>NC_142010.1:252999169-253599169 GCF_049901735.1 Notechis scutatus | reverse complement strand
CCAATTTAAGCATAAAAGCCAGCTGGGTGACTTTGGGCCGTCACTCTCTCTCAGCCTGACACACCTCACAGTGTTGTTGTTGTTGTGGGGAAAATAAGTGGAGAAAAGAGTGTTAGGTTTATTTCCCAGCTTCGGTTATTTACAGGATAACAATAATAAAAGTGAGGTAAAAATCTGAATAAGAAACATTCAGAAAAATGACGATTGCTTTGCAGACCAACTACTTGGATCTGAGATAAAATCTACAGAAATGAAATTAATATACAGTGACCAAAGCAGGACTTTGACTGAATGCCAGCATTTGGTTCTCTCTAGGACTGGTCTCAAGGTTGACTCTGTTTTCTTAAAGCTTTAAGATTGGCAGCGTTGAAGCTGATCACCTGACCGTTTCAAAGAGATTAAAGTTTCCATAAGCAAACTATACAGTCTATTTTTCCCCATTGTAAACACATTCTGGATCAGAGGTGGCATTCAGCCGGTTCTGACCAGTTCTGGAGAACCGGTAGCGGAAATTTTGAGTAGTTTGGCGAACCGGCAAAAACCACCTCTGACTGGAGATTTTACAGTATCCTTCCCCTGCCACGCCCACCAAGCCATGTGCACAGAACTGGTAGTTAAAAAATTAGAATCCCGCCACCGCTCTGGATGCATTTCAACTGGCTGAGGTGAGCTTGTCTGCCTTACATTGAAATCCAGCATACCAACTGGATTGTATGTTTTACCCAGGAGTGGGATTCTAATGGTTCGGACCAGTTTGGGCAAACCAGATGTTAAGTTTTCATCTGGTTCGCCGAATTGGTATTTCAACCGACCGGCTGGTCCCAGCCACCCCTCCCTTCCCAGGAGTTTCCACATAATGCAGGTAAGCGCAGGGTCCACGCGGAGGCTCTGGGAAGGGGAAAAATGGGCCTTCTGGAAGTCCAGAAACGGGGCTGTTTCCGGCTTCCGGAGGGCTTCCAGAGCCCGGGGAGGCTGTTTTCGCCTTCCCAGATGATTTTTCCTACCTAAAATTCCCTGACATAAAGTTTATTTAATCTGTAACTTGCTCTAACCAATTCCTAAAACAACTTTCCAAACACACAAATTTAATTTTACATAACACCTTCCAAATGTACAGTTTGAGCAAAGAAGAATGGACATCAGATGACTTTGCTACAGGTAATAACTCAACTTATGATCACAACTGGGACCAGAATTTCCATTGTAGGACAATTGTTATACGGTTTGTGCCCAGTTTCCTGATCTATTTTTGCCAAAGTTGTTAAGTGAATCACTGCAGTTGCTAAACGAATCACACAATCATTAAGCTGACCTGGCTTCCCCCATTGACTTGTCGAAAGTTACCTGAGAAGATAAAAAAAAATATTAGGTTTTTTTATTACTTTATAAGTATCTCAAGGCAGCAAACGCATATAATACAGTATTCTTTTCTTGTCCTATTTCTCCCACTTCAACAGCCCTGCCAGGTGGATTGGACTGAGAGAGAACGACTGGCTCAAAGTCACCCAGCTGGTTTTCATGCCTAAGGTTGGGCCGTGACTCACAATCTCTTAGTTTCTAGCCTGGAGCCTTAACCAGTGGTAGTATTCAGCAGGTTCTGACCGGTTCTGGAGTACCGGTAGCAGAAATTTTTGAGTAGTAACCAGCAAATATCACCTCTGAATGGCCCCGCCCCCATCTATTCTCTCCTGAGTCCCAGCTGATCGGCTGGGTCTTCTTTTGTTGCCCTGCACAGGAGAACGGAGCTGGAAAGCAGGTTAGTGGGATGGGGCGGGAATGAGATTTTGCAGTATCCTTCCCCTGCCATGCCCACTAAGCCACATCCACAGAACTGGTAATAAAAAAAATTGAATCCCACCATCGGCCTTAACCATGAGATCAAACTGGCTCTCACTAGACCACAATTACCAAATCCAGTAGACCAAAATGGCAGACACATGTTGTCCTCAGTTTGGATCTGAGTCCGATGCCGAGGCCAATGAAGCAGCCCAGACAGGAGGTGTAGGTTTTGGTTTCCTTTTTATTGAAACGCTCCAAGAAATGGGGTCCTGGCCAAAATTCCAAGAACCCTGAAAAACAGAATTAAGAAAGCTTTATACATTTTCACTAAAGCAGAAGGTGAGATAAAGTGGGATATATAAGAAATGTCATCTAGTAAACATTTTAGGAATGATCTAACAATTATCCTATTGGTCTCTAGCCATCCCTAGCCATCCATCCCTATTCCTAGCCATCCCTATTCCTAAGCCTTGGCTAATGAATGAGTTATCTAACATACATTATTTATTTATTTATATAATTAGATAGATAGATAGATAGATAGATAGATAGATAGATAGATAGATAGATAGATAGACAGACAGATAGATAGACAAATAGAATTCTATTTGCTCCAGGCCACCTCTATTCCTAATTTCTATCTGAGGTCTGTAAGATGACTAACTCTTTGTTACTTTTATCAGCTTTCTAACCACCCAGAATTGTTACAAGCTTTACGTGTGCATATTTCCCAAGAATAAGCATTCTTTGTTCTTTCCAGGCAGTCTCCAAAATAACAGGCTTCCTGGTCTCATTTCAAGTGTATACCCATAATCTTGTTTGTTTTAGCAGACACTCCAATCATTATACATGACCCCAGCACATTACAACTATCATAAATGGTTGCCAAGTGCGCTCCCTCCCTCTCTCTCTCTCTCTCTCCCTCCCCAGAGGCAAATACCACCTCTGAATGGCCCCACCCCCATCTATTCTCTCCCGAGTCCCAGTTGATTGGCTGGGTCTTCTTTTGTTGCCTTTTACAGGAGAAGGGAGCTGGAAAGCAGGTTAGTGGGGTGGGGAGGGAATGGAGATTTTGCAGTAACCTTCCCCCAGGAGGATGGAGGGAATGGGGGATTTTACAGTATCCTTTCCCTGCCACGCCCACCAAGCCATGCCATGCCCATCAAGCCACACCCACAGAACCGGTAATAAAAATTTTGCATGTCTGTCTGTCTGTCTGTCTGTATGCATGCATCTGTCTATCTATCTATCTATCTATCTATCTATCTATCTATCTATCTATCTATCTATCTATGTCTGTAGTCCTTGACTTACAACCGTTCACTTAGTGACCTTTCAAAGTTACAATGGTCTTGATTGTTGAAATTCTCCCTATTAATGACAGTTGTAGATTTTCCCATTTCGCCAAGTCAAGAGCTATCTTCTGCTTAAGTTTAATATAATTGTTCTCTTTTAATGTACTACATCTTGCTGTGAGATGTATCCCCAAGTACTTAATCTTATTCTTGACTTGAATTTTCAATAGATCTGCCAATTCTTCCTTTTGTCTTGATAACATATTCTTTGTCAAAATCTTTGTCTTTGTTAATTTTCAAACCAGCCACCTTGCCATATGCCTCTATCTTTTCCAGTAATTTTGGTGCTGTTTCTAAAGGTCTGTCTGTCTATCTATCTATCTATCTATCTATCTATCTATCTATCTATCATCATCATCATCATCTATCATCTATCTCTGTCATCTATTTATCAGATCATTTTGAAAGGTAACTTTTGTGTGGAGTTATACATAAACACAATGAAACTCTCTTTTGAAGTACCTGCCTTGTTACAGTGACTTCAACAAAAGAAAGGAATGATATAAAGAAATTCTTTAGCAGTCTCCTCTTTTGCTGTACAGATCCAATAGATGTCACCCATCTAAGCACTTGCCAATATGCTAAGCTAAGACAACTTTGCTATTGTCTCCTCTAATGGGAACTATTGCCTCAGCAGGAGGAAATGAGTTTCTCTGCAGGCTTAACATTTCCCTGATCCAGGCCAGGGTGCTGAAGCAGTTCAGATAATGAAATGAAATGAATTTTAAATTGCAATAGAAATGCTGTTTAGCGAACCTGAAGATACGTATCTACATTCTGGGTAAAGCAAACAGCACAGATGTTTGCGCCTTTAAAACAGTATTTCCCCAAGTGGAAGGAAATATCTACCACCCAAAGCATGCCCAAGAAATGTTGATGGATGACAACCCAGTGGTGGTGTAGAGGGAATGAGAACAAGTGTGGAGTGGAAACTGAGCAGAAATGTGAGGCTTCAAATGTTCATTGAGAGTGCCATTGTTACAATGTGATATTAGCAGCTCTCATGCAATTTACCAGGGTTACACAAACATTTGGTCCTTATTTGACCTAATGGGCATGTGTGGACATTCACACATGCATACCTTTGCGCAGGTGTCTGCATAATGTACATCCTTCTGTATCCATGCTTTTTAGAACAAACAATATTAATAGAACATGCCACCTTCATGCATTCATATATGTGAATAGGAATCTGAACCGGATCTTTCTAATCCAGATCAGGCATATCAACTGCCATACACTACACCCATTGTATTGAGCGCAGCCCAATTAAATATGTCTGTGTTTGGCGGGGGGGAGATTTAACATAAGAAATTGTCTTTTGAAATTGTTCTACAATTCGTTGAGAGAATGTATCTGAAGAGTTTTATTCTAACTAAAAGAGGAAATAAATATATTTAATAAATTAAACATTAGAACACTTAATTAATTAAGAACACTTAATTCTCTCAGTGCTTTCTAATGTCTATTACCCATGTAGTTGTGGCTGTAGTATTACTATTCATCCTTCTTATTATCTTTTTTATTCCCCCTTTTATTGGCATCATCATCATCATTTATCATCATCATTATTATTAATCACACAGTCAGCCAGATGTTCAGACTGGGTTTGGCATTTTTGTCTACCTATCAAGTCCTTACCAAGGACCTGGGATAGGCAAATCTGGATGTTTGATGGTGTTACAGATATCGCCGCAGGATGGAAGCTGTTCCAAGTAAAGCTGCCTTCTGCAATTTACTGATGGCAAATTTGTCAATGCCTATGTTGTTGTTGTTGTTGTTGTTGTTATTATTATTATTGTTGTTGTTGTTGTACACAAAAATGACAGTATACACAGCAGACGAGATAACCATGCTGGGTTTCGTATCACAAATCACTAGTCAAACACTTCCCAAGTGTTTAGGACTGTGTGATGTATCGGCGGATTATGCGAGCAGATCCCAGTAGGGTGGCCTTCTGCAGCTGACCAATGGTGATTTTGCCAGCACCAATTGTTTTTAAGTGCTTGCCTAGGTCTTTAGGCACAGCACCCAGTGTGCTGAGTACCACTGGAACCACCTGCATTGGTTTATGCCAGAGTCTCTGCAGTTTGATTCTCAAGTCCTGATATCTGGTCACTTTTTCAAGTTGTTTCTCATAGATTCTGCTATCACCAATGTCGATGATCCACACTTTTTTCTTCTCCACAATTGTGATATTTGGGGTATTGTGTTCCAGAACTTTGTCAGTCTGTATTTGGAAGTCCCACAGTAGTTTTGCATGCTCATTTTTGACCACTTTTTCAGGCTTATGATCCCACCAGTTCTTTGCTACAGGCAGATGGTAGTTGTGACACAAGTTCCAGTGGACCATCTGAGCAAGTGTTGTGACGTTGTCTGTAGTCAGTCTGAGCTATTGTCTTGCAACAGCTCAGTATGTGATCAATGGTTTCATCCGCTTCTTTGCAGAATCTGCATTTGGGGTCATCAGCAGATTTTTCTAATCTGGCTTTGATTACATTCGTTCTGATGGCTTGTTCTTGGGCTGCAAGAATCAGGCCTTCTGTTTCTTTCTTCAGTGTTCTGTTGGTCAGCCATAACCAGGTCTTTTCCTTATCTACTTTTCCTTGGATCTTTTCAAGGAACTGTCCATGCAGTGCTTTGTTACACCAGCTGTCAGCCCGAGTTTGCATCGCTGTTTTTCTATATTGATTCTTGGTTTGCTGCACTTTGAGCAGCTTCCTCTTGTTGACCTCGATCAAAGCTGGTTCAACACTGTCTTTCACATAATCTGCCAGAGCGTGCTTCTCTTCTTCGACTGTCTGCTTCACTTGCAAAAGTCCTCTGCTGCCTGCTTTTCTGGGCAAATATAACCTGTCGACGTCACTTCGCGGGTGCAGCGCATAGTGTATGATCATCAGTTTTCTTGTTTTCTGATCCAAGCTGTCCAGCTCTGCCTGTGCCCAGTTTATGATCCCAGCAGTATATCTGATGACGGGTATGGCCCAGGTATTTATAGCCTTGATGGTGTTACCGCCATTCAGTTTGCTTTTTAGAAGTTTTCTGACTCTTTGTGTGTATTCTTTGCTGACCACATTTTTCACTTGCCCGTGCTTGATATTATCCAGCTGCAGTATGCCCAGGTATTTGTAGGCTTTGGGTTGGGGGCACTTGATGGTTTGTCCATTGGGCATTTCAATTCCATCACTTTCTATGATCTTCCCTTTCTTCAGTGCCACTGTGGTGCATTTGTCCAGGCCAAAACTCCATGCTGATGTCAGTACTGAAAATTCGAACTGTATTGGTCAGTGACTGGATTTCAATTTCTGATTTTCCGTATAACTTCAGATCATCCATGTACAGCAGGTGAGAGATTTTCTGTGAATTTTTAGCAGTTTGATACCCTATTATTATTATTATTATTATTATTATTATTATTATTATTATTATTATTATTATTATTATTATTATTATTATTATTATTATTATTATTATTATGTTGCTTTTGCATGTACACTGACAAATTCCTTATCAGACTAAGAGAATAACAGATTTGGAATGGTCCTTGGAGGTCTTCTAGTCCAACCCCCTGCTCAAGGTTGTCCAACATCTTTTTAAAAACCTCCAATGTTGGAGCATTCACAACTTCTGGAGACAAGTTATTCCATTGATTAATTGTTCTAACTGTCAGGAAATTTCTCCTTAGTTCTAAGTTGCTTCTCTCCTTGATCAGTTTCCACCCATTGCTTCCTGTCCTGCCTTCAGGTGCTTTGGACAATAGATTCACCCATTCTGCTCTGTGGCAGCATCTTAGACACTAGAATTAGATAGATATTGGAATTAGATAGATATTGGAATCAGATAGATATTAGATGGCCAAATAAAGTATTCAATTCAATTTAAATGTTGCCATGAGAAAGATAGGTTGTTATTCTTTTTAGCACTGTTCCTGCATATTTCCTGATTTTTTGCATTCTATTTTCCTAAGGAAGCTATTAATCCTTAATGCAATTATGAGTTTGTGGTTGTTGTTCTTGTTCTTGTTGCTGAATAGCCAGCTCGTTCCAGATCAGGATGCTTGATTGGGAGTGTCTGGCCCAAACTTTCATACTTGGCTTCTGTATTTAAGAGAAAATTTGGATCTGCCTATTCCTGGTCCAGCATTTTAACTGCTATTGTGCTCCATACTGGCTGCCCCAAAAACAAAAAAATACTTTTCTAAAATAAAGATTTATGATAGTATGAACAGGTTTTATTCCAGTGCAAAGTCGAATGTGAATGATGGCTCTTTTCCTTTCCCAAAATGATTAAATTCACATGCACAAAGTTTCTCTATCATATTATGAGATAATTATTGTAATTAGCGACTTAATTTGAATCTAGAAGCAATTTTCTTTTCTTCTTTTCCTCTCCCTCCTTTCCTTTCTCTCTCTTTTTTTGGGAAACTAAATTAATTCCCTCGGAAACTGATGAGAATTTTTCAAACTGGAAATAAATGTCAGTAATAAATCAAGAGATAAGGGAGTGGGAGAGATTATTCTGCAATTAAAGTGTACAAATTAATTCCATTTCAAATCCTTGGAGCTTAATGCCAAAAACAAAAATTACAAAACACAAAAACCAGTAGCTAAATCTGCACAGGAAGTCTGTTTGGATTAAAACAAATACAACAGAAAGGGTCCTGGAAACACGCAGGCAGTAATCAATATTGATCTGCATATTAAACAATCCAAGAGATTTCAATGCTACTTTTTTCCAAATTGAGATATTATATTAAACAAAAGCATCAAACCTGTAACAATAGCTGAATGGAATCTGGACAGGTGACTGGGAAGTAGATGAGCATACTTGCAGTTTTACCCTAATGAATATAAATTTCATTAGCTGATAATTAAAAGGAAATTATACAGACATTACACTCACCGCCAATAGCATAAGTGATGAAGCTATATGGTGCCACAATTTCAGTTCCCTCATTGCTGTTCTCCCCATTGCTCCTTTTTTTTTTGTCATTTTGGTTACCAAAGCAACCAAATATAAATAATGAACTTTGTCACTCTAAAAATGAAGTATTGATGTGTTGGTAGGTTGTTAAAGCTTAGTGCTGCGGCATAAAACAATAATGTTAAACATTATTAGTTTTTTAATTATGCCAGTTAATTAGAATTGCTCCTGTTAATTGCCTGCAATTCCTCTCTGGGTTTTTTTTTTTTTTTCAAGGTGGAAAAACTTTTGGGGTGTGCCTCCTCCCAATCTTAAGGATATGATATTTTACATACATGCATACAACTTTTATTTCTGTATCTGTCTCATACATGCGCACGCACACGCATGTATATTTGTGTATGAGAGAGAGAGATTAATAGTTTGGCAAAATGAACTCTCAACTACGCTCAAAAGACTGAAGCTGGGCTGTGAATCCCGCAGTGTACACACAGGGGTGTCAAAATCTACAAGGCAATTGTGTGGCATTGCAATCAAAGGCCTGCCTGTTTTTGGATACGGAGCACATGCAAACCTGATTGATTGATTGATCTTGCAAACAGAACACAGGATAACTGAGTTGGAAGGGACCTTGGAGATCTTCTAGTCTTATCCCCTTCTCTAGCAGGGGACCTTATACCCATGATGGTGAACCTATGGCACACGTGCCACAGGTGGCACGCAGAGCCATTTGTGCCGGCATGTGAGCTACAGGCAAATCCAGTGAGGTCACTGGGCATGCGCATGCCTCACAGCTGATTTTCAGCCAGTTTGAGGTCTTTTTCGGCCTCTCAAAGGCTTGAGGAAGGCTTCTGCAGGCTTTGCAAGCTGAAAACTAGCCCCGTTTCATCACTTCCTGTTTTTCTGAAAATACCGGAAGTGATGAAACGGGCCTAGTTTTTGGCCTGCAAAGCCTGCAGAAGCCTTCCTTTGGGAGGCCAAAAAAGGCCTCAAACCAGCCAAAAATCAGCTGTGAGGCGCAGTGCAGGTAAGGGGGTGGCGGGGGTGTGGGTGGGGATTATGTGTGCATGCATAGGGGGCGTGGGGGGTCACGCACTGCTTTCTGGGAGCTGGCACGGGAGTGTGAGCATGCAAATGTGCGCACAATTTTTGGCACAGGAGCCCAAAAAGCTTAGCCACCACTGCCTTATACCATTTTAGACAAATAGCTTTCGAGTCTCTTCTTAAAAAGACTCCAGTGATGGAGCATTCACAACTTCTGGTGGTAAGCCGTTCCATTGGTTAATCGTTAGATGTTGGCAGCTTCAACCCCAATGTTGCTACAGAAACTTTCTCTTGATGATACTGTCTTTTAAAAATGGCTTCTCTTTTAAGTTAGTGCAATGTGAACAGTGGATAATATCAACTCTTTGGCCTTTGCAGAAATACATAATCCCTGTTTGTTTCACATGTTAATGGCAAAGGCTTTTGCCCTGATGCCAGAGGGGAGACAATGGAAGTCACCTGTCCTATACTGGGAAAATGTAAAGGGAGATCCCACCTACCAGTGGCTCCCATTTTATACAACTAGGCAATCCTTATGTGTACTCTCTGACATGCTATTATTAACCATATGTGTGACATATTTAGGTGATTTTTGTCTATACAGTATGTCAATGTTAGTGGATTTATTTCTGAGACTTTGCTTTTGGCAATGTAATTTAACAATTCCAAAGATTATCTGTCGGGCAGGTACATATTATATTTTCTATTAAAAATGTCCATAGCAGCAGTGGCATTTCTTTACAAAAATTGCTGTACATGCACACGAACATTTAAAAAAACAATTAAAATGTAATATAATCTGTGTGAGTATATAAATAATATATATTGGATGTATACACCAGTGGTGGGATTCAATTTTTTTTACTACTGGTTCTGTGGGTGTGGCAGGGGAAGGATACTATCCTGTAATCTATCAAAAAAAAACACTATCCTATAAAAACTATCCTGTAATCTGCAACTCTTACACTGCAAAAACATATGGACGACACAACTCGACCAGGGCAAAACAATAGACGCAATCTACATAGACTTCTGTAAAGCCTTTGATTCAGTGGTACACGACAAACTACTCCTAAAAATAAAATCCTATGGTATCTCTGGACAACTGAATAACTGGATAGAAGCATTCCTGTCAAACAGACAACAAATGGTCAAAATCGGGAGCGTCCTATCAAATCCAGTACCTGTCAATAGTGGTGTTCCCCAAGGCAGTGTTCTAGGACCAACTCTCTTCATACTCTACATAAACGACCTCTGTGATCATATTAAGAGCAATTATGCGTTCTTCTTCGCTGATGATGTAAAGCTGTTCAATACCACAGACAATACTGCTACCCTACAAAAAGATCTTGACTATGTATCCGAATGGTCAAACAAATGGCAACTTCAAATCTCAACAAATAAATGCTCTGTCTTACATATTGGCAAAAAAATCAGAAAATAAAATACAAGCTGAATAGTCAAGATCTTGTTGATGACCCAAGCTCTGTAAAGGACCTTGGAATACTCACCTCTAATGATCTAAGTGCTAGAGCACACTGCAACTACATAGCCAAAAAGGCATTAAGAGTTGTTAACCTAATCCTACGTAGCTTTTTCTCTGGTAATATCACACTACTAACCAGAGCATACAAAACATTTGCTAGACCAATACTCGAATACAGTTCATCAGTCTGGAACCCACACTACGTATCTGATATTAGCACAATTGAGAAAGTCCAGAAATATTTCACAAGAAGAGTTCTCCACTCCTCTACTCGCTGTAGAATACCTTATGCCACCAGACTTGAAATTCTAGAACTAGAAAACCTTGAATTACGCCTGTCTTCGGTCTGACTTAAGCATGGTATACAAAATCATACATTGCAAATGTCCTACCTGTCAATGAATACTTCAGCTTCAACCATAACAACACAAGAGCACACAATAGATACAAACTCAAAGTAAACCGCACCAAACTTGATTGCAGGAAATACGACTTCAGCAATAGAGTGGTCAATGTCTGGAATACTCTACCCGACTCTGTAGTTTCTTCCCAAACCCCAAAAACTTTAACCTTAGACTGTCTACTATTGACCTCACCCCTTTCCTAAGAGGTCTGTAGGGGCGTGCATAAGCGCACCAACGTGCCTACCGTCCCTGTCCTATTGTTTCTCTTATTCTTTTATTTTTCTTATATGTAACCATTTCATGTATTCACAACTATGTATACATTTATACTTATTATCTTGTAAACAATTGGCAAATCAAATAAATAAAAATAAATAAATAAATACTGTAAAATTTCCATTCCCTCCCCACTCCTGGGGGAAGGTTACTGCAAAATCCCCATTCCTTCAAGACCCCACTAACCTGCTTTCCAGCTCCGTTCTCCTGTGCAGGGCAACAAAAGAAGACCCAGCTAATCAGCTGGGACTCGAGAGGCAGAGAGGAGATGGGGGGCGGGGCCAGTCAGAGGTGGTATTCTGAACTACTCAAAATTTCTGCTACCGGTTCTCCAGAACTGGTCAGAACCTGCTGAATACCACCTCTGGTGTACATGATCTGTCTATATATAGATAATCAAAATAGATACATAGATGATCTGTGTCTCTTTGTGTGGGTGTATACACACACATACAAACCCACACAGATTATCTATATACAAGTAGTTCTTGACTTACAACAGTTGATTTAGTGACCGTTCAATATATAGTAGATCATTGCAATTTGTTGTGGTACGGTTAGGAAATATGGGGCATGAGCCATTGCTGTTGACAAAGTATATACTTATACCAGTTTATACTTATATGTTTATATGTTATGTTCATACTTATTCTTGTTTTTTCATACATAAACTAAATAAAAAATAATGGGACTCACTCCAGCCTGACAAAAGATAGGTGACAATGCCTCTCTCCCGAAAGTGGCTGAACTACAATTCCCAGCATGCCTCTCACTATTGGCCAAGCAGGCTGAGTTCCAATCTTGATCTCTGTACCCCAAGGAAAAGATTATTAGCTCCATTTGCACCTGGACAGCAAATGAATCCCATTGCTTCATCAATCATAAAACAGCGATTAGTAGGCAATGATCCGTCAATAATGAAATAGCTTCAGTAATTAGTACTAATATACCACACGCTTATATTGATTGAAATGCATGTGTGTAGCTGAACACTAATGAATTTAGAAATACACGGAGATATCGACAAAAACCCCTCCCTCCTACTGCTTTGGGGCAAAGGCAGTTATATTAGCACAGGGTTGCAACCTTCTACATTATGTTGATACTTGCAGAGCATAGATAGGAATATTCTGTGACTGCTAGTTAGAGCTGAAGAAAGCATCAGGAAAAAAGAACACACAGCTTTCAGAGGTGTGTTGATGACCACTCCCTCCATTTCCAGGACAATCACTTGGGGGAAAGTTGGACTTTAACACCTGCTCTTCCAAGAAACATTCCCCAAGTTTTGTTTTGAAAGCTTTCAGCTATAAAATGGATCAGAATACAGAGTAATAGAGTTGGAAAGGACCTTGGCGGTCTTTTAGTCCAACCCCCTGCTCAAGCAGGAGACCCTGTACCAGTGGTGGCTAACCTTTTGGGGCTCCTATGCCAAAAATTGTGTGCGCGCTTTCGCTTGTACGCACGTGTACCAGCACCCAGAAGGCAATGTGTCTGCCCCCTGCGCATGCGCGTGCAATCCCCTCCTGCCACCACCCCCTTACCTGCACTGTGCCTCCCAGCTGATTTTTGGTCTGTTTGAGGCCTTTTTTGGCCTCCCAGAGGCTTGAGGGAAGCCTGTGCAGGCCGAAAAATAAGCCCGTTTCGTCACATCCGGTATTTCCAGAAATATAGGAAGTGACAAAACGGGCCTATTTTTTGGCCTGCCGAATCATCTGTGAGGCAAATGCATGTGCAGTGAGGTAAGTTTGCCAGCGGCTGGCGTGCCGGCACAAATGGCTCTGTTTGCCACCTGTGGCATGTGTGCCATAGGTTCGCCATCACGGCCCTATACCATGTCAGACAAACGGCTGTCCAGTCTTTTGTTAAAAACCTCTGGTGTTGGAGCAACTACAACTTCTGAAGGCAATTAATTGTTCTCCCCATCAGGAAATTTCTCCTTAGTTCTAGATTGCTTCTTTCCTTGTTTAATTTCCACCCAGATTGCTTCTTGTCCTTCCTTCAGGTGTTTTGGAAAACAGGCCGACTCCCTCTTTTCTGTGGCAACCCTTTGGATATTGGAACACTACTATCACATACCCTTCCTGTTTAAGTCGCTGCCAAGGATGGTAGCCCCAGGACAAACATTGGAAATATCCATGCAGGGAGAAAGCCACTGGATTACTGTGGCCTGACCAGTGTCGTGTCCCCGTCGGAGCCTGAATCTGCAGAGGAAGATGAGCTGGAGCTGACGGAGGTCAAAGGGGCGGCTTCATTGGCTTCGGAGGAACGTGGGGAGGACTGAGAGAGGGCAAGCAGTGGCCATGAAGAGCGACAGAGCTCAGGAGATGAATAAGGACCGGTCCCTCCTGACCCTGATCCTGATAAGGCAGGAACAGTGCAGGCCAACCCAACAACTCGGGAAGGGAGCACCCTGTCCCTCTTCACAAGGCACATCTGGGGACTGAGATTCTGTGGGGAGGGGCATTTATCAGGAGCAAACATTGAATTGATAGAGTTTGGTGTGCCAGTACAGACATTTGGCCTGCTTGCAGGACCGCTTGCTTCTTCCTTACTTGTGAACTCAGTGCCTTCTTCCTGACTTCGTGAACCCGGTGTCTTGTTCCTTTTTTTGTGGACTCAGAAATAACTGTGTATTAGCAGGTTGATTAACCAGCTATTTCAAAGCTAAATTTAACCGTCTATTGTTGCTAACAGAAAATTCTTGATGAGGATGAAAGATTATTCAGCTTTGATAGGAGCTCTGTGGTTTAGTCGCTTTAAAATTTATCTCCCACCCTCCCAATCCCTACCCCAGGCTAAAATTTCTTTTCAGACAACAAATGAGGGGATTGTAAAGGGGATTTAAGATGCAAGAGTTGCTATTAGCTCCTGATTTGCTTTGGAAATTTCAAAGCTTTGGCAGGACTCAGTCCAAGAATAACACCAAGAGATAAAAGAATTCCTTTGGCCTTGTTATGTGCTGAAATCTCCCCTTCAATTTCTAAACCTTTTATTCCCCTGGAAAAGAAGCTCTGTTGTTTTTTTTTACCTTATGATCAAAATGCTTGGGACTTTCCTTTTCCTTTATTGTATTTGCATTTCTGAGCTTCTTCTTGTTGTTGTTGTTGTGAAGTGACTGATAATGGCAATCTCTCTACACCAATGACTGCATGTTTAAGGGTCACTCTGTTAAAATACTCTGAAGTCTGCAGAAGATACAACAGTCATTGGTCTCATTTGAGATGGTGATGAGTCTGCATATAGACGGGAGGTCAAACAGGTAAACCTATGGGGCAACTGGAACAATCTGCAGCTGAACATGCTTAAACTGATAGAGATGAGAGTGAATTTTAGGAAAAGCCCACCTACTCTAATACAGGGCCACCAACCTGTGGACCACAGCCCACTACTGAGCCGTGGTTTAATCGGCACTGGGCCACAAGTGTGGCTAGCTGGAGCGCACACGTCTGCACATGCGCACAGCCCTACTCACTCAAGTGTCAGTGCGAACATCACAGGCGCTTGGGACGCACGCACACACATGGACATGTTCCTGCCCATCCTACAAAATCATTCCCGCTTCCCCCGGTGTGGGCTGTGGTCCATGGTTGGAGAACTCTGCTCTTACTATATTTGACAGCATATTCTTCAAGTTTTGGGATTCTGTAATCTTCCAAGATTTACATTAGAAGGAGTCCCTGCGGATTTTACTTATTGCTCACTATAGGGGGCAGTGCTCATCTCCATTTCAAGGCCATTGAGCCAACACTGTCCAAAGACATTTCCGCAGCCATGATGTCTTGGAGCACTATTCATTTCCCTGTGAAGTGGTACCTATTTATCTACTCACATTTGCATGCTTTTGAACTGCTAGGTTGACAGGAGCTGGGACAAGGGCAGGAGCTCACTCCATCATGGAGTGCTCAGGTCTCAAAGCTGAACTGCTGGCTTTCCAGCCAACAAGCCCAGCGTCTTAACCACTGAGTCATGGTGCTGCCCCTCCTAACATTAGAACTTCCATCATTAAAGAGGCACAACAAAGAATGCTCTTCCTACATCAATTGCAACCAGCCTTCCTTCTCTAAAAGACCTTTGTTTTGTGTGGGACAGAAGGAGGGCTAAGCAAATATCTACAGACCCCTCACATCCTGGTCTAAACTATTTCAACTCCACCCGTCTGGATGCCCCTATAGAGCATTGCATGTCAAAATAACTAGATACAGAGACAGTCCCCCCCCCCCCCACTTGTGACATTACTCTGTGAATACCTAATCTTTACAGTATTACTTTATGTCTAAGTCAGTAGTGGGATTTTTACTACCGGTTCTGTGGGCATGGCTTGGTGGGCGTGGTGTGGCTTGGTGGGTGTGGCAGGGGAAGAATTCTGTAAAATCCCTATTCCCTCCCCACCCCACTAACCTGCTTTCCAGCTCTGTTCTCCTGTGCAGGGCAACAAAAAAAGACCCAGCCAATCAGCTGGGACTCGGGAGGCAGAGAAGAGATGGGGGCGGGGCCTCTCAGAGGTGGTATTTGCTGGTTCTCAAAACTACTCAAAATTTCTTCCACCGGTTCTCCAAAACTGGTGAGAACCTGCTGAATAACACCTCTGGTCTAAGTATATTTACCCATGTTGTATTATTAATATTATTATCATTATCATATTCTCTACTGCTCCCTTTTATTGTATCATATTATGATGATTGTTATTCTGTTGCTTTTCATATACATTAAGAGCTTCTGCACACACATATACACAAATGTGTATAATCACATTTGGCCAAATAATTCTAATTCTAATAATTCTAATTCTAACTCTAACTCTAATTAATTCTAATCTAACTCTAACTCTAATTCTAACTCAACTCTAACTCTAATTAATTCTAATTCTACCATAATTCTAACTCTAACTCTAACTCATTCTCCTTCATCAATTCAAACTGGTTTATCCTCTCCATTCATCAGGCTTCAGTATTCTCTTCCTGCAATATTTTTAGGGCATTTAATCTTTTCTCCCTATTTCTCTGGATAGTACTGCAGAGAAGAAGAAGAAAAAAATGACCTTGCCAGTTACAAACCAATTCATCTTTCACGACACCAAGGGTTAGGGTTAACTTTAAGATCTGTGGACTTCAACAGCCGGAGTTCTCCAGAATTCCTCACGTCTTAAAGTTGCCACGGTTGAACCCTCCTGTTCTGTACCAAACCAGGGGTGAATTCATGGTTCAACGTGTGTCATGCAACCCACCCCAACGGCTCACTGCAATGAATTGTGGCAAAGCTGTGTGCGCGTGTCACACAGCTATTGGAATCAGATCCACCGCTGTGCAAAATAGTTCTTAAAAGGAGTCTTGTTTTTTTGTTGTTCTCAGAACAAAACGTTTAGAAACGTTGAAAAAGGATGCTCTCCCATTTCATCACTGAGACCAATTTCAAAGTTAAACAAGCCTCAGGATTATTTTGGAAGAAAACACTGCTGCGCCACTGGCTTCTGTTAGAAGTTGAGCAATCATTTTTCTTTCATCCTGTAACACTGAAAAGTAAATTTTTAGAATCACCGATTTAGGAGGGTAGAGATACATACATTTTTGAATGTTCCATCTCCCCTCTCATTTAAACGTACTCGTCATCCAATCCTGGGGATTATTTGCAAGCAATTGCCAGATTTGTATTCTGATCTCTCCTTCCACCCACCACCCATCACAAACAAGAAGATGGTTTTCAGCCTCTTTTTTTATAATCTGGTTGATTGGCAAATTTGACTGAGAGGAAGTATAATCATGGCTGATTTTGCTTGTTGCTGACTCAAAAGAGGCATCAAGGAGTACAAGTAATCCATTTATGCCCATTCTTGAAATATTTTTTTAAATAAAAATATCCTTAGCTTTTCTTTTATTGTGCATTAGTATTTACATTACAAAGGTCCTGCATTTCTCTACATTTGGAGTTATAGGCAGAACATCAGTGTCTTTACAAGAGGATTGAAAAGTTTCCTATACGCTACAAGCAATTATTTCAGGATACTGGAAAAAGATCTAAGAAATTGCAACTTTGCTTCTCCGTTCTAAGGGAAGCTTTGGATTTTGGTTTTGGCAGCCGCGTCCAATGTCATCTTGCAGATATATAAAGATTTTAAATATCATTTAAAAGATATTTAAATGCGGCCATTGATATTCAAAGATGAGAGTATGACACCAACTGGAAAACTAAAATGTTCAGAATCTCTTCAACTAACTTTTTGGATCCTGGACATTGAACTAGCTTACTTATTTTCATCATTCATTCATTTATTCTCATACAAAATCCATGATTGTTCAATGAAGATGAATTGTTGCCGTTTCAATTTGAGGGTATAAGGTAGGGTGACTCAGGGGTTTAACGACACTAGAAATGGTCTCTGCTGCAGTGGTTCGAGTCCAGCACTGTGTGTCGGAGTGAGCTCCTGTCACTCACCTCGGCTTCTGTCCATCTAACAGTTCAAAAGCACGTTCTATGTGAGTGGACAAATAGGTACCACTTCAGTGGGGAGATGAGTCGGTGCTCTATGCAGGCAGTTAAATTCCTGCTGACACTGAACCTTCCCAGCTGCGATGCTCATTTGTGTGGTGGCTCTGGGGGAGGGAAGAGAGCCTTGGATGACCCTGTGGGAAGAGCAGCTCATCTTTCTTTCTAGTGCAGTGGCCCCCAACCTTTTTTGTGCCGCGGCCCAGTACCGGCATCACAAAATCATCCGCAGCCCGGTACCGGCATCAGCACGCATGGCAAGGCAAGCCGAACAACCGGCCAGCCAGCCGTCTCCCGCTTCTCCCCGCCACCTTCAACTCCTCCTTTGTACCTGTGTCGATGGGCTTAGCAACGGCTTCGGGACGGTCGCTCGGCTCGCCTTGCCAAGTGTGCTGAAAGAATCCTCGCGCCTTAGTTTTGTTCGAAGCCCCCTCGATGAAACTAAGGCGCGAGGATTCTTTCAGCACCCAAGCGCCGCTTTCTACCCGGAAAAGCTCACCGGAAGCACTTTTTCATCAAAACAAGATGGCGGCGCCCAGCAAACCGGCGGCCCGGTAGAAATTGTTCCACCGTGGACCAGTGGTTGGGGACCCCTGTTCTAGTGCAAAACTTGCTCGCCCTCTTGTGGCACACCATGGAAGCATGGAAGCGTGATCCTGATAGAGGTGGTAAACAAGCAGCTCAACTACTACACTGCAACAGTGGTTTTCTTTGCTTATGTAATAATGCCATATACTACTAATAATATTAATTTAAGGGTTTATAATCTTTTTTTAAATTGTTACGTAATTTGTTAAAATGCTCTAACCTGACAACCAGTGTTCGAGACCCGAGTGTCATACGATGGGGTGAGCTCTCATTACTTGCTCCAGCTCCTGCCCACCTAGCAGTTCAAGAGCAAGCAAATGCAAGTAGATAAATAGGTACAACTTTGGTGGGAAGGTAACAGCATTCTGTGCCAGCCACATGACCATGGAAAGGGTCTTGGGACAACATTGTCTCGCTCAGCTAAGAAATGGAGATAAGCAGCACCCTCTAGAGCAGGGGTGTCCAACCTTGGCAACTTTAAGACTTGTGGACTTCAACTCCCAGAATTCCTCAGCCAGCTTTGCTGGCTGAGGAATTCTGGGAGTTGAAGTCCACAAGTCTTAAAGTTGCCAAGGTTGGACACCCCTGATCTAGAGTCAGACATAACTGCACAGGGGAAACCTTTACCTTTTAGAGTCTTATCACTGCTAAACAACAGTTAAATAAAGGTCTAGTGGTAAGGGCACCAGAGCAGAAAACAAGAGACCATGAGTTCTGCCTTAACCATGAAAGTGATCCAAGTGACCTTGGGCCAATTACTCTCAGCCCAACCTTCCTCACAGGATTGTTGTTATGGGAAAAAGAGGAAGGTGTGTTGGATATATTCGCCACCTTGAGTTATTTGTAAAACAAAAATTAAAGATGGGATGCAATTAAATAAATAAAAATAAAGCAAAGTTTGCGTGACCATATGCTTGATACTAAAGCTTGCCTCCTAAATTAATTCTTTTTGGGTTTCTCATGTTACATTGATCTATTACATTCTTTGGTTAAATGGACTGTTTCTTGTGGCTGCATCACAAAAAAAGCTAGCACGAGTTCAGACTAACCAAGTTTAAGAACCTAAGTGTGACTGGTCCCTACTATGAATTTTGCCTAGGGCAGAAGAACAAGTACTAGTTCCTGTGGAAGTGAAAGGGGTGGAGTTTTAAATTAAATAAGCCCTACCTTACCGTAAAGCCAAAAATAGAGCTTTTTTAGATGACACTCTGTTTGCCAAGTGTCAACCAAATGCAATTGGTTCTTTTGTATCGGGTGACAGCAAATAAAGGGACTTTAAGCTCTATTACAGGTAGTCCTTTACTTACATCCACAATGGAGCCCAAGCAGGGGTGGGATTCAACCGGTGTTACTATCGGTTCGGTGACTACATTTTGCACACGCAAAATGTGTTTACGCACGCATGTAAAAACATTAATCTGTGCCACCCAGACAGCTGAAAAGCGCTGTGCATGGGTGCACAGCATTTGAAAAGCCTCTTTTTTCCTGCTTTTTCAACCTCAGCTGTGCTGCGCAAAGCAGCTGAGGTTGAAAAAGCAGGAAATAAAGGACAGGTAAGAGCCCGGGCGGGTAGGTGGGCCAAACAGCAGCAGATACAGAACTGGTTCGGTGTCTGATGCTCTTCAGAGCTACCGGTTCTATAGAGCCAGGCAGAAGTGGTAGCATCCCACCCCTGAGACCAAGATTTCCGTTGTTAAGTGGGACATTTGTAAAGTGAATTTTGCCCCATTTTAGGACTTTCCTTGCCACAGTTGTTAAGTGAATCACTGCAGCTGACAAGTTGGTAACACGGTTGTTAAGTGAATCTGGCTTCCCCGTGGATTTTGCTTGTCAGAAGGTTGCAAAAGGAGATCCCGTGGCCCCAGGACGCTGGAACGCTGCAACAGTCATAAGTCTGAACCAGTTGCCAAGCATCTGAATTTTGATCACATGATCATGAGGCTGCTACAAAGGTTGTAAGTTTGAAAAACAGCCTTAAGTCACTTTTTTCAGCGCCGTTGTAACTTTGAATGGTCACTAAATGAACTGTTTGTAAGTCAAGGACTACCTGTATTAGCTCAAGCAGACAGATTTCAAAATATGACATAAAAAGCATACATATCAAACAAGATGAAACCTAAATCTCTTACAAGCTGCCAAGAGCTCCTTAATAATGACAGCAGAGATACCCCAAGGATTGCAAGCAGGGGTAGGATTCTACCAGTTTGCACCTATTTGCTAGAACCAGTTGTTAACATTTAAGCAGTTTGGAACCGGGACTTCATGGCTCTGCTAAGGTCGTGAAACTGCAAGATCTGACTTGGGCGGACACGTAACTCTGGCAAGGGAGTTGCAAATCTAAGACTTCCAGAGTGAGCAAAGTTTAGCAGCTACATGAAGGTTCCTTCCTTTCTCCATTATTCAGTAAACAAGAGTTAAAAAAAAAAAAAAGCAGGTGAGCTCAGAATGAGCTCTAAACTTCTAGATTTTTCTTAATATGAACGAGAAATCAAGATATGTCACCAAATTCCTCACAATAAGAACCATCTTCCTCATTGCCACTGCATACTCAAAAAGCCCACTCCCAGGATGTGGGAAGTCCTAGGCCAGTGGTGGCTAACCTTTTTGGGCTCCCGTGCTGAAAATTGCGTGTGCGCTCGCTCTCGCGTGCTCGCATGACAGCAGGGGTGGGATTCAAATTTTTTAACAACTGGTGATGTGGGCGTGGCTTAGTTGGTGGGTGTGGCTTGGTGGTCATGTGACTGGGTGGACGTGGCTTGGTGGTCATGTTATTGGCTGGGTGTGGCCAACTCAACATCACTCACATCGAGGCATGCATCCCCTCGCCTGGCCTCTCATGACTGTGGGGATGCTGCAACAGTCGTAAGTGTGAAAAATGGTCATAAGTCACTTTTTTCAGTGCCATTGTAACTTTGAATAGTCACTCCACACAAGCAAAGTACCAGCAAAGGAGGGGAAAAATATTCCAGAGAAGTTCCTGAGACAGGAAGTCTAGTCCTGCCAAGAATATAATTAGGGTTAACAGAGAGGCAGTTTCTGTAAGCAACACCAGAATGTTTCCTTCCTGCCTTCCTTACAGGATTAGGGCAGTAATTTCTTCTAACAACCGGTTCTCCAAACTCTTTAGAATGTTAACAACCGGTTCTAGCAAATAGGTGCAAATCGGTAGAATCCCACCCCTGCATGCCAGCACCCAGAAGGCAATGCCCCCACTCACGCACCTGCACATGCGCACACAACCCTCCCATGTGCCATGTATCTCTGCTCATGTGCGCAAGACCCCCCCATGCACCCTGCATGTCTCTGTGCATGCACACATGTCTATCACGCAACCCCTCCCAAACATGCACGCCAGATTCCCAGCAATCAGCTGGTAGGTGGGCGGTGCACGCGCAATGAGGCTCTTCCAAGTGACCTCTCGTGTGTCAGCAGAAGTGGCTCGCGTGCCATACGTTTGCCATCATGGACCTAGGTGTACAAAATATAGATTGCACATCAATCCAGGCTTATTTATCTCCATTACGTTTCTGTGGTTTTCCCCCCCTGCTGTTTCAAGATACAATAATTGCTGTTTTGATTTAACAGAGTCTACTGCTCAAAGGAGAAATACCTATTATTCAAAAATCCAAGGCGTGTCAAATGTCATAATTATCCTTCCAGCAGACATCCTTGATTTTATACGAAGATATCTACTAAACCTTCACTCAATTTGATCAAGCATGTTGTGGGAACCTAGTCTCAGTTTGTAGCTAAAATCCAATGTCTATGGAGATTATCAGTCATCCAGGTCATGGTTGTTCCAAAGGTGCTTTTTCAACAGGCAATTGGACTTTCTGGTTTTTCTTTGAAGACGTTTCGCTCCTCATCCAAGAAGCTTCCACAGCTCTGACTGCATCGTGGGGAATGTGAGGATTTATACTCCTTGCAGACAGTTGGTCATTTGCATTCTTTTAGCAGGTCGTTAAGGTCACTTGGAGATTTAATTGTGTGTCATCAGGGTCACCTGAGTGGTGCAAATGGGTATGGAGCCTTCTTGGAACTGTTGAAAGAACTGTATTGTAGATTGGAGATAGATGATGATGTCATATCCCTCCCCCTCTGTTGAGAGGGGGCAGTTCTGATGGCCTCTTTAACCCCTCTTTCAAACCTCTCTGTCCAAAATATGGAGTTTGCTGTCTTCAAAAGAGCCTGTGTCTTTTAAACGCAGATGGACTGCTGAATCTAGTCTGATGTGTTTGTTCTCCTATGTTGTGCCATGTGTTTATGCAGTGGTTGTTTTGTTTCCATAATGTACAGATCTGCACATGGCTCATTGCATTGTACTGCACATACCACGTTGCTCAGTTTACGTCTAGGTGTTTTATCTTTAGGGTGTATTCTTGGGTTTGAAGTGTGCACGTATGTTATATTGGCTGAAGATCCTTCTGAGCTTTTCCGATACGCCTGCAATGTACAGAATGACAACATTGCTTCATTTATTGTTCTCGTCTCCTTTATTGTCTGCAAGGAATATAAATCCTTCCAATCCCCACCATTCAGTCGGAGCTGAAGAAGCTTATTGGATGAGAAGAGAAATGTCTTCAAAGAAAAACCAGAAAGTCCAGTTGCCTCTTGAAAAAGCACCTTTGGGACTAAAATTCAATGGCTGATTCTCTTGGATACCTCCAGCAACTAAAGGAAGAGTAGCAACTAGAGAGAGATTCTTTTCAACAGCAATAGTGCTCACACTTATACACCACTTCACAATGCTTTATAGCCCCTTCTAAGTGGTTTACAGAGTCAGCATAATGCCCACAATAATCTGGGTCCTCTTTTACCGACCTCAGAAGGATGGAAGGCTGAGTCGAGCTGGTGAGATGTGAACTGCTGAAATTCTGGCAGTCAGCAGAAGTAGCCTGCAGTACTGCACTCTAACCACTGCGCCACCACGCCGCTTATCTTTTCAGTGATAGCATTCTAGTCGAAGCTGGCTTTGGAAAGCCACAAACAAACTTAAGCAACAAGATGGCGCTATGTCAAAGGGGGGAGGAAGTTAACAAGGGTGAAGCTCTTCTTGCTTGGCAATCAAGTGAGGACTAAAGGATCAGCTGTTAAATTTCTGTAAGCTTTTTTGCTTTGAAAGACACAGGAACAGAGCCAACTCTTGTTACATTTTTTTTTGTGTGTGAAGAGCAACAGCAGCTGGGTTGGGATAAAAGACTTGATGAAACTCATCCAGAAGAGCTAGAGCTTAGTAGGAAAATCTTGGCAGAATTGCCACTTCTCCAACCTTAGATTTAGATTCTGAAGAAAGGACCCAATCACCAAGGCTGCAAGAGAACTTCTGACTTTGGGATGAAAAAAATAGAGGAATGGGACAACTAGACACAGCCAACTTGCTGTGACCAACTCACCCACGGCCAACTTGCCATTGGACAACTCAGGGCAATTTAACAGTTCAATTTAATTATTTAAAATTAATAAAGAACATCATTTTAATCTTTCTCATTCACATTTCATTCTACCCCTCCTTTTGCATCCTTTCTTTAATGATTCTATTCTACCATTTCTTTGATATTAGTGTAACTCTTGTCCCACAGCGAGTTGGCTGTTGCGAATTGATCGTGATGAATGGCCATAGACCTTGAAAGAAGGGGCAGAAATTTAGGAAGTGTATCTTGTGGCCTATTCACTAGCAGTCTGTTTCTTTTAATTAGGCCAACAACCACAATTCATTCTAAACAATGCTATTTCAACTTAGAGATGATCAGGATCTTCTGGAATATAAAACTCTCTGAGCTCCTTTAAATGCTGGAGCAACATCAATATTAGCCCAACCTGGATCACTCTGTGCTTTGAACTCAATCATTGCTGTGACCTTCTGAATAACTTTCTTTCTAATTGAACTTTGACAGTTCTTGGTGTCCAACCCAGTAAACCTTGCTGTAGGTATTGTCACATCAGTTTTGCTTTGAATCTGGAGCCCTATTTTAAACACACACTAGCCCCGTGATGGCGAACCTATAGCATGTGTGCTGAAAGTGGCACACAGAACCATCTCTGCTGGTGCGCGAGCCGTCACCCCAGCTCAGTTTCAGTACACATGCATGCGCACCTCCCACCAGCCAGCTGATTGTCGGGTATCTGTTGTGCATGCGCATGGGGTGGGGGGAAGTCACATGCGCATGCGCAGAACCATGGGGGTCGCATGTGCATTGCATTATGGTGCAGGCACGTGTGTGTGCGCACACGCGCACTTTCGGTACGTGACGATAAAAAGGTTAGCCATCACTGCTCTAGCCAGTGGTGGGACGCTGCCTGTTCGCACCGGTTCTCCTGAACCGGTAGCATTGGTGAACAGTTGTCCCCATCCCCTGCCCTTTCCTCTCCTTTATTTCCTTGCTTTTTTTAGCTCAGCTGATTCGCGCGGCACAGCGGATTACTGTGCCTTGGCTGTTTTACTCACTAGCGCTGAATAGAAGGTAAATTTTGAAGCTTAAAATAGGTGGTTTTTGAATGCTGTACACACCAGCTCTCATAGAACCGGTAGTAAAAAAAAGGTTGAATCCCACCACTGACTCTAGCCCAATGATTTAGCATTTAGTTCTTGTTTCTGTTCAATATTTTCTTATTGTGTTTCTGGTCCTGCTGTTTGAGATGTAAGACAGGAGAGTCCACCAAGTAGACAGCAGCATGAACAACCGAGTAGGAACTGCTTAGCTTCCTGTTAAGTTTGCTATTTTGCTCTACAGTTTAAGATTCTGCCTTGTTAAAATGCTGCTCTCCTCTTCTGATAGCACCTTCTTCCCCACATTGTATCTGCAATTTCTGTCTCTTTTTCTGTCAGTCTTTATACCTTTTTGTCTAAAAACAAAGAGAAACAAAGATCTTAATTATACCCACAGTGATTATTCTCCGAAGAAGTCCCCAGTAATTAAATTTTAAAGAAAGAAATTATTTAATGAGGGTTTTTTTTCTGCAGTTACAGCCAAGCAATACATATTCATGGAGATGGTGATTAAGATGAAATGGTTCTAATTTGTATGACTTGATAAAAGCCCTTACTTTACAACTGTATTTTTTTAATAATTGTGTAATTACACGGAGAAGGATCCCTGTAAATATCACTTGTTTCTGAGGAGAATGGAGGACAGAGATATGTTTCTTCTCAAGACGTCTCCAATGCTTCTTATATCAGTTAAAAAGCCAATAGTTATCTTTGAATGTCACAAAAATATGCACACTGGGTTCAAAATTCCAGGTGCTGGTTGTTACTGGTACTTGACTGTTTTTATACTTGATAGCTGGCTTTTTTTGGGATAAAATGGCCACCTGGCTTCTACAGTACTTTTTTTTTTGCAGTCTATACTTCCCCAACTTGATGCTATCTTAGATGTATTAATACTGCAACTCCCAGAATTCCAAACTGGCTTTGATATGGAATTCTGGGCACAATAATTGCAAAATTTGGAAATAGAAATAGATGTCAGGTGCAAAGCATCAAGACCATACCTTAAGTTCCAGCAGAAAAGATTTATTATTCAAGCCTATATACATAAGAATCTAGCCAACTAACAGTCAGCACTAAATTGGCAGGAAGGTAACGGTCAAAGGAATTCAGGGAGGGCTGGATTTGGTTCACTTTGCAGCAACATTACAGCTCTAAACTAATGATCCCTCAGTTCTGCCTGCTCTTCTTCTACATCAGATTGGGGAAGGTATTTTATTCTTAATCCCAGCTAAGGGTTGGTTCAGTTTCCTTGTTGCATTTTTAAATCCATAGTATTATTGAGTCCTGTTAATCCCTTCCTCTTAAATTATAAATGTGGTGACTTTCCAAAATACATGTATGCTACATGCTTCAGCATTTTATTATTTGGGTTTGTTTATTTTTTATCTTCTCCTTTACCCTTTAATTTGCTGCCCTTTAGATTTGGGATATCAATGCCAAAAGCATATTGCCAGCTTATCCTATCTAACTATAAGGGCAGTTCTAGATGGGGAAGGTTGTAGAGTGATAAAGTTAGGAAGAGGCCATCATTCAGCCTAATAGCCCAGTCTGACCATCTGCTCTGTGTGACAAAAAATACAATCATAGGAATTATGGGATGCCCCAGTGCAGTATTTGTAGCAGGTTCATGCCACCAAGAACAATGCTCCAACTGTCCTAGGAGGATAACTTTAGAACTAAATCCTCAACAATCAATAATACAATTATGTGCTTTTTCCTTCCCAAAGTTACTTTCTCAAATATATCCACGTTGAACTAAACAACAGCAAAAACTGTGCTTGTCTTAAGGTATCTTGCCTAGTTGTCGTGATTTTGATCTCTTGGAAATAAGGAGACTAAAATTATTTACTGATCTGTAAAAGGACTTGAATTGCAGAAAATGAAAGGTGAGTGCAAAGAGTAAGGAGATATAATAGATTCACTGAATATCATAGATGATCTGATGATGCCTTAAGCATGTGCCTTCTTCATAGCAACCCTAATTTTAACCAGTACACAACCTTTTAAGCTTGATAATCACCTTTTTAATGCTGAGGTCATATCACAGGGGCTTCGACAAGGGAGCCAAGTTTTGCAAACTGGTATAATGTTGTCCTGATAGGTGTGACCAGGCCTAAAACTTTCTTTTAATACATAGGTAAACTGTGAAAATGTCTCTTGCTTCAGCTTGCTCTGTATCACTGCAGTTTCCCGAATTCTTTTTTTGGGGTGCAGAGTACTTTGCAGTACACTTCGAAAGTACTGAACTACATTGAATCACAGTCTGGTCTTCCATAGACATTGACAATATTTTTCAGTACAGTAGGGGAGGGGAGAAGGAAGGGAGGGAGGGAAAGTGGGAAGGCAGGAGTGGAATGGAATCATAAATGTTCTCAGCAGAAATATAGATAAAACTTGATACTAACCAATTAAGAAAACTTATTCAATGAAATGGAAATAACAGAAACACATTTAAAAAAAATCTGCAACATTTGCAACGTAAACTTATTCCAACAATTCACATTTAAAATGTATTTTGAAATATATTTATTCAGCCATTCACACCTTTTGCCGGTTATAAAAATCTGAAAACTGTAAGGAAGGTCATCTGGTCTTTACAAAAGTTGGATTTTTCAGGTATTTCTGTGCAAATGATAGTCATAATTACTTCTGGTTTGCAAGTGCTTAAACTTTCTCCCATGAAGAAGAGTTAAGAAGGGAAGGGTTTTTTTTTATGCCATGTACACTTTCCGACGCCTCTCTGTGTTTTTTACCAGATCTGCAAATTTACAAATTTCAGATAATTGTACAACTAAATCAATTAATAGTATTCTTGTAGGAAAAAAACAGCTGAATGGGGGGGGGGGAGCAGAGTTAATCATATCATCAGATTAGAGTCATTATGTTTCCACAAATGGCCCAAATCCAACCCCTCTTGAATTCTGTTCTAAATTGGCATCTTATATGGTGCCAGTTTAGTATTGAACTTTTTTTTATTAGATAATATCAGGGGCGAAGGATTAAGACTATTAAGTTGCAATTCAAAAGATTTATTGTTCAAGCCCATACACAAAAATCTAGTCAACTAAAGTTCAATACTAAATTGGTACTAGATAAGAGTCAACAGAATTCAAGACGGTTTGGATTTGGACCATTTGGGAGAATGTAATGATTCTAAGCCACTGGTGGGATTCAAAAATTTTTTACTACCGGTTTTGTGGGCGTGGCTTGTTGGGAGTGGCATGGGAAGGATACTGTAAAATCTCCAGTCAGAGGTGCCAGTTCTCTGAACTACTCAAAATTTCTGCTATCAATTCTCCAGAACTGATCAGAACCTGCTGAATACCACCTCTGGTTTAAGCTGATGACTTATTTAACTTCATCCCCAGCTCTACCTGCTTTTCTCTTACAGGAGTAAATTAAAAGTTGGATAGCATAAGGTACATCCCTGGGTGTAACAACAAATGTTTAACTACCAGAAAGCGATCAGAAGAATCCTATCCAAAGATTCTTATTAGTAGCATTTGTGCCACATTGTTATTGAAAATCTAAGAGCTCAAATAGCCATGGGTCAAAAGACAGAGAAAGTCAGCTTTGAGTTAAAGGCTATCTGCCTGAAAACAGATGCTAATCTAATGATTTCTGTGTCTTTGGAGAAATCCCAAGGAACCTGTTTTGAGATGTGTTTAAAGCCGAAAACCAACTGCTTAGGAACACAGTGGCTCTCATGGTTAGGAAACTGGCTTGACAAGCAGAAAACCTGTGTTCGAGACTTCAGTGCTGCCATGGGCCAGAGTTAACTCTCATCCTTTGCTCCAGCTTAGGGGTGGGATTCAAAAATTTTAACAACTGGTTCTATGGGCGTGGCTTGGTTGGTGGGCGTAGCTTGGTGGTCATGTGACTGGCTGGGCGTGGCCAACTCGCTATCACTCACATCAAGGGGCGCTTCTCCTCACCTGGCCTCTCGTGACTGTGGGGAATGCTGCAATGGTTGTAAGTGTGAAAAACAGTCATTAATTACTTTTTTCACTGCCATTGTAACTTTGAATGGTCACTAAATAAACTGTTGTAAGTCAAGGATTACCTGTATAAAAATACAAAAAGCTTCTCTGCTAGCAAAAAGCTGCCCTAAATACCAATCATTAGATTAAAAATACCTGCAAGCCAGAGTTACAAATCAGGCAGGGTGCCAAAGCACCTTGAGGAATTAAAATAGTTAAAATGCAGTGACAACTATCAGCAGCCAACTCTTGCTCATAAAGTGAAACTCTTTAGCAGAGAGGTCATTTAAACTCTCCAAAAAGAGCACACCCAGGAGAAGCAATCCTTAGATCGATTTGCACCACTTAAAGACACCAGTTGCTCTCACTCACCTCACAAGTTATCCTAAGGATAACTTGTCTCTTATATGTACCCATTTCATGTATTCACAACTATGTATACATTTATACTTATTATCTTGTAAACAATTGGCAAATCAAATAAATAAATAAATAAATAAGGAAATCATCCAGATCACATGCCTCTCAGAAAGGCAGTAAAAAAAATCAGTGCCAAGCTTGCATCCTGCCTCTTGAAATACACCCCAAAAGGACAGTGCCAGATACTCCTAAAGCAGTGAAGGAAGACCCCCTCCTCAGATAGAAATAGAAACCATGAGGCAGGAAAAAATTCAAATACAATACAAATAATTAAATCACAACAGTAGTTGTTGCTTGTTAAACCAATTACCAGAACAAACAGACACAGGAATTTTTAACCCAATTTCTTTTCAAGAACAGATTAACCTTTTTCCTTCCAAACAAAGCTGAATACAGAAAATTATCCCATCAATAAACACAGGATTAAATGTCACCAAGCACAGAATTAAACTTCACAAAAAACCAGTTTTACACCAAAACTCAGAAAGAGTATGTAAAATCACGTTTGAATGTCACTCTTTCCAGCTAACCAAGAAGACTTGCTAAATGTCACTCATCTTGGTTCCTTGTCATTAAAAGCTTCTTTCCAGCAGATCTGCTTCATTATTCAATTATTTCTTCAAAGTGCTAATCATTGCATCCAGGCTGGAAGAACTCCAACAGGGGAGTATTTCCTCCCAACAGCAGTGTAAAAAGTTTAAAACAACCCTTCTCCTTTAAGAAAGTCAAGCAAAATACCAGCAAAGCAGGGGGAAAAAACTCCAGAAAAGCTCCAGAGGCAGAAAGTCTAAGAATTCTGTAAGCAACACCACCAGAATGTTTCCTTCCTGCCTTCCTTACAGGATTAGCCCTGTAAAGTGGAAAAAAACAAAAGATTTATTTCAACAACCGGTTCTCTAAACTGCTTAGAAAGTTAACAACAGGTTCTAGCAAATAGGTAAGAACCAGTAGAATCCCACCACTGCTCCAGCTCTTGCTGGAGACATGATGGGAGCCCCAACTGGATGTCACCAGCTAATGTTTTCAACCCTGAAGTAACTCGGTGCTTCTGACACAAGCACGATGTGACCAACCACATGGGCATTTTTACTGTTTTCATAAGGACATCTGTCCTAAATTTTGGATTCACAACACACATCAACCTGCTCCCCCAAAGCAGGCTAAATTATCAGCTCTTGACTCATAAATCTAGGATTTATCTATTAATGTTAAAGGGCGCTACAAACTTGTGCTTCGCAAATGCAATTTGACAAACAGAATGTTGAATTGCATGTTTTCCATGGATTCTTGCAATCCATTTATATCATATTTGGGAAGGGAGCTGTTTTTCTTACCACTCATTCTCCCAATTACATATGCCCTGTGCATTCCGTGTTAAAAGTGGTAGTTTTCTCTGATTGAGATTCCTAAGCAGGCTTTAATAATAATAATACTGCTATAATCTGCAGAGAGGAGATGAAATTTAAGTGATGTTACAGAAGGGATAATTAAACAGGGGGGAAAAATATGTTAGGGCTGATTTTTCAAGCAAGGTTGCAAGTGATTTTCTGAATATCTATTTTGCCTTCTGCACCATGATTGCATTTGGTAAATCCCTAGGTATGTTTTCAAAACATATTGTTCTCTTTTATTATATATAGTGAGAGATGAGGATAATCAAGTTGTGTAGCAACTTGCATTCATTTTGCCTGTAGCGTAATACATTTAAGGGTTCTATAGAACTGCATTTAATTTTACTTGAAATTGACCAGTGAAGCCATTTGCACCCATACACAAAAATATGACTCACCAACCCCCCTTGCTGAAACTCTTTTGCAACTTTTTCTGTCCCTGTAAGAAAGTGTGTTGAAGATAATTTATCAGTAATAGGGCTTCAAAAATTTCAGCAACGGGTTGCTGGGTGGGCATGGCCATGGTGAACGTGGTCTAATCAGTCTCCTGCACCATGGCAGAGGGGCTGTTTTTGCCTTCCCCAGGCTCCTTGAGCCTCTGGGAGGGTGAAAACTGCCTCCCCTGGGCTCTGGAGGCTGGAAACGGGCCTGTTTTCACACTTCTGGAACTTCCGTGAGGCCTGTTTTTCCCTTTCCCTGCGCCTTCATGCAGGCCCTGCACTTACCTCGCATCCAAAAATGGCAGCGTGGAGATTCCTGGAAAGGGTGAAGTGGCAGGGGTGGGGTGGTAGGACCAGCCAGGGGTGGGATTTGATGGTTCGCCAAACCAGCCGTAATATTAGCAATGGGTCCACCTGAACACCTGAGTGAACCCATAGCAGCCCATCCCTGCATAGCTCTCTTGCAAACTCTACATCCAGGGAGCATCACATGTGCATTTCAAATTAGCTGATTTTCCCATACAAAAAGCGAAGCACAAATCATCTCGACACACACACAATATCAGAACAGGTATTTTTCTTCATCCCAGGTTCAATTTACTCCTTGAAAGATTTAGGAACAGGAGAGCCGAAAGAATCGATAGCGAAAACTCCCAATATCCATGTGAGGCAAGAAAACTGAAGTATATAACTTCCAGTATAAAGATAAAAAGTAAAAAAAAAAAAAAAATCAGCTGATTTTTGCTACTCTTAATGCCTCAGAAAAATCTTCTCCGATCAAGGTATCTTTCAGTTCTGTGAATCTCAACTTTTAAAAATTTTAGCAGGAGTTGGTTGCTGGGATTTGCAGGGGTTCAGGAGAGCCCCTAGCTAAAATTCTGTGTAAATTCCCAAATAACACTTCTGGCTGGCCCGACCCACCCCGCCTCTGTGGGAGCTTCATCATTGGAAGCTTTCAAGAAGATACTGGGCTGCCATCTGTCAAAATGGTGTAGGGTCTCCTGCTTGGGGGGCGTGGGGGTTGGACTAGATGACCTACAAAGTCCCTTCCAACTCTATTAATCTGATAATCTGTCCAAAACCAATGAATTAAAAACAATATTAGAAAACAATGGGGATTGTAGCCATTTTTACAAGTTCAGATTCCAGACTTTATAAGGCTTTCCTCGTGATATTGGAAACCATTCTGGAATTGTCAATGCCAAATTTGAATTAATTAATGAAATGAGGACTAAATCGGCAAGGATTGCATGAATACAAAATGTGATGAATCTTGTACATGGAAAGCAACGCTTTGGATAACGATACGTGGAATGACTTTGAGTAAGAATTGTGCATATTCATGCAACCAAATAATTGAATGGTAGGTACTCCAGGGCTTATTGAGATGAGGGCGGCCAGCTCTGTAATTTGGGAAGTCAGAAGTGATTGTCTTTATAATGAACCGGGTGTCTTTTAAGCCAAATGCAGTAACAGAATATATTTGTTGAAGCATAACTTCATGTACAGACTCCACGACACTCGACATAAGCCTAGAGAGAATACAAATATTATAGTAATGCTCAGAGTCAGGTTTCTTACAGTTGGGCAAATGTTTTTGTTTTGTAGATCATGTTTTATTGAATATTAGTTACTCTGAGTGATCCAATTAAGCAAAAAAGAAGATAACACAAATAAATTAAATAGAGTCAAAGGGCAGAATATAAATTCAATGAGTAGGAAGCCAAGAAGCAAATCAAATATATCAAATCAATATATCAACTGCCCCACTGTGGTTATAACAGAATAACAGAATTGGAAGAGACCTTTGAGGTCTTTTATCCCAACCTCCTGCTTAAGCAGGAAACTCTATATCATTTTAGACCAATGGTTATCCATTCTCTTCTTAAAACCTTCCAGTGTTGGAGCATTTACAACTTCTGGAGGCAAGTTGTTCCACTGGTTAATTGTTCTAACTGTCAGGAAATTTCTCCTTAGTTCTAGATTGCTTCTCTCCTTGATTAGTTTTCATCTATTGCTTCATGTCCTACCTTCAAGTGCTTTGGAGAATAACTTGACCCCCCCTGTTCTTTGTGGCAACCCCTGAGATATTGGAACACTGCTATCATATCACCCCTAGTTCTTGTTTTCATTAAACTGTACATACCTAACTCCAGCAACTGTTCTTTATGTTTTGCCCTCCAGTCTCCTAATCATCTTTGTTCTCTTCTCTACACACTTTCTAGAATGTCAACATATTTTTTACATTCTGGCGACCAAAACTGGATGCAAGATTCCAAGTGTGGCTTTACTAAAGCATTATAAAGCGGTATTGATGCTTCACATGATCCTGATCCTATCTCTCTGTTAATGCAGCCTAGGATTGTATTGGCTTTTTTGGCAGCTGCATATATGTTCATATAGGTGGAAATCGGGACAATGTTAAGCATTATAGGTAGTCCTTGACTTACAACTACAATTGGTACCAGAATTTCCATTACTAAGCAAGGCAATTGTTGAGTCACAATGATTTTATGACCTTTTTTGCCACAGTTGTTAAGTGAATCACTGCAGTTGTTAAGTGAATTGTGCAGTCATTAAGCAAATCTAGCTTCCCCCAATTGACTTTGCCTGTTGGAAGCTACCTGGGAAGGTTGCAAATGAACACTTGACCTCAGGATGCTCCAGCCATGATAAATACAATCCAGTTGTCAAGTGCCTGAATTTTGATCATGTAACTGTGACTATGGGGACGCTGCAAGGTGTGAAGATTGGTCCTAAGCCACTCTTTTCCATTGTAATTTTGAACGGACACTAAACAAAAAGTTGTAATTCGAGGCAATACTACGGTCAACTCTGAAGTGAGCTTGGCGGAAGCCATCTTGTGCTGCCTCATAGTTGCCACGAAGCCTGAGGGGAGGAAGGGAAGGTGGAAGGGAGAGAGTCCAGCTAACAGTCAAAACAAAAACTTTTCCTGCAGGAACCAAGGTCATCATAATAGGTGGCTGTTGAAGGAGGAGAAAAGCCTGCCAGCTATATTTATTGGACAATGTGACTGGTGACATCCGGGGAGGGGGGGATTTTCATTCTTTTAATTAGGTGAAAATGGCGGGAAATTTTACAGTTGGGTTTCATCAGCTGTGCCGATATGATGCATCCAATAAACATGTTTTTTGAGGAATCTAGCTGCCTGCTTTCAATGGGTGTGTTACTTTGAACACTGACAACTACCTGTATTGCAAATGTTGATTAGATTATTTCTTGAGAAATTTGGGGGGGAGGGAGAGAGAGAGAGAGGGAGAGAGGGAGAGAGGGAGAGAAATGAGGCTAAGGATTTTTTTTAAGAATGCTAAAACAGACTTCCAAGAGCCAAACTCAACTTTCGAAGTTGTTGGTGACATTGATACCATTTTGGGAAGTAAAGTTAATAAAATGGTTTGCCATTTCCTTCTTCCCAACTGCTGTGAAAGGCATGGCATAGAAATCTCTACCGCTGGCACCAAGCTGGCACTATGTGAAAATATTTGAAAAAAAACCCTGGTAGTTATAGCAGGCAAAAGTTATAATATCTTTGGTTCATACATTTTCTCAATTTATTTGACTGTTCAAGGCTACTGAGCCAATGCCAAACAAGATTACTGGGTCTAAAAAAAAATAAATCTATAAATGATTGTTATAAAAAGAAAACCAGTCCCCATATTATAGTGGTTTATTCTTTCATTAGATCACAACAGAATATCTTTGACCAAATATTCCCCTTGAGACTTCTTTTGATGATTTATGGATACATTTCTCCTCTTGTCTAGCAGCTGGGAAAGCAAGCATTTTCTTCCCAAAAGATAGGAATACGTGACATTCACCCCAACTCCATGAAATAAAGAACATATCAGCACCCATTTGTACCCAACTCAGAAAACTATGCTTGCATTTTTATTTTTATTTTGGATTTATTAAGTCATTGTACAAGCTACGATTTCAGCATGAAAGAAATTGGCCAAGTGTGGCATGATAGCAGAATGGATTTTGTTCCAGGCACATTCAGTAAATCCTCATACGCTTGTCCTTTATTAGGCCTTGGTAATATAGTAAATAGAAAGCTGTAAACCTTTCAGAATCAGGTTAACAGTTCAAGTAAAACAGAATTGGCAAAGAGTAAATTGGAATTTATTGTTGCCGAAAATAAAAGACTTATCTCTTTCGAAATTCAGCTCCTGGAACCTCCAAACTGTAGTAACTCACATGTAGGCTTCTGTCTCTAAACTCATGTAATCCTATTCTTCGCTCATTCATGGCTATCCTGAATTCAGGACCATCCAAATTGGTGGATCGTGTGAAGCTTGAGACAATAAAAAAGTACCCCTGGATTAAAGAATTGTCATATTTACTGATTCAAAAACTTGGTTCACAAAAAGTGCTTAATTAAAATATGGTTTTGTTTGATCTGGGGAGGGGTGTGTGTGTGTGTGAGAGTGTGTGAGTCTGTCTTCAAATCATTCTTCAGTCCTCACAATTGCCTGGATAAAGCCCAAGAAATAATTTGGTCTTGTCTTCTTCTTAGGCCTGAGAAGATATGACTGGTCCAAGATCACCCATCTGTGTCAAGATGGGACTAGAACTCACAGTTCTCTTGTTGTGGCCCAATTTCTTTAATCACTACATTGGTTTGGGAAAATTGATGTGCAAACCATGTGATACCCATCCTACTTCTTCTTCTTCTTCTTCCTCCTCCTCCTCCTCCTGCCATATCTGTCATTACACGTTGGTGATCATGTTTGCAATCCTATTTTTATCAACAGCCACACAAAAAAGTGCTGCTGAGTTTTGTCCAAATCAGTCCCTTAGATTTTGAAGCCATGATGTTCTTCGTTTGCCTTCAATCTTTCCTTCCTTAACAGCTGCTAGAATTGTATTTGCTCAAAATTGGAAAAATGAAAAGATTCCGATAGAGGAAGAGGTGATCATGAAAATATTGGAATGTGCAGAAATGAATAGATTACCAGTGCCAATTAAAGAATGGGATATGGGATTTATTTTATATGATATGGGATTTATTTTATAAATGATTGGAAGATAAAATAAGAAGTTAAATGAATATTGTTATAATGATAAGATATGTAAGGTTGAGCAATTTTTAACATGAATGTAACCATAGTAAGAAATTTATATTAAACATAAATATTTGCACAAGATATATGTACCTAGTCGAGACATTGTATAACTGAAAGATGGATTTGTTGTGAAATAAAATAAAAAATTGCAAAAAAAAACCTTTCCTTGGAGGATTAAGTGAAGTAGCTGCATTTTTCTGGGTGTCGCATCACATGTCCCTACTTTGGTTTATTATTTAACCATGGTTAAAAAAGATCTAATTTAAAATTAACCCTGACCACACCTGTACAAGCCACTGAATGAAGGTAGCCCGGCTTTGGAGAAAATACAGGTAGTCCTCGACTTACAACAGTTCATTTAGTGACCACTTGAAGTTATAATGGCACTGAAAAAGTGACTTATGACCATTACGTCAACTCAGAAAGCTCAAACTGCCCAAGGAGCTGCTGATACAGTTCTACAGAGGAATTACTGAGTCTGTCATCTGTACCTCTATAACTGTCTGGTTTGGTTCTGCTACCCAACAGGACAGACACAGACCTCAGAGGATAATTAGGACTGCAGAAAAAACAATTACTACAAACCTCCCTTCAATCGAGGACCTGTATACTGCATGAGTCAAAAAGAGGGCTGTGAAAATATTTACAGACCCCTCACATCCTGGACATAAACTGTTTCAATTCCTTCCCTCAAAACAATGCTATAGAGCATTGCACACCAGAACAACTAGACACAAGGACAGTTTTTTAACCAAATGCCATCACTCTACTAAACAGATAATTCCCTCAACACTGTTCAACTATTTACAAAGTCTGCACTACTACTGTTAATCTTCTCATCGCTCCTTATCACCCATCCCCTCCCACTTGTGACTGTATGACTGTAACTTTGTTGCTTGTATCCTTACGATTTATATTGACTGTTTCCTGGTATGATTTGATTGCTTATTTGTACCCTATGACTATCATTAAGTGTTGTACCTTATGATTCTTGGCTCTTGACAAATTTATATTTTCTTTTATGTACACTGAGAGCATTTGCACCAAGACAAATTCCTTGTGTGTCCATTCACACTTGGCTAATAAAGAATTCTATTCTATTCTATTCTATTTTCACACTTATGACTGTTGGTCCCCATGGTCACGTGATTTACATTTGGATGCTTGACAACTGACTCACATTTATGACTGTTGCAGTGTCCTGGGGTCATGTGATCCTCTTTTGCGACCTTCTGACAAGCAATGGGGAAACCAGATTCACTTAACAACCATGTTACTAATTTAAATTAGTGATTCACTGCAGTGATTCACTTAACAAATGTGGTGGGAAAGGTTGTAAAATGGGAAGCAAAAATCACTTAATAAATTTCTCACTTAGCAACATAAATTTTGGGCTCAATTGGGGTCGTAAGTTGAAGACTACCTGTATATGTTAAAGTACATTATTGAGTTGGAATAAATATATACAGTACATATTAAAAACAATCTAAATTCGACATGCCAGTAACGATCCCATTACTCATGTAAGTGTTCTGACCCAAACCCTTTTCCAATAAGACAAACAATAATCAAAGGGAACAGAAAGCTTTTAATGAGTCTTACGAATCCCCAGTTAAAAGGCTGCTGCAAACTGATTAACTTTGATAAGCATAAACCTTGCCAAAACTGTACAAGATTGCCAAGAATCACAGATAAGAAATATTTCACAACACAAGAGTCTTCAAATACCAAATTAAGATACTGGAATGTCCACGAGGCTGAGTTTCAAAACTTCTTTGCTTCCTGCAAAGAACGTTCACTTCACAACTGGCTTTTATCTTCTTGAAGGAGGGGCCATCACCTTGCAGCCTTACTCCCGAGTCGCCTGGGCTGTTGCAGCTGCTCTTTCCTGCGAGCAATCCTGTGCGCATGCACACTTGGCACAGGCTCTTCGGGAACCTCCTCATCGCTGCTGTCAGCCCCCACAATCTCTGAAGGCAGCAGTCCACTCCCTAATGGTCCTGGCCCCTCATCAGAGTCATCGCTGTCCTCAGCTGTCTGCACCTACTGCCAGCTAACCACAACACTAAGTTAGTTTTATCTCACTATTACTCTCACTAAAAAAAAAAGGTTTGAATATTTTGGTAATTTCAAAAAACTCCAAAGTCTGTTTAATTATGGCAATAGAACATCAATGTCTGATATTTAACACATCTTTTCCAAATATTGTAAAAACATTCTGCAACCTCCACTTAAGAGTAATGTGAGTTACTGTTTGTTTTAAACCAAGTGAAAATAGCTTAACTCCTGTTTGACTTGATTCTCTGCTTTTACCATTTTTCTACTAATAAAAAGGAATTATAAATGATTTAATTAAAATTCATGACTCATCAGTGGTCTAATTATTTAGGCAGTTAAGTACCACATGCCAGAAAGATTTTTTACTCTTTATTCTATCTGCTCCCATTAAGCCTAAAAAAAACCCAAAATACATAAATAAATTTGCCCAGTTAAGACCTACCTTTATGATATTGTTAGTGTATTCCAGGTGATTTACTGGAGAATGCATATCAGAGATTTTCCCCAAAGGAGACAAATTATATCTATACTACTGGGATGTATTAAATGGAGGTGCAACCATCTTGATTATGTAAATGTTTCCTACTATGGTTTTGCTTGATTGTGAACAGATAGTCTTAAGTTAACGACTAGTCATTTAGTACATAGATAATAGAATAGAATAAGAGAGTTGGAAGGGACCTTGGAGGTCTTCTAGTCCAACTCCCTGCTCCAACAGGAAACTCTACATCATTTTAGACCAATGGTTATCCAATATCTTCTTAAAAACTTCTAATGTTGGAGCATTCACAATTTCTGGAGGCAAGTTGTTCCACTGATTAATTGTTCTCACTGTCAGGAAATTTCTTCTTAGTTCTAGGTTGCTTCTCTCCTTGGTTAGTTTCCACCCATTGCTTCATGTCCTACCTTCAAGTGCTTTGGAGAATAACTTGACTCCCTCCTCTCTGTGGCAGCCCATGAGATATTGGAAAACTACTATCATGTCTCCCCTAGTCCTTCTTTTCATCAGACTAGACATACCCAGTTCCAGCAACTGTTGTTTATGTATTTTGATCTCCAGTACTCTAATCATCTTTGTTGCTCTTCTCTCTACTTTTTCTAGAGTCTTAATTTTTTAAAAAAATCATTTTTTACAACTTGGCAATCAATACTAAATGCAGTATTCCAAGTATGGCCTTACCAAGGCATTATAAAGTGGTATTAACACCTTCATGTGATCTTGATTCTATCCCTCTGTTAATGCAGTCTAGAACTGTGTTGGCTTTAAATGGTTTATTTAAATGGTTGTCCACCAGGACTCCAAGATCAAAGTGATTGTTCAAAGTCACAGCAGACTCCCAAAAAGGTACATATGGATTTTTAAATTCTGATGGCCGCACACAAACATTTTCACAATGACATGATCAAATTTTGGGTGCTTGGCAACCAATGCACATTTACAACTGTTTGCTGTGTCTCACAGCCACATGGCTGTGATTTTTGCCATGTTTTAGCCAACTACTAACATTCACTTCCGGTTTCTGGCAAAAAACCAGCCATTGGGTAGACATGTTTAACAAGCGCCACATTTACTTTAACAAGCACTGCAAAGAAGAAAATATGAAATCAGATGCAGGGATCCACGACTCAGAAATGTAATTCTGGGCACAGTTGAAGTCATAAGTCAAGGAGCACCTATATATGAGATCATTTTTCTGAATATCGTTCACCCAATGTGTTGTAAACCTGGGATGGGGCTTAGCGAGAAATTATCCATTTCATCCAAAATAATCACATGTATCCTTTTATTGGTTATGTTTAAATGTGGATGATATATTATATTGTTATAATTTTGCGGTTTGCTAACAATTTAAAAATTTGCTTCGGGGGAATCTGTAGAAAAAGTGCATATGGTTATGAAAATAATGAATCTAACTATCCTCTCTCTCTGTCTCTTTCTCTTTCTTTCTCTCTCTCTTTTCTTGGAGCAATGTGCACAAAAGTTGATAATTTTAAGTACAGATGTAACCTCAAGTTTAATAAATGGAATATTTTCACAAACATGACAAAGTGAAATTGATAAATTCATCCATCACGATTGCCCTCATATGCATGCTCTTTCATTGTTTTTGTGTTTTAATATATGCTGCTTTAGTCTCAGGCTGTAAAGCTGTGAAATAAATTAGTATGTGAAACTGAGGTAGAAATGTCATCTTGGCATGAGCTAGATTCTATATCAAAAACAAGCTGATATCTAAAAGTTTCTCCGTTTGGCTGAATTCAACTTGATATAACAGGAACAAAGACATTTAAAGCAGGGTGGCTAAAGATAAAAGGATAAATAAGCATTGGATGCAGACATACATTCTAAAATTATGATGAGTGACAGGAGAAATAGCAAGAAGACAAGATAATGCTGCCGCTATTGTAGCAAGCGCTAATAATAACTAGCATTTGGTTATGCAGAATATCATAACAAAATGTGTTTTTTTTAGTGTATGGGTGGCATTGGAATTAAAATAACTCTCGCAGGAGTGAATGATTGGCAAAAATATTGGACATGGACCAATATCTCCTTGTTGGGAATAGGAGAAAGAAAGAAAGAAAGAAAGAAAGAAAGAAAGAAAGAAAGAAAGAAAGAAAGAAAGAAAGAAAGAAAGAAAGAAAGAAAGAAAGAAAGAAAGAAAGAAAGAAAGAAAAAAAAAAGATTTAAGGTGAGGGACAGATCAAAACAGTTTCTGATTTATATGGCATTGTTTTCTTAGTCAGGTCTAGAACATAGAATAATAGAGTAGGAAGGGAGGTTGGAGTATCCTAGTCTAATCTGCAGGTAACCTTCTACCATTCCAGACAAATGGCTGGACAATCTCTTCTTAAAAACCTCCAGTAATGTAGCACCCACAATTCCTGGAGGCAAGCTGTTCCACTGATTAATTGTTCTCCTTGTCAGGAAATTTCTGCTTAGTTCTTGATTAGATCTCTGTTTAATGAACGTAATTCTTGTATTGGCTCCAGGTGCTTTTGAGAATAGGTTAATCCCTTCTTTTCTATGATAGACCTTCAATCACCAAAAGACCTAGTCCTTCTTTTTGTTAAACTAGACATACCCAATTTCCTCAATTGTTCATCATATGGTTTACTCTCCAGATGCCTGATCCCCTTTGTTGCTCTTCTTTAGGGTCCCAAAATCTTCTTTGTATCACGGTGACCAGAACTGATCTACCTTGGGCTGAAACCCACCTTCCTGATTCTTGAAAATTGAGAGAAGAGATGAAAGACAAAACAGAAAGCTCAGCTGGTAGGCCCCACAATATGGAATGAACGGAAGGCCTGGGTGCTTTAGGTAAATAATTTTTCTGGAATACCATTTTTTTTCTCTGCCAAAACCAACCACAGTCCTTCCCACCCATCACAAACCTGTTAAGAAAAATGTCAATGAACGTCAACTATGCTAAGAATATTACATTACATATTTGATTGATTGCTAACTGAACACAGGACAGTGTACCAAACTATTACAAACTGATAATGTAAGACAGTGTTCCACAACCTTTCTGGGTTGGCAGCCCAGCATGATGGGGAGGCAGGGAGGGAAAGAAGGAATGGGTTTTAAAAATATATATATATATATATTGAACAAACATTAAAAACAATTGAACACAGTGCGGCTTTCTGGGCCATCATTTTGGCCATACAAGCTATAGTATAGAGATACACATAACCGTTAATTTCTTTTTTCCCTTATGTTATTAGTATAGTGCTAGCTGCATATTATTTCTATTTACATTTATATACAATTATATACACACTTAAACCATCTTTTATACTCATGCATTTGCATCATCTTGTATTTGTCCATTATATTCCATTCTCTTTGGTTAACAAAACTTTAACTTTTATTCCTATAAAGCAGGGATCCCCAACCTTTTCGACGCCGCGGCCCGGTTCCGGCATCAGCTGGGCGCCGCGGCCCGGTACCGGCGTCAACTGGGCTCCGCCATCTTTTATGATGAAAAAGCGCTTCGGTGACGTCACCGAAGCGCTTTCGTCAAAAAGATGGCGGCGCGATGCGCTTCTGGTGAGCTTTTTCGGTAGAAACGGCTTTCTACCCGGAAAGCTCACCGAGCGTGGCCCGCCATCTTTTATGAAGCGCCCGGTGAGCTTTCTACCCGGAAAAGCTCACCGAAGCGCTTTTTACCAAAAAAGATGGCGGCGCCCAGCAACCAGCGGCCCGGTAAGGCTTGTTCCGCGGCCCGGTACCGGTCCGCGGACCGGCGGTTGGGGACCCCTGCTATAAAGCATCTACCCTTTCTTTTTTTTCTTGACTCTAGCCATTGATACATTTTACTCCAGGCTTCATAATACTCTGTCTCACCCTTATCTTTGATTTCTAAAGTTACTGTCCATCTCTGCACAGACTAATATTTTCCTTATTATTTGACTTTCTGTAGGGGTATCAAAGAAGGAATGGTTTGGTGTGAGGGGCAGGTGCACGTGTGTGCACAGCTTCATTTGTGTGAGCAGTGGGCATGTGTGCTCATTGCTCATGCAAAGGGGACTGCAAGTGCCGGCACTAGCTGCTTGTGGGAGTTGGGCTGTGCACGTGAGGCCAAGTGCAAATTGGACACAGCCTGGTAGTGGGCTGTGGCGCATAGGTTGGGGACTCCTGATGTAAGACATAACCAATGTAAAGTAATAAAACAAAAAGCCACACAATAGAGCAGATTATAAAACCAAGAGCAAAACTAATTTAAAAAAAAGTCTAAAAAGGCTAAAGGTTACAGTTATGGAAGATCATAAAATAGGGGCTGATGAACTTGGCTCAGGAGGGAATATTGAAAAAGCCCTTCTGGTTGGGTTGGGTTGGCCTGCCTTGCCTCATTGAACAGAAACATCTGGCTAAGAATATCAGATGAGAATTATAGTTTCTAGGTATTAGATAGCAGATAGATTTATTCAGTGGAGGGAGATACACTAAAAGTAGAAAGTATTTTGAGGATTGTGCTTGCATGAAAGAAAAATAGAGATAGCTTGACTGGTTGAAGAATTCTGGGAATTGAAGTCCAGAAGTCTTAAACTTTTTATTTATTTTATTTATTTATTTGTCAAGCAAGTATTAGATAACAGGTATAAGTATAAACATGGTTATGAATACATGAAATAGGTACCTATAAGAAAAATAAAAGAAACAACAGGACAGGGACAGTAGACATGTTGGTGCACTTATGCACGCCCCTTACAGACCTCTTAGGAAAGGGGTGAGGTCAATAGTAGACAGTCTAAGGTTAAAGTTTTGGGGGTTTGGGGAAGAAACCACAGAGTCAGGTAAAGTATTCCAGACATTGACCACTCTGTTGCTGAAGTCATATTTCCTGCAATCAAGTTTGGTGCAGTTTATCTTGAGTTTGTATCTATTGTGTGCTCTTGTATTGTTGTGGTTGAAGCTGAAGTATTCATTGATAGGTAGAACATTGCAGTAGATAGTTTTATATACTATACTTAGATCGGACCAAAGGCAGCGTAGTTCTAGGTTTTCTAGGTCTAAAATTTCAAGTCTGGTGGCATAAGGTATTCCGCTACGAGTAGAGGAGTGGAGAACTCTCCTCGTGAAATATTTCTGGACTCTCTCGACTGTATTAATATCCGATATGTAATGCGGGTTCCAGACTGATGAGCTGTATTCAAGTATTGGTCTAACAAATTGCTACGTTTGGAGACCCCTGACCAAGTAGGCACCTCCTTAACCATATTAGAGATTTGTTTGCAAGAATAAATACAATCAATTCAGAAAAAAACCGCAAAGCAATAGACGTTTTTTTCCAACTTACCAAAGCAATAATATGCATTCTCTTTCAGCTAAACATTAGCTACAGCTACAGTCCCTTCTAACAACAGAAAGTTTTATTGTACATTATGATGGAGATGAACATTGTTTTTATAATACTTTCTTTTCTTTCTAAACCTTTTGATTAATCTTTTTTCCCCATTTTCCACAAATACCTATTTGAATCAAGTTCATTGGTCAAGGCTAATGAAGGCAATTACTGAGGGATTTTGACTTCTGAGGGAAAATAAATTTGGTCAGATAATGCTGCTATTGATCTATTTTTAATCTCTTTTCAACAGTTCTCTCTTTTTTAAAAAAATAACTTTTGGTTTTAGAAGCAGAGTTTATAGGATTCAAATGCAGCAAAAGTAAACAGGGCAAAAATATGGAAACTAATTCATTTTAATCCAAGGGAAGGCTGATAATCCAATTTATTGGACTTTGAATTGTGTCAGCTAAATTAACTTTATTAGGTGCTTAAAAACACAGCCTGTCAGCTGAACGATGAGTAAGAAAAGCCAGTCAAAAAATATTGAGTGGCTACTCATCTAATACTTTAATTTAAATATGTATTTATTATGCATTGATCACATTAATATGGCCATCTATTTCATACAAGATGACTTTGGACAGCATAAACTTAATCCCTTCCTTCCTTCCTTCCTTCCTTCCTTCCTTCCTTCCTTCCTTCCTTCCTTCCTTCCTTCCTTCCTTCCTTCCTTCCTTCCTTCCTTCCTTCTTTCCTTCCTTCCTTCCTTCCTTCCCATTTATTTTTAGCAGTGAGGATATTCAAATAGAAATAAGACAAGTGGAGGGGGAATGGTTGATACTCAGACTAGTACATTTTTCAAAGAGGTTTTGCTCAATTCATTTGAACAGCTATAAAAAATTTCCCCAAAAGAATTTGTGGCTACTTGCTAAACTCACTCCCATGCTTTACAGGAAGGAAGCAGTGGAGAAATATAATGTACAAATCTCCATATAATGCCTAACTCCTTGTCCATTCCACCTAATGCAGGGTTTTCCAACCTTGGGAACTTTAAGACATGTGGACTTCAACTCCCAGAATTACCCAGCCAGGTCCATGTGACTTAAAATTGCCATGGTTGGGAAACCCTGATCTAATGCAGGCAGGGTTGGGATTCTACCGGTTCGGACTGGTTCGGGAGAACCCCTTGTTCCGATGTTCAGCTCACTCTGAACCGGTTCGCTGCGATGAGGAAGTGGGCTTGCCCGCCCGCCCCTGCTCTTTTCTGTGCTTTATGCTTTGCTTTAGAGCACTTGTTTAGAGCAACAGCTGATTCGTGCAGCAGAGCAATTTGCCACGCCTCAGCTGTTTTCTTCACAGAGGCTGCAGTTGAAGGTAAGTATGGGCTTGCCTTTTTTAAATGCAGAGCGCGCACATGGAGCGTGGGTTTGGCTGGTTATTATGCTGGTGGAATCCCACCCCTGAATGCAGCTCTATCTTTCCCAAACCTGGTGTTAAGCATGGGTAAATGAGGAAATCCAGTCAGTTCAAATAAAAATATTGCAAGTTTATTGCAAGTTTATGTTCTCTACAAGAATATGAACTACACAGGGTAAAAGCTGTGGTCTGGACTTAGATCTCCTGTGGGTGTGAAGTAACTCAAGACTGATGACATGCTTGACCCTTGCCTTGGGCTCACCCTGGTCATTTCCTACATTGTGTTCTGCAGATTTATTTCTGTAGAACTGTATTTCTTATCTCCTTGACCACATGAAATACAATAGGAAGCTATACTAATTAATGCAATTTATATTCAAAACCACTGGTAGTTGGTCTATCCTGAAAACAACAGTACACTGTGATCTAGCAGTGCAATTAAAGCATATCTGGGAATCTTGCTTGTGTATCTGAAATGCTTGGTACTTATTTTGTTATCTTATTCTATAGACCTGGAAGTAGCATCATCCTACTTGAATTCCTGCCTTTGATTTTTCAGTATTATAATGGGGCCCTGTGATCTTTTTCCATCCACATTTTTGTAACAATATCACTCAAGATGATGCAGTAGCTTTTATAAATTTGTTAAGGTAGCTAGTTTGGTACAGAGGTTGAGGCTCTGGGCTTGGAACCAAAAAACAATAAATTCTAGCTTTCCCTTAAGTAAGTGTGAATGTGGTTTCCTTTCCCTAATTTTACCTACAAGTAAACAAGGGAGAAGTTTGACTAAGACATTTCCTTAATTGATTTTCTTAGTCTGGGCTCAAACCATGCTTATCTGACAGTACTTCCTTCTGTCTTTCAGGGCCATTCTCTATGTCCTTTACAAGGCCAACTCTAGTAGAACTCATGGTGGCTTCATCCATGCCTCAATTTTTATCATGTGATTAGAATTGTGAAAACCAGGATAAAGCAGACTTGTACCCCGTGGTCTATCTCAACCATACGTTACTAGCTTTCAAATCTCATAAGGCAGTTGGAAGCCTGCCTTATATGCACACCCATGTATAGTGCAGTTTGAATCATTTTGGGTTGCCCCCAGGGGTGGGCTTTAGCCAGTTTGCACTGGTTTTGGCGAACTGGATGTTAATTTTATGTCTGGTTCGGTGAACCAGTAGTTCCAATGACAGGCTGGCCCTGCCCCACCCCACCCCTCCCCTTCCAAGAGTCCCCATGCGACCTGTTTTGGATCCCAGGTAAGGGCAGGGGGTGCGTGGAGCCCAGGGAGGTAGAAAATGGGCCTCCCAGAGATTCAAGAAGGCAAAAAATCCAGGCCTATTTCCAGCCTCCAGAGAGCCTCCGGAGCCCGGGGAGGTTGAAAATGGGATAGTGCAGGAGGCCAAGTAGGCCACACCCACCATGGTCACACCCACCCAATAACTGGGTAGAAAACCGGTTGTTAAATTATTTGAAGCCCACCATTGGTTGCCTCCCTCGTCTTGCTGCCTTTTACTTCCCCGTCATACTATTGTGAGTGGAGTGGTGCATGAAAGAAACTCTAACCCAGTTGACACAAAACGTAATACCTGCACCGGGCAAAGGAAGTCAGTCTCGGAAGAGGCAGGGGGATCAGAGAGAGGTTGGAGAAGCCCAAAATGCCACTGTTGATAACATGGAAGGTAAGCAGTATCTGTACATTAAAATATAAGCACTTCCAGCTCGTGGAGTTGAGCACAGCAGGATGTCCCTCCAGGTAGTTTATAACCCTACTGTTTTTATTATCTAGTATCAGTAAGAAAATCAATGCTTGACTACATTTATGGGGCCATTTAGAACTTCAAAGCAGGCATTTCTGCTCGAGAGGAGGTGATTAAAAGGCTCACCCACCAATGTCTCTCTGTGGATTCGCATCCCTTTCTTCCCCAGCTATGTTCCCTGATGGTGCTTTGTAGGCAAAGGGTAAGTATTCAAAAAAAAAGCGCTCAGTATCCTTTGGGGTGTGATTGGTGACACTAGAGCAAAACAACAACAACAACAACGAGCCTTCTGAGATCACTCTCAATTGAACAGCGAAAGAGAAGGCAAGCCTGACAAAAACGGTTCGTGCTTCAGAGTTTTACCTTTCTAGGTCCACGTGGGGGAAAAAAGGGCTCTCCCTAGACATCTTTCCCAACAGGAATGGATTTTGCTTCAGATTTATAGCATCGGACTGCATCTCTCTGCCATACCAGCTAGGCTGAATTTACAGTGCCAATTCGCCCTGTTATAAAAAAACGCAGGCCTCATTCAAGTTCAGCTCAAATCATAATGACTATATTGACAGTTTGCAGAAATGATTGATCGTGGCTGTAGGATCCAATTTGAGTTGGTCACTAAGCTTTCTGGCTTCCGCGGGAACCCATCATCAGGGACCTTATAAAGAACAGTTGCTGGGATTGGGTATGTCTAGTTTGATGAAAAGAAGGACTAGTGTGGGATGGGATAGCAGTGGTTCCAATATCTCAGGGGCGGCCACAAAAAAAGAGGGAGTCAAGCTATTCTCCAAAACACCTGAGGGCAGGACTAGAAGCAACGGGTGGAAACTAATCAAGGAGAGAAGCAACCTAGAACTAAGGAGAAACGTCCTGACAGGTAGAACAATTAATCAGTGGAGCAATGTGCCTCCAGAAGCTGTGGATGCTCCAACACTGAAGATTTTTAAGAAGAGATTGGACAACCATTGGTCTGAAATGGTATAGGGTTTCCTGCCTGAGCAGGGGAGGCTGGACTAGAAGACCTCCAAGGCCCCTTTTAACTCTGTTCTTCTGTTAACTCCTCTATCTCCAGAATATGCGCACTGAGCTACTCATGCATATATGAATATGTACCTATTTCAGAGAGAGAGAAGTTCCCTGAGGATGGGCTCCAAGATGAGGCCAAATGTTTGGAAGAATAAACCTCTCGTCCCGGTGACCGACTCAGATTGGATCCTGCAATATTATCCTGGGACACACACATTTATTTTCATTCTCAATCATTTCCAGTGTGTGCTCACCGAAACTGGTTGTTACATCGGTTGAATCTCACCCCTGCTTATCTCCCGCTCATGTCACTTGACTGTTAGTGGGTCAGATTCTTGTAGAGAGCTAAAGCTTGCAATAAATATTGATACTCATCTGAACTGCCTGAATCTCCTGATTTCCCTGATGCTTGGCAGCTTTACGACCAAGGCATTGTTTTAGCTCTTTCGTTTTCCTCAGTTTGACAGTTGGAGTTATGAAGTCAGGCTATATCAAAACAAAAGAAATCCATTTACTGTATGTTTTGCTTTGGAAGATCTGAACTACAATCAATACAAAATTCGAACTTATGGCGCATTCAGAATAAAATAAGGCACATAGCAACACCCAAATCAAATCAAACCTTTATTGTAGCCCAGAAAATACAACAATAAAATACATACACCTGTAATTAAAACCTGGACCCACAGGGGAAAAAAAGAACTTCAATCAGAAATTAAAAAGCTAGAACCAGACTCTGGAACCCACAGAAACCAAACCTGTCTCTACCCGTAATAAAACAGCATTATTGATGTATGGGGATTGCTCTTATAAATTTAGTCTGGAGACCTTCCAGGATATTAAATTTAAATAAAAATGTAAAATTGGAACATTATAAAGAAGCTCTAAGATGACCTCGGCAAGAAAAACCTTGCATGCTGCAGAAATAAAATGTGCCCCCTTTGTACAGAAGAATCTCAAGAGTTCAGAGAAGAGCAAAAAAGATGATTATGGGCCTGAAGACTAAAACATATGAAGAACGGTTGCAAGAATTGGGTACGTCTAGTTTAATGAAAATGAGGACCAGGGATGACATGATAGCAGTGTTCCAATATCTAAGGGGCTATGGCAGGGGTGTCAAACTGGCGGCCCGCAGGCCAGATGCATCATGTGTAGGCCACACCCACTCCAGCTCCATGAAGGGGAAAAACATCATTAGCAGGGGTGGGATTCAAATTTTTTAACAACTGGTTTTGTGGGCGTGGCTTAGTTGGTGGGTGTGGCTTGGTGGTTATGTGACCGGGTGGACATGGCTTGGTGGTCATGTTATTGGCTGGGTGTGGTCAACTCAACATCACTCACACTGAGGCACGCATCTCCTCGCCTGGCCTCTCATGACTATGGGGATGCTGCAACAGTCGTAAGTGTGAAAAATGGTCATAAGTCACTTTTTTCAGTGCCATTGTAACTTTGAATGGTCACTCCACACAAGCAAAGTACCAGCAAAGGAGGGGGAAAAAACTCCAGAGAGGTTCCAGAGACAGGAAGTCTAGTCCTGCCAAGAATGTAATAAGGGTTAATGGAGAGGCAGTTTCTGTAAGCAACACCAGAATGTTTCCTTCCTGCTTTCCTTACAGGATTAGGCCTGTAATTTCTTCTAACAACCGGTTCTCCGAACTGCTTAGAATGTTAACAATTGGTTCTAGCGAATAGGTGCGAACTGGTAGAATCCCACCCCTGGTCATGAAACTCACATGAAGACTCTGTGACACAGTGAGTTTGACACCCATGGACTAAGGGGGGGTCAACCTATTCTCCAATGCACCAGAAAGCAAGAAGAAACAATGGATAGAAACTATTCAAGGAAAGAAGCAACCTGGAATTAAGGAGAAACTTCCTAACAGTGAGAATGATTAACCAGGAGAATAGCTGGCCTTCAGAAGTTGTGGATGCTCCATCACTGAAGGCTTTTAAGAAGAGACTGGACAGCCACTTGTCTGAAATGGCCAAGCAGGGGGTTGGACTACAAGACCTTCAAGGTCCCTTCCAACATTTGTCTGATAAATGTGCACACCAAAACAGGGAAGCCTGGAATTGCACCCCAAGGTATTTCCAAGTTACCTACCTGTTCTATGGAGATCCCATTACCTACCTATTTATGTAACCTACCTTTGTGTCATGCAAACCATAGCACTGGTTTTTTTTGAAAATTTACTATGAGCTTTTCTTTTTAGGCAGTGCCTTTCTCATTCTCCGTCTGGGAGACAGACAAAATTACTACATCGTCTGCATATAGCAAGGATGGAATTGCTCAATTTGCTAATGTTGGAGAGTGCTGATTAAGAAGATGAGGGAGCCTGAATTACTGAATTGATGTACAACTTTAAAACACAGGAAAATTGGGGAATGGAATATAACTGCCTTACCCCTCTTTTGATGGAGACAGCTCAAGAAACGTCTCCCTACAGGAAACATCTGACTCTCAGTGAGGTGTTAGAATAGAGTCTGGATAAGAAGGAACAATCTTTTATCCACAGAAGGTTCCTGAAGTTTTTGTCATAGCCTCTCCCTTGGAATCAGATAAAAGCTGATTTGAAATCCACAAAGGCTGCAGAAAAAGGAGACTTTGAGGGTCGAAGTGAATTTTTCGGCTAAAAGTCGCAAGAGCAGATAGTGGTTTAAGGTCGAACAGTCTTCTCTAAATCTTGCCTGTTTTTCAGCAAAATAATATTTTCACTTTAGACCTGGTGCAAGAATTTTAAAGACCCTTAGCCTATAATTTGCTTATTGCATTAAAGGCAAGCTAATTGGTCTGTGGTTGGCAGGGATAAGTCTATTTCCTGTATTCTTACAGACAGGAATAACTATGGTCTCATTCCATTCATATGGAAAACATAAAACGCTATTAATATCTGTAAAAAACAATTGCAGCCAGCACTGGGCGCCACCAATCTTTATTTACATTTTTTTTATTAGCAACTCCGAAGGAACGAAATTGCCTCCAGAAGCTTTCACAGATTTCAATTGCACAGTGAGATCCATAGTCTTGGCTAGATAGGTAATCCTCAATTTATGACCGCAATTACGGCCATAATTTATGTTGCTAAGCAAAGGTGATTGTTAAGTGAGTTGCACCCAATTCTATGACTATTTTTTTGCAATGGTGAATCACTGTAGTTGTTGAGTGAACCAAGTGGTCATTAGCAATAGCAATAGCACTTAGACTTATATGCATACCACTTCATAGTGCTTTACAGCTCTCTCTAAGCGGTTTACAGAGTCAGCCTATTGCCCCCTACAATCTGGGCCCCCATTTTACTGACCTTGGAAGGATGGAAGGCTGAGTCAACCTTAATTCTGGTGAGATTCAATCTGCCAAATTGCAGGCCGCCGGCAGGCAGCAGAAGGAGCTGGGACTCTAACCACTGTGCCACCGAGGCTCATTAAGTGAATTTGGCTCTTTGCTTTTCAAAAGACAGCTGAGAAGGTTGCAAATGATGATCGCATGATCTTGGGATGCTGCAACCATCATAAGCACATGCCAATTGCCAAGGGCCCAATTTTTGATAACATGACCCTAAAGATGCTGTAAACTGTTAGGTGCACAAGCTGGTTGCATGTCACTCTTTTCAATTGTAACTTCAAACGTTCACTAAACAAATAAGGACTACCTGTATACACAAAAGTCCATTTTGAAGAAATCACCATTTAGGAAGGGAATCCCCTCTAGATTATTTAACAGTTCTGATTTAAAATGTTCCGAAACTCTCCCAAATATCTGCAGATATTCAGCAGATGTGATTCCCTGAAGGACAGCAGTTAACCATTCAGATTTTCTTAAGCTTAGCTGCTGCAATTAATCTTCCTAGTCCTCTCTCGGCACTTCTTCCTTCTTAGATTCTATAAGTGCTTTATAAAACTTCTCATGCTCTCTGAGTGATTGAAAGCAACCTAATGAGTTGTCAGATGGAAAAGTAGATACTGTAGTAAGAAGGGCCTTTTTTTGCTTCATTACCGTTTGTGTCAAACCAAAGTTTTCATCACAGAGGAAGAGGGCTAGAGCTAATGGATGAAACTCTAGATAGTGAGGCCTGGAGAGAAAGTGGATAATGGACTTCTAATGCAATAATATTTGTTCGGAAAAGTCTGCTAAACAAATCTGGGAATAGAGTTGAAGAAGCAGCAGAAGATTTTTGAGTAGCAAAAAGGAACTATGTTGTAATGACGAGGCAGTCAAGTTGTTTGATCATGAACAACTGAATCATGATGATCTTTATTGGAATCTAGTCTTGCATTTATACACATTTTTAGTTATCCTCCATCACTGGTTAACTTTGGTTACTGCTTAACTTTCGTTACTGTTTAGCACAGTAATCCATACAATTAATTATCTCTAGTTAAAGTCTAACATATGTTTACTTCCTCTCTCTAATCCTCCTTTAGATTAGTGACTTTGTTTGCCTGATTTGTATTTGCTTGGAAACATTCTTTATCTGAGGTTTGCCATCCGAGATTGGAACATTCCTGCAATTACAACTCTACAGAACTACTATAATCTAAGACAGTGTCGCTCAAACTTGGTGACTTTAAGATGTGTGGACTTCAATTCCCAGAATTGCCCAGCCAGTCAAGCTTGAGAAACACTGAGCTCAGTGTTTTACAATCTTACAATCTTACAATCTCTGTAAGATTGCAGCCTGTTCTAACCAGGGGTGGGGTTCAAATTTTTTTACTAATGGTTCTGTGGGCGTGGCTTGGTGGGCATGGCAGGAGAAGGATGCTGTAAAATCTCTATTCCCTCCCCACCCCACTAACCTGCTTTCCAGCTCCGTTCTCCTATGCAGGGCAACAAAAGAAGACCCAGCTGATCAGCTGGGATTCGGGAGGCAGAGAATAGAGGCCAGTCAGAGGTGGTGTTTGCCGGTTCTCTGAACTACTCAAAATTTCCACTACCAGTTCTCCAGAACTGGTCAGAACCTGCTGAATACCACCTCTGGTTCTAACCCTCTCCTTGGATCCTGGATGAAATACACCAAAGCTGTTCAACCCTTTGTGAACCCCAGGGTCATCCAGCTGCTTGTTTTCATGATGCTGTAGAAAGTCAACCCCTACTACCCTCCTGGGAGAATGAAATAGTTTGAGGATTATTAAAAAGGCAGAATATTATATTTCCCTGAATGAGAAATGGAGAAACATGTTTTTTTAGAGGTAGGAGGCAGACTCAGTCTTTCTTAACAGCCCCAGCAGAAACTGAAGAGGTCAGCTTTTAGAAATGCAGATTTGGTAATCCATTCAAGACAAGATATTGTGAAACTTCCTGCACGAAAGTCTGAAGAAAGGCAGAATGGTAGGATTAGCCCTCACTCAAGATCCAACATAGGACAAAAGCCATTAAGCCGCAATGGGAATTGCCCAACACCCTTTCAGAGCAGTCCAAAGTTCAACCAAACTTAGCTCAGACAAACACCTAGGATTGGCATTTCGTCTTTTGCCTATAGAGCCAGCTATGACCCCTACATAACCCCTACATGACCCTATAGGAATCTGACAACAGCCAATAGAATACATGTTCTTGCACAGGAACAGGAAGCTCAAGTGCAAAGCTCAAAGAAGGTATAAACTCTCTCTCTCTCTCTCTCTCTCTCTCTCTCTCTCTCACACACACACACACACACACACACACACACTCCATTTTGGTCAGCTGCCCAGAACCACAAACCCTGGTGGTTCTGTTTCATCAATAAACCATCTTTCTAATCAACCTCCACGTTTCCAGTGTCTTTCTCCCAGCTTGGAACTGAATCAGATGCATATTTCTTCACGCAATGCCTTTTCTCTTTAGCACTCCTCTTCCATATTTTAGTGTTTCTTCTCCGAGTCTCACCTAGCATCCATTAAACTCTCTTCTCAGTCCATTTAAGATTGACCAGACTACCTTTCTCTGAATAGGAGAACAGAATACAGAGGCGGTCCTCCACTTATGATGGCAATTGAACCCAACTTTTCTGTTGCTAAGGAAGACAGTTGATAAGTCAATTTTGTCCCATTTTACAACCTTTCTTGCCACCATTGTTAAGTGAATCACTGGAGTTGTTAAGTTGGTAACACGGTTGTTAATTGAATCTGGCTTCCCCATTGTCTTTACTTGTCAAAAGGTCCCTAAAGGTGATCACATGATCCAGGGACACTGCAAATGTCATAACTGTGAATCAGTTGCCAAGCTTCTGGATTTTGATCAAATGACTATGGGAATGGTGCAACGGTTATATGAAGAATAGTCATGTCACTTTTTCTTAGTACTGCTGTAATTTCAACTTCAGATCAGAACAGAATAGAACTGGGAGGGACCTTGGAGGTCTTCTACTATTTCTAGCAGGAGACCTTATACCATTTCAGACAAATTGCTTTCCATTCCTTCTTAAAAACCTCCAGTAATGAAACACCCACAATTTCTGAAGGCAAGCCATCCCACTGGTTGATTGTTCTCACTGTTAAGAAGTTTCTCCTTAATTCCAGGTTGCTTCTTTCCTTGATTAGTTTCCAACCATTGGAAAAAATGTAGTCCATATAAAAATGTAGTCAAAAAATGTAGTCCATTTTCTACATCTACTGAAGTTATCTACTCCTCTGTAACCACTGCAGGATATTTACCTGCCAACAACTCTTTCATTGCTCAGCTGTTTCTCTTCAGAATTATGTCTGATCTAAATATGTCTTCCTGGAAGTTTTAAACTTTCATCCCTCATGGTTCCAACTCTATCTTTGTTCTTCTTCTGTGAACAATATATCTTTGTTCTTCTTCTGTGAACACAAACACACACACACACACAAACACACCACAGAGACGCTTCCTTATTCCGGGCACCTCATCCAGAAAAATAAGCACAGCGGTAGAAAAGAATATTTCGCTTGGATTGTTTTTCTCCTCTCAACACCGACTCTAGAGTTCACACAGATGCAGGAACACGTGTGACCAGATGGTGCCAAAGCATAGCTGGCTACTGGCTTGTCAGAGTGATGCTTTGGTCGTAGAAGAAGAAATGTCTTCCTTGGAGAGCAATGTTCATTTTGCTGATGGATTCAAAACAGAGCTATTCATAAAAATAGAAGTAGAGAAAGATTTCAGTATGATCTAAAATATTTAACTATAGAAGTAGCAGAGAACGTTGTGTAAGTGGTATTTGTCAGAACGTTGTGTAAATGGTATTTGAACTGAAGCCTAGAATTCATTTTCTTAATGTGAACCTTAATTGATTGATGGATAGATCGATTATGTGCTGTCAAGTCGGTGTTAACCCCTAGTGTCCACATCGATAGATTGTCTCCATGATGATCTGCCACCTAATCTGATTTTCAGGTCTTCCAACAGCCCACCCATCACCATTCCAACAACATCATTAACCTAAATACATGAACCCAATAATACAATACACAAACCAAAAACCAGTTACCCTTTGAAATGCACACTTCTCTGAATTTTGCAGCACGCCCCCCCCCAATAAAAAAAACATATAGCAGGCAAACCTCTGCTCAAATGAATACATTAAATTTAGTAGAATAACATACAATATCATGAGTAAATTGTTTAAAAGCTACACACACACACACACACACACACCTTTTATAGGGAAAAATGGCAAACAAAAACACGTGTTTGAAGATAAAATGAACAATACTCTCATTCCTTCACTTCTTTTACCTCTGACTGGTAGAGATTTTGGACAAACTGGACCTGGGAATAGAACATCAGGAATAGACAAATTTGCCCTTCTCTTATCCTTGATCACAAATCATTTGCTCAGATAACAAGAACGTTATGAAAGATGTCAGTTCAGCAGATGTAGGTAAAATGAGACACTATTTTCTAGCATTGATATAAAATATTATCCTTTTGATTGCTAAAAGGCACCATATCTGAAATTCACCTGCCAGATTCCTCAGTATAACTCACTAGATATATGCATCAAGAGAATGAAACAGAATATGTGGGATAGATCCTTCATATCTCAAAGACAGACAGGCAGATAGACCTCTCTGTGTGTCTCTGTCTCTCTGTCTCTGTCTCTCTCTCTCTCTCTCTGTCTCTGTCTCTGTCTCTGTCTCTGTCTCTGTGTGTGTGTGTGTGTGTGTGTGTGTGTGTGTGTGTGTCCCCAATAGCATTTACTAGAAAGAACTGATCATTGTGAAGTTTGCAGCAGACATGGAAGGTGAAATTAAGTCCAACCTTCAAAACTAGAGTTCTGAAAACGTCTTAATGACACCAAAAGGCCCAGGTTATTTAAAAACCATATTTTTGTCCACACTAGATGGCAGTGTGGTATACAATCAAAATATCTATCTTTTGGTACCTCAACAATATAAAAAAAGCTGGAGGAAGTTTGCTTCTTAACATACATCTGTTATTGTCTACTTCCACATTTCTCTTCAAGAATGTTTATGATAGAGATGACAACTAGCTCAACATTTCTTGGGGTATAACGATGGATGGCACAGATCTCAACATGAAATGTAATTTTTAGCTATTAGCAATATTCCCCAAAATGATTCCCCTGAAATGGTATGAGAGAGAATCAAGCACTGTCTAAATTTTTAAAAACTTTAGAGGTTGATGTAAAGAAGGGTTTTCTTTTTAAAAAAAATATATTTATTTAAATATGTAGATTTAACAAGTCAGAATAATATGTCTCCTCTCAGGCAGGGGTTAGAGGTGACAAATCTTAAACATGCTATTGAGATACCATGATTTGCATCTTTCTGAATCAAATAAAAAGACAAATATTGGCAGTAAATGGGCGACATGAAATTACTGTATGGTTGTGTGGAAAGTTGATCACCACATTACAAAAAAAAATGTTGAGACTTTGAAAAAAGTGCAGAGAAGAGCAACTAAGATAATGAAGGGCCTGGAGACTAAAACATATGAAGGACAGCTGCAGGATTTGGGAATGGCAAGTCTAGAGAAAAGAAGGACTAGGGGTGACATGATAGCAGTCTTCCAATATCTCAGGGAATGCCACAAAGAAGAGGGAGTCAATCTCTTCTCCAAAGCACCTGAAGGCAGGACAAGAAACAATGGGTGGAAACTAATCAAGGAGAGAAGCAACCTGGAATTAAGGAGAAACCTTCCTGACAAGTGAGGACAATTAACCAGTGGAGCAGCTTTGCCTTCAGAAGTTGTGGTTGATCCATCCCTGAAGTCTCTGAGAAGAGACTGGACAACTTTCCTGAACGTGTTTCATAGACATCTGAAACAAAAGTTTTGGAAAACCTCAAAATCACAAAAGGAAAAGCAGCCATTCAGATTTAGCTGGTAGCATTAAAGATGTTTGCAAGCACCAAGTATTCTTTGAAGCAGAAGATGCAGTCAGTTTACCATGCAGTGTGGAAAAAAGAGGGGCGTTGGGAATCATTGAATCTGGGAAACAGCTGATTTTTCTCAGTTTGATTCCTTCATCCTCATCTTTTAATGACTCCATAATCCCTTGCAAGGTGGAGTCTGGGCAACTGAGTGGAACTGAGTGTTTACTGGCAGGATGCCCTTCTTATCACCAATGCAGAGTATTTTTCAGCAGATATATTCTTAGGGTCCCCGTATCTGCCTCTCCCTGGGATCGAACTCACAGCCTCCTGATTGTGAGGTGAGAGCTGCGCCTCTGGGCCACTGCACTCCATTTGCTTCCTTCATATAGCTAGGAAATTTAGAGATGATGGAGACAAGAGAGGGTTACTAAGAGCACCCCAGCTTTCCTTCCATACATTGCAAGCCAAGGCATGACTCTTTTTTTTTTAACTGGCATGGGCAGAATTTGCTCCAGAAAAATGGACTAGGAGTAAGGCAAACAATCTTGTTGGATTTACTGTAAATTTAAATTAGTTTGTATTAAATTAAGTAAATAGAGTTTATACGATGTCTCCCTGGGTATGCCTTCAGCCTAATGAAAAATTATAGCCAGGGAAAACTTCTAGGTGGGGGAAAGGGAGGGCAGTTCTGCAGACTGTGCTAAAGGCTTGCTATCTTTCTTATTATGTTTCCCTATTAATTCAGTGGCTGCCAAAGTTACTTTCTGTATTCAGTTTGTTCCTGATGATTTTGTTACAAGATGTGACTGGGTTTGCTATAGTGCAGCGGTTGGCAACCTGTGGCTCTGGAGCTGCATGTGGCTCTTTCATCCCTCTGTTGAGGCTCCTTGTTGCTGGTCGGCTCCACAATTGATAGGGCTTTTATTTAGGACAGGTAGAAGAAAAAGGATGCTGCGCTAGGAGGAGACTCTATGGTGGGGGAACCGGACTTCCGGTTGGCAGAGGAAAAGAGAGGATGCCGTGCTAGGGGGAAACTCTATGGTGGAGGAACTGGACTTCCAGTCGGCTCCATAATTGAATGGCGGGGCTTCCAGTTAGGACCTTTGTGGCTCTTTGAGTGTTTAAGGTTGCCAGTCCCTGCTTTAGTGGGTATGTGTAATTTTAGATGATTCTGGCCATGTCATGTGGGAGAATTCACTGGAGAAGGCAATTGTGCTTGGAAGAGTTAGTGGTAAAAGGAAACCAGGACTCCAAAGAAGACGGTGACTGGACACCATCAAAGCTGACAATGGCCAGAGCATAGAAAAACTCAAAGAAGTAGTGCAAGATGGGAAAATATGGAGAGACTTGGCCCATAGAATCACCAAAAATCAGATGTGATTGAATGGATAACATCACTACCCTCACCACCTCCATCTTCTTCTTCTTCTTCTTCTTCTTCTTCTTCTTCTTCTTCTTCTTCTTCTTCTTCTTCTTCTTCTTCTTCTTCTTCTTCTTCTTCTTCTTCTTCTTCTTCTTCTTCTTCTTCTTCTTCTTCTTCTTCTTCTTCTTCTTCTTCATCATCATCCTGGAACTTCACAGCCTTCAGCTTGGATCCGCTTGACTTCTGCAACATTCAAGGAACATGCATAGCATGGCCAATGGATGAGGGAAGCTGAGCAAGGAGAGAACCAACCTAGAACTAAGAAGAAATTTCCTGACAGTGAGAACAATAAACCAGTGGAATGGCTTGCCTTCAGAAGTTGTAGGTGCTCCATACTGGAAGTTATTAAGAAGAGGCTGGATAGCCACTTGTCTGAAATGGTCTATGGCAGTGATGGTGAACCTTTTTGTTGTGGTGTGCCAAAACCACATGCACGCCAGCACCCACAATGCAATGCACCCCCTCTGCACATGCGTGCGCAACCCCCCTTCCCTACACTGCACATGCGCACACCTCCCAGCTGATTCTCAGCCCATTTGAGCCTGTTTTCGCTCTCCTGGGGGCTTGAGGGAAGCCTCTGCAGCCTTTGGAGGCCGAAAAATGGGCCTGTTTTGGCACTCCCAGTTTCGACACTTCTGGTTTCGGCACTTCCGGTCTTTCCGGAAGGCCTGTTTTTTGGCCTTCAAAGTCTTCAGAGGCTTCTCTTGAGTTCCTGGGGGGGGTGAAAAAAGCCCTCAAATGGGCCAAAAATCAGCTGGGAGGCGCGTATGTGCAGTGCAAGTAAGTTTGGCTGGGGCTTGTGTGCCCACACAAGTGGCTCTGCATGCCACCTGTGGCACGCGTGCCATAGGTTCGCCATCATGGGTCTAGGGTCTCCTACTTGAGCAGGGGGTTGGACTAGAAGACCTCCAAGATCCCTTTCCAGCTCTGCAATTCTGTTCTGTTCTAATTATTCAACAGAGTTCAACAGACTTTGGAAAGCCATAGGTTGTCCTCCTACTCCTGGATTTAGATGAGAATCCTTCCCCAGTCCAGCCAGACCTTCTCACCATGGCTACAGCATAAATATAAACAGTTAAATTACAGACTTTCATTTAAAACTCTCCAGCCTTACCTACTGTTTTCCACTGAGCTCTTTTGATCCCATCTTTAGACTTTCATTGGTCACAGATCATAAATTAGGACAATTATCACTCCAATAATTATTGCTGTAATTATAATCTGTTATCTAAAGCAAAAGTCACCATTATTTTATGACCCTGAAGCAAACGATGAGTCGGTTCTCTGATCTTTCAATGGACAAACAGCAGTAAACAAAATGATAAAAGATTTGAGTCTATTGGAATAGGTTCTTTGAGATGAGGTCTTTCTCAGCTGAAAGGAAAAACTGAAGGATAACTCAACACTTGTTCTGCAAGTTTTGGGCTCTTTGGATAATAGAGACATTGACCAGCTTGGCTAAATTCATCTCTCTTGGCCAATAATGAGGGTATATAGGTAGTCTTCAACTTACCACAGTTCAGTCCCTTCGAAGTTACAACGGCACTGAAAAAAGTGACTTGTGACCATTTTTCCACACTTATAACCATTGCAGCATCTCCATGGTCGCATGATTTACATTCAGATGCGGTGTCCTGGGTGTCAGGGCAGTGATGGTATTCAGTCGGTTCGCACCGGATCGGGCGAACCGGTAGCAAGGATTTGGCATGGGTTGCTGAACCGGTAGTAAGTTCTGGCTGGCCACGCCCCCCCACCCGGTCGCCACTGGCTCGCTCACCCCGCCCACCTGATGTTCTTTCTTTTTTTCCCCTCCCAACAATCAGCTGTGATCAGCTGTGCCAGGATTCCCCTTTCTGGGGCCCAGGAAGGCAAAAAATGGAGGGAGGGGCTGAGCCATTTTTTGCCTTCCTGAACCTCAGAGAAGCCTTATGGGAGCAAAATGCCCCCAGGCTCTTCTGAGGCCAGGAAGCTCCCAAAATGAAGTGTGGAGGGTGCTGTGGGCCCTCCCATGCTCTTTTTCTTCCTGAACCTCAGAGGAGCCTTATGAGAGCAAAACGCCCCCGAGGCTCTTCTGAGGCCAGGAAGCTCCCAAAATGAAGTGTGGAGGGGTGCTGTGGGCCCCTCCCATGCTCTGTTTTTTTTTCTTCCTGAACCTCAGAGGAGCCTTATGAGAGCAAAAATGCCCCCCCCCCCTCAGAGGCTCCTCTGAGGCTCAGAAGGCCCAAAAAAACAGGTGGGACTACAAAAAGAAAAAAAAAAAAAAAGCAAAAAAGCTACGCCCACCCAGTCATATGGCCATGCCCACCAAGCCATGCCCACAGAACTGGTAGTAAATTTTTTTGAATCCCACTACTGTGTCAGGGTTCTGACAATTGCCCTAATTAAATCATGAGCCTCGAGCCAATCTTCAAAAAAATTGAAAAGATTTATTAGGAGCAACATGTCGGCATTAACCTAAATGAAGCCAACTCTGGCATACGTAATTTACAGTCACCTGTGACCCTGTTTCCCCACTCCCACCCAGGTGTATCATAAATCAGATTCTCCAAGGAATCTGGGCTGGGTGTCATCAATCACGTTCTCCAACGAAGGATTTTTGTGGGCAGAAGATCTGGTAGCCTCGCTACAATCTTTGTAAGATAAGCATGGAATGTACTTCTGGTTTTAAACTGCCGTACTGCTCCTTCAGATCCCCCCCACCCGTCTATGGCAACTCAAAAACAGGCATAGGAATGTTTTACGAGTTGACACTGAGGTCATGTGATCCCCTTTTGCAACTTTCTGACAATCAAAGTCAATGGGGAAACCAGATTCACTTAACAACTGTGTTACTAGTTTAACAACTGCAGTGATTCAATTAACAAATGTGGCAAGACAAGTCATAAATTGAGGCAAAACTCAACAAATTTCTCACTTAGCAACATAATTTTTGTGTTCAGTTGTGGTTGTAAGTTGAGAACAACCTGTACTATTGATTATATCAGTGGGAGAGCTGTTCAGATACTTTAGAACTGAATGCAGAGTAAATTTGATATCTGTTTAGTTTTGATTTTCAAAGCAATGTCATTGATGTACCAACTCTCCTTTTTTATAGCAGTGTTATCAAATCTTCACAGCTTTAAGATGGGTGGACTTCAACTCCCAGCATTCCCCGGTCAGCACAGGATTTCACCTCTAAATATAGAGATAGACTTTGTCCAGGGTACAGAGTCACAACACAACTTGGGACAATTTGTATAATTTCTGGGTTTTAAGAGACAATTTTGATTGTCAGGACCTTTGCTACCCAATTTCAGTGTGCAATTCTAGGTCTCATTTTCTGGGAAGTTCCTGGGTCACGAAAACTCTTCTTTTTCCAGCTTCTACTCCTATACAACTCACTTATTTGCATGTTTTGATTTTTTTAAAAAAAATAATCCCATCAGCAAATCCTGCTGCGTGATCTTGAGCTGGTTTGGAAGCCACAAATAGGGAGTTGAAGACCCCATGATACCTGCTCATTAAGAGTTAAACACAACTATTTGTCATCCTGTAGGAAGTTAAAAACCCACCCCACTCCTAGAAAAATGAATTATTTTAGGAAATATTAAAAGGGCAGAATGTTTCCCCTAAAAGGGAGGCAAAAATTCAGCCCCCCACCTTTGTTAATGGGCCATTAAGGCCTGGGCCAGACTACATAACAAAGATCTACCTCCTTCAGAAAGAAGCCATTTAAACCCTTCATTGCACTATCCACCAAGTTTCAGCCAAACTTAGCACAGACAACCTACAGAGCTAGCTATAACCTCTGACAGCAACCAATCAGGATACTCTTCCTGTGCCCCACAAAGTTTAAAGCCAGAGAGGATATAAAACCCAAAGACTCTCAGCATCTCTTTCCTTTGTCTTTGCCCAGGAGCTCCAAGGCATGTGATCTTGTCCACCATTAAACTTTCTTTCCAAGCAACTTCCATGAACCCACTGTCTTTTTCCCCACTTGGAACTGAACCCAGAAGGATATTTCTTCCAACAATTCTTTCCCATAAGTTTCTCTTTATCCCGATTTATTAACCAAGTCTGGAACATTTAAATTATTATTTCCAAATATGTGTTTTCCATTGGTATTCTTACCTAGGAATGCAGATCTCAGATGCATGTGACAGTGGAAGCAGGAATATTCAAAATTTTGGGGCCAGATATAACCAGATATTTATGTCATGTTTTAAATTGTTGATTTATATAGAACAGTGGTGGCTAACCTTTTTAGGCTCCCATGTCAAAAATTGCGTGCGCACTCACATGCCAGCACTCAGAAGGCAATGTGCCCCCCCACGTCCCTGTGCATGTGTGCACAATCTCACCGTGTTCCATGTATCTCTGTGCATGTGCACATGATCATTCATGCACATTACGCACCTCTGTGCATGCGCACGTATCTCCCGCACGCCCCCGCACCCCGCGCATGCTCACCAGATACCCGACAATGTGCTGTCGGGCGCTGCATGTGTGTGCGCATGTGCTGTGGGGCTCTTCCAGGTGACCTCTCACATGCTGGCAGAAGTGGCTCTGCAGGCCACTTGTGGCACACATGCCATAGGTTTCCCATCACAGATATAGAACTTTTACCAATAAAAATGCTTCACAATTCAGTGATATGGCACCCTTCAAGACAACTAATCCCACTAACTAAACTGTGAAATGCAAATCAATCCTTCTGTATCCACTAACGTAAATGATATTTCTACCTATAATCACCCGATGCTTTCAAAATGGCTCTTCTCCTTATACGCTTTCTCCAGTCTATTCGGTCTGCTTTCAGAGACTTACAGTACAGAAATTGGTAGTTGGTAGGGAAAATAAAATAAAACAAAGACCACAGCCTGCTCAGGAAGCTCTTTCTATAAAATACAGTCAATTTTTTTTTAAAAAAAAAAAGGAAGGAAGAAAAGACAAAAATAGATCTTGCAAATTACCAGCCCAAGTCTAGCTAAGATCAAAACACCTGCAGCAGTTTGTCTTTTTCCCTTGCTCCCGTGCCCGTTATTTTTGGCAAGGAAAATGTCCCCTGTCATTTCAGTGCTAGTGTATAGAAAGGCATTAGGTGTGATTCTCTGATATTCTAGTTCATTATTTAGCGATTATTTGCAGCAGGAATGAAGTAACTACAAAAGGATAGGCATTTGAATGACGGGGAAAATACAGAATATAGGAAGGGGATGAGTTGGTTGGGGAGGGTAAAAAATACCCCAATGTTCCTTTCTGCTTTATGAAGCATTTTCTTTGAATATAAGGCTTGGAAATTTCAGTTTTAGATTCTCCCGTTTTATCTTTGAAATTTCATCTAGCATTGGTATCATTCGTTTCAACAAAGAATTAGATGCATTTGGTGTTTTTTTTTTCCTAACACCTGCTCCATTCAAGGAACACAACATTTCAACGTTGATAAGAGACGATAACTGGAGGAAGAAGGGAAATGGAAAGGAAGCAGTAAATATAATCAGATTATCTTCCTCATCTGTTAGTAAGGATACCAGATCCAGGCTGCAAAAAAATTGATAACCGTCTGATGGGAACCAAAAGTTAGACCATTCTGTATTGTCATGCTGCCATTTTGGAGTCCACAGTGGATTGGTTGTTCTAGATTTATTATTTTTTTAATTGTTTTTATTGCAGTTTTCAAAAAATACACATCTTATTTATATTCATTACAGTGTTTTAGCATCGACAAATACGCATATCTTATAGATCTTATTATATACACATCTACATTGATAATTTCTTAAGGTCTCTTGTTTTATTTACAACCATCTATGGATAAGCTCATATTGGAAATGAAAGACAAAGAGGATTCCGATTATTACGCAATATGGGATAAATGGTATGAGTGGAAAAAATAGATATAAAGATTAGGAAGAATAGGTTGTTCTAGATTTAAATCATCCTGCTGACTAGACAATTGGGGCAAGGAGAGATGACTGTGCTAATCCATCTGTAAAGGATTTGGTTGTGGAAGCATGAAGGTGGAGCAAAGCTAACATTAACACCAGCAACTAGGGGCAAATGGTTTTAGGCTGATGTTAGGCTCCTGGCATCTATCAAAAAACCCAAATCTTTTCTGAGCACAATTCTCTTGAGTAAGCTTACTGGTAAGAAAAGTTTGTGATTATAAGCATTCCAGCAATTGAACTATCTCCCATTTAAGTTGGAGCAGATATTTCTTTAATTCTTTCTATATTTCCTCTCTACGAACAGGGGAAATGTCAAATGTTTACTTGCAGCCTACGTCACCATCTTCTGAAATTTTATCAGCCTGGGAATTATTCGTTATCTGATCTCTTCCACAGTTTTCTGATTTTTTGAGCACCTGAAGCATCGGATCTCATGACATGTGATGTCATCATTCCGTCTATTGGATATGTATTTATTGCATCTTATAGATATGGAAATATCCAAGATATGTCACCAGGGCAATTTGTTCTCTCTCTCTCTCTCTCCCCCTCCCTCCCACTCTTTCTCTCCCTCCTTCTTTCTCTCCCCTCCTCTTCCACTCTTCCTCCCTCCCTCTCCCCCACTCTCCATGCATATTTTAAGTCAAAACCAGACATAATATTTATAAGTGACTCAGGCAGACACTACTAAAAGGAAGAGGAGGAGATACATCACAACCAGACTTACACCTTCTACTATTATTACTATTTAATGCAATAAAAGCAGTTCCAGTCTTCCTGTGGAGTTGATTTTTTTTTGGTCTGGTCTACCTACTGGGGTTGACACATCTAGTCTAAATGTAAATGTGTATGTGGGATGTCAGGGAGAAATCTGGGGTTAGCATCTAGCTAAATTAAGTCAAGGGGAATTCATGTCCACTTGAATGTGAATGCTACTTGCTAGGGGTAGAAAAGGTGAAATTGGCCTTGTGTGACATGTTAGTTTGCCTGCCTTCTAATATTCAGTAATATATTTGCACTACTACTTGAGTTGATTGCTGAACTGATCCATTTGAGGGTTTTGCAGAATATTGTGTGCCATAAACTCAGCAACTAGTCCAGGTTTTCATCTGTTGCAATCTCAGGTTAACCCTAGCCAAACTTACCATAGGCAGAAGGAGCCACTAAGTTTGAAACTGTTCACTTGTTTGTATGAATTTGGCCAAGGTGTCGATATGCAAAGGTGTCGATATGCAAAACATTCTCTCCCCTTCTCCTCTTCTTCTTCTTCTTCTTCTTCTTCTTCTTCTTCTTCTTCTTCTTCTTCTTCTTCTTCTTCTTCTTCTTCTTCTTCTTCTTCTTCTTCTTCTTCCTCCTCCTCCTCCTCCTCCTCCTCCTCCTCCTCCTCCTCCTCCTCCTCCTCCTCCTCCTCCTCCTCCTCCTCCTCCTCCTCCTCTCTTCTTCTTCTTCTTCTTCTTCTTCTTCTTCTTCTTCTTCTTCTTCTTCTTCTTCTTCTTCTTCTTCTTCTTCTTCTTCTTCTTCTTCTTCTTCTTCTTCTTCTTCTTCATCATCATCACAGGAGGAGAGTAAAAACATTTAGAGTCAAGCCTGAATCTTCTCATTGCTTCGGGACTGGTAGGGAAAGTGTAGAACAGCATGAATCAGTTTTGGAACGCACAGGATAATGACAAACAGCTTCTTTTTCTTCTCTTTTCAACTCCAGCATTGTGTCTTTGACTCTTTGACCAGTATTGATATCATCCCTACTGAGAGACAGTGGCAGAATGCACCAGCCTGGGTTAGCTCTTCAGATTGAGATAAATTCTGCCTCTGTCTCCTTTCTGATTACAATGACATCAGCCTGCATTAGGTACTGGTGCCTGGTTATCCCCAACCATGGTTGCTTGTTTTCCTTTGCAAGAGTCATCGGAGCTATTTCTCTTGTAAACAAACCCTATTTCAGGGAATAGCCACAAGCATTGATTGCCTTGCCTATCAGTTCAGAATCTTCAAAGGGTTGTGATAACCGTTAAGCCTCTTTCAGCTGTTTGCTACCCAGGCTTTTTTGGACCTGTTGCCATGGAGACATGGCACAGGTACCACTTTTGCTTGCTGGCACACACTAGCAAAAGTGTGCCCAAATGGCTTAGCCTGCCAGCTAGCCAGCCAGGATGGAGATACAAAAGCCACAGCAAAGCCAACAACCGAAAAGGGAATTCTTCAGATGGATTTGCTTGGGCGTGTTGCAAAAAGAGGAGAACAAAAGAGCTAAGTAAGAATAACAGATAGTACAAATATAATCAAGCTCTCTGGGCCATTGATGAAATCCACGAAACAGGGAAGAGGACATGGGCAGGCAAAGAATTTCAGAAGAGGAGGGGAGAGATGCAGCAATATTTCTGGGCCACGGGGATTCCCATGCACACAAATCTTTCCGCTTTCAGGACCTCTGTGCATGCAGAGAGATGGATGCCTAGAGAAGCCCTCTTGCAGTGGTGGCTAACCTTTTTGGGCTCCTGTACCAAAAATTGTGTGCGTGCTGGTGTGTGTGTGCTTGCATGCCAGCACCCAGAAGGCAATGTGCACCCCCCCACGCCCGCTATGCATGTGCATGCAATCCTGCCACCACCCCCACATCCCTCCTTACCTGCACTGCGCCTCACAGCTGATTTTTGGCTGATTTGAGGCCTTTTTTGGCCTCCCAGAGGCTTGAAAAAAGCCTCTGCAGGCCGAATAGGCCCGTTTCATCATTTCCGGTATTACAGGAAGTGATGAAATGGGCCTATTTGGCCTGCAGAGGCTTTTTTCAAGCCTCTGGGAGGCCGAAAAAGGCCTCAAACCAGCCAAAAATCAGCTGTGAGACACGCGTATGCGCAGTGAGGTAAGTTTGCCTGCGGCTCATGTGCCGGCACAAATGGCTCTGCGTGCCACCTGTGGCATGCGTGCCATAGGATCACCATCGTGGCCCTCTTGCATACAGAAAGATGAATCTATGGAAATCCATGGATCTATTACAGATCATTAAAAGAGAGAAACTATACATAGTTTTCTACTACGGCCACAATTGAGGCCAAAATTTCTATTGCTGTGCAAGACAGTTAAGTAAAGTTCCCCCCTCCCCATTTTGGGACCTTTCTTGCTACATTTGTTAAGTTAATCACTGCAGTTGTTAAGTGAGTAACAGGGTTGTTAAGTGAATCTGTCTTCCCCACTGACTTTGCTCATCAGAAGGTGACAAAAGGTGAGAAAAACACAAGCACACACACACATACACACACACAAGCACACTCCTTAGTGTTACACCTTAGAGCAGGGGTCGCCAACCTTTTGGACCTCAGGGACCACCAAACCCATAATTTTAAATCCCGCGGACCCCTAATATGAATTTTGACTGACGGTGGCTTGTTGACGTTGGTGGGAAAGTTGGCCCCATATTCCAGAGCTGCAATAGTCACAGGACTGGTCTTTTGGTCATCCTGGAGCAGCTGCTCTTTTACCCAGGTGCACCGGCCTGCCATGGACTGGAGGAACTGCTCCAGGATGACCAAAGGACCAGTCTTGTGACTATTGCAGCTCTGGAATATGGGACCGACTTTCCCACCAATGTCAGCAAGCCACCCCGGGACGGATTTCCCTCCCCTGCTGTTGGTCTTACCTTCCATTTCTAGATCTCTTGGCTCTACTCAAGGTAAGGTTTGCACTCAGCCGAAGGATGGGGGCCAGTGGGTAGGTGGGCCCTGTGGGTGGTGCAGCCTTGTGTTCCCACACAGCCTGGATTCATTGCTTTGGGGGGAATGCTTTGTGGGGGGGACATTTCTGTGTGGACCACCAAAATTTTCTCGTGGCCCACCAGTGGTCCCCGGCCCACTGGTTGGCGACCACTGGTCTAGGAGACATTATCTGGCTGGCGATAGCAGTATAAGTGGTGCTGCTCATTTGGTAGCTAAGAGGAAACTGTCTTCAAATTCTAAGTTCTTTGTGAGCTTTCTTGCCACGTTTACTAAGTGAATCACTGCAGCTGTTAAGTGAGTAAGTGGGTTGTTAAGTCTTCCCCACTGACTTTGCTTGTTAGAAGGTCACAAAAGGTGAACACATGATCCCTGGACACTGCAACCATCATAAATGTGAGCCAGCTCTCCAGTGATCACATTGATCACATGACCATGATGACACCATCCTAAACCATCATAAGTCATTTTTTCCAGTGCTGTTGTAACTTTGAACTGTCTCTAAGTGAATGGTTGTCAGTCAACGACTACCTGTATATCAATAAAGAAAAAAAAACCTGACACGTACTTTACCAACATTTAGGTAGTAACCAACAGATTGAGTATCACTTATATGCTAAAGCAGTGATGGCAAACCTTTTTGTTATGGTGTGCCAAAAGCATGTGCATGCCAGCACCCACAATGCAATGTGCCCCGCCTCCCCTGCGCACCCCCCTTACCTGCACTGCACATGCACGTGCCTCCCAGCTAACTTTCAGCCCATTTGAGGCCATTTTCGCCCTCCTGGGGGCTCGAGGGAAGCCCCTGCAGTCTCTGGAGGCCGAAAAACAGGCCCGTTTTGGCACTTTCGGTATTTCCAGAAGGCCTGTTTTTCAGCCTCCAAAGGTTGCAGAGGCTTCCCTCAAGCCCCCAGGATGGCAAAAAAGGCCTCAAATGGGCCGAAAATCAGCTGGGAGGCGCGTGCATGTGCAGTGCAGGTCAGTTTGGCTGGGGCTCATGTGCCTGCACAAATGGCTCTGCGTGCCATCTGTGGCACGCATGCCATAGGTTCGCCATGGTGGTGCTAAAGCATTTGTCTTCTTTAAAACTATTCTTCGTGAGATTACATCTGCATGTTGGTATCATGGAGAAGTTGGAAGCAGGGGTGGGATTCTACCAGTTCGCACCTATTCGCTACAACCGGTTAATATTCTAAGCAGTTCGGAGAACTGGTTGTTAGAGGAAATTACTGGACTAATCCTGTAAGGAAAGCAGGAAGGAAACATTCTGGTGTTGCTTACAGAAACTGCCTCTCTGTTAACCCTTATTACATTCTTGGCAGGACTAGACTTCCTGTCTCAGGAACTTCTCTGGAATATTTTCCCCCTCCTTTGCTGCTACTTTGCTTGTGTGGAGTGACCATTCAAAGTTACAATGGCACTGAAAAAAGTGACTTATGACCATTTTTCACACTTACAACTCTTGCAGCCTCTCACAGTCATGAGAGGCCAGGCGAGGAGATGCGTGCCTCGATGTGAGTGATGTTGAGTTGGCCACGCCCAGCCAATAACATGACTACCAAGCCATGCCCACCAACTAAGCCACGCCCACAGAACCGGTTGTTAAAAAATTTGAAACCCACCCCTGGTTGGAGGGTGTGGGTGAACTTGTGTCTTTGACAAAAGACTGCCCTTTTTCTACTCAGCAAAGTATTATTAGCAAAATATCTGGGAAATCCTGCCAAATCTGGAGAGTTTACAATATGGCAAGGTTTCTTTCACTCAGAAATTAGAGGATGAAGAGGTTCAAAGGAAAGAATCAGAGACAGTGTTCACATGACAAATGAAACCAGAAACAAGCCAATCAAACGCACTAGAGTATACTGTATCCTCCTTCTTGTGCCATATTCATCTTATTGACGATCCTATTTTTATCAACAGCTGCACAGCCACATGAAAAAGTGCTGCTGAGTTTTGTCCAAACCAGTCCCTTAGATTTTAAAGCCATGATGTTTTTCTTCTGCCGGGATCTCCTTTGCCTTCAATCTTTCTCTATGCCATCATTTTTCTGGTGTCGCATCACACGTCTGAAATATTCTAACTTTCGCTTTTTAGTAGTTTTGATGATTTCCCTTGGCTTTCCCAGGCGGCTTATCACCTCCTCATTTCTGATTTTGTCAACCCAGCTTATATGTAACAGCCGTCTGGAAAATTCATACTTTATGGGTCTTATTAAATTTTGCATTTATAACCCACCCATCTGCCCAGAGCTCAAGATATTGATATATGGATGCTTGATGGAGTTAGCCGAGATGGCTAAATTGATTAAAGAGAAGATCATAAATTAATTTTGTTTCTCCTTGGAAACCACTTTTTGTGCTTGAATTGGGGGAAAAATGAAACTTTCATTGTGGGTTTTCTTGATTAGATAGATTTGGTGTTATAGAAATGGCTAGTATAAACTATTATGTAAAATTAATAAGTTGAGGTTTCATGTTATTATCTTATTCTTATACTGCAGCAAAAGAAGTTGGCAGTCAATGCTTTTCTCTCTCTCTCTCTTCCCCTTTTCTTCTATTTTACCTTCACCTGTCTTTTTATTTCTGTATTTTATGCTTAAAATTAATAACAATTATTAATATTAGAATATACCCTATATGGAGAGTATCTGCTAATACATCTGCAAGGTAAGTCAGGCTGCATAAAATTTGAATTCTGAAACTACAATGTCATCTCAGTATCTCAGATCGTACAAGTTCAACATTCATTTTGAAAATTGTTTTGTTAAACATGTAAAGTTTCAGCAGAAGACAAACCCCATCCACCAATCCATCCCTTGTAAACTGCAGCTGAAGGCATACATTTTTTTTTAAAAAAAATAATCTCTTGATTACTCATTTTCCCTACTCCATCATCATAAAGGAGAAAATTGTCCTATGAGCAGCTTATATTTAGAAGCCTGGTAAAATGATTAATAGCAGCAACAAAAATAATAATAAAACAAAGAGACCTGGGCCAAATCAAGACCTGATTACAGAAACTCAGAATAAATTCATTTTCCTTGGCACGGGAGCCTCTATCTGCTCCCCACACTCACACACACACACCCAGTGGTGTGTTTCTTAGCAGAACTGCAGCCTAACTGATCAAAAGATGAAAACTGGGAACTTCCCATTTTGAAACAATGCAAGCTGGATAAGAAAAAACAAACTCAGTCACACGAATCTGGCAATGATCAATTTATAATTTTTGTTCCCAATGTTTCTTCTAAAAGAAATGTGGATGGAAAAATTTAATTACAGTCATTATAGCAAGCCCGGATTAGCACTGGAGTGATTTATGGTGTGTTTCAAACAAGCATGCAAGATCAAAGACAGAAGAGCATGTTAGTTACCAATAAAACTAAAGACTTGGCACTAATGCATCTCAATTGCTTTATAACATTTTGATTTAACACTACCTTGGCAAAGCACCCATGGGTTGGGTGTGGGGAAACATGCTATTTCTGATTGCTTAAACTTGATGACAATTATTTTTAAGAATTTATGGATCAAGAAATCTGAACGGAAATCATGTTATGTATTGCGACCTTCTAAATATAACTATCTCAATCTGGAGTAGTGCAGCTGATTTTATTTACTTCAGTTGCAGGTCACCTAATCTCAAAGGCCCTTTGTGGCTAACAAAGCCAACATAAACTAAACACATCCACAAGCTGACATACACATATACAGATAAGCACACATAACTGAAGCTCATCAAGGAGAGCTGTGAGTCTCACATGATCCCCAGCTTGAAAAACATTTCTGAATGAAGAAGTATCACACTATTCAGAATCATCAATGGTATTTCCCAGGAACCATTGGACCCACAAACACAAATTCATCTTCGAGAGATTGAATCTCACTTTGTTCCTCTCCACTTAGACCAGGAGTGTCAAACTTGATTTCATTGAGGGCTGCATCAGGGTTGTGTTTGACCTCGGGGGGGGGGGTGCAGTGTGGGTGTGGCCAGATGGACATCATTCATGTTCGTGGCCCAAGCGCTCTGCCAGTGAAAACAGACTCCCGAGCTCCATTTTTGGCTGCGATGGGCTCCGGCAACCCTCTGCCAGTGAAAACGGAGTTTGGGAGAGCCACGTGTGGCCCTCACAAGCTCCGTTTTCACTGGCAGAAGTGTCACGAGCTGATCCTTCACTGTTGGGTGGTCCTGTGGACAGATCTAAGCACCCCACGGGCCAGATCCAGCCCCTGGGCTAGAGTTTGACACTCCTGATCTAGACACTCATAACTTCCAGGCTAACAGAAACAGAATGACAAGATTTGGAAGGGATCGTAGAGTCTTCTAATCCGATTCCATGCTGAAGCAGGAGACCCTATACATTTCAGACAAATGGCTGTCCAGTCTCCTCTTAAACATCTCCAGTGATGGAGCATCCACAACTTGTGGAGACAAGTCATTCCACTGGTTAATTGTTCTCACTGTCAGGAAATTGTACTGGTGATACTGGACTTCATGTCAATGATCTCTCACAATGGTTTCAGTAGAAGTTAAATGGAAGGAGGGAGGATTAAAATCTAGATAAAGTTCTCTAGGTGGGATTCTCTATCTGGAGTAGAAGTCTTTTGGTGGAATATTTTGCCCTGCCTCATGGACTGGAACCACCCCTTCAACAAGGAAAAGCCCTGCAAAAAAGTAGCCCTACTCCTGTCCTTCATGGATGGTCCAGAAGGATGTCATGGTTGATATCAAAAACACTAAGAAATCAAGGAGAAACCAAGAATTGCACTTTTTAGATGGGCCACTGACTTTTTTCCTCAGCTCGTTTTCATTCAGAAATAGTAACTGGAATTTGGCCTGAATGTGTCCATTTTGTGTGCCTTTTGGTCCAAAGGTCCTTTCATAATCATGACCTGGATGAAGGAGAAATTCCATAGATGTTGAGGGGGTTGATAAGCTTCTCCCCTCCCCCAAGCGACATACTGACAGGCCCTATCTTGAGGGTGTGGGGTCAAAAAGGACAATATAGTGGCCATTGACTTCAATTGAAAGTTACCCATTTGTGTGGGTGTGGGTGTGGCAGGCATAACACACATGAAAAGGAACATGGATTTGATCAAGTGGGAATGGGCACCATCTTTTTTTTATATATCCTGCTTTGTCCAGTGGGAAGAAATCTCATTGCTATCAACATTTTGGACTGGTGCAGTAGCAAAATATGGACACCTGTCTCCTGCCCCGTTGCCCTGTTCCTAGCTTGATCCAATTAATCAGTCACTGTAGCTGTAACTTGTCCCAAACTGGATGGGACTTGAAGACAGAGCAAAAGAATTCATATTTCTCTGTCACAGTAGATCCAAGGATGAGTTTTTAAATAAAGAGAAGGTGCTCAAAATCCTGAACCTGGAATGGAGTAAGTGGCTTCACATGATGCTTTTAGGTGGGCCAATATTACATGCCTGACTGGTGGACTTACTTAAAAGAATAAATTATTATTTTTTTTAAAAAAAAAGCAGGACCAGCCTGAATGGTACTGGTCAAAAGGTGACATCTGGAAAGCCTAATTACCTTCCAGGTGTTTTGGTCATACTTAATTAATTCCTTGAGTGCTGAGAATATGCACACCTGGGGACCTAACCAGGGAGGGGCATTTGCAAACTGCACTTAAAAGCTCAGGTCCTTTTGCAGACAATCACTCCTTTCCCATCTTGGAGTAGCTGGGAGAATGAAAAGTCCAGGACAAGCCAATGAGGAAGCAGCAAAGAGAAGGAAAAATGGAGGCAACGGGTTAAGAAAAATGCCTTATGGGTTTTATTGTCCCCCTCTGTCTCCAAACAATCCTGGAGGTGATGAGAGCTAAATGCGGATCCATTCCTAAATGAGAGCTGATGATGTAGGAAAATGCTATCCTAAGGTTTGTTTCAGAGTGAACTGTTACCTGGAGCAGCAAGTACCAAGATGGTGAAGAGTCTGGAATGGGTAAAGGTCCCCCCGCTTCTCTTATATTTATTATATTACTTATATTTATAGTTAAACAATGAATATGTTTGACCTATGAAAAAGACAAATGAGGAGAGTTATCTATCATCTATCTGTCTATCTTTCTATTTGTCTATTGTCTATCTATCCATCTATCTATCTATTGTCTATTTATCTATCATCTATATCATCTATTATTTATCTATATCTATCCATCTCTATATGTATCTATCGTCTATCATCTATCTCTATCATCTATCATTTATTTATCTCTATCTATCCATCTCTATCTATCTATCTATCTATCATCTCTATCTATCTTTTATCTATCTCTATCATCTTTCTATCCAATGTTTATGGTTAAAGGATGAGAATATTTAGCTTATGGAAGAGATAAATATGGGGACAAATCCTAATCTTCCTCTCTCTTTCTCTCTTTATTTTATTAATAGGCCACTCCTTCTTGAAAAATTCTGAATGACCAACAGAAACATCATTGAGCTAAACAAAAAAAGGGGGAAACCCTTTAAAATTTATCATTCATCTGTAACCCAATGCAATATCAAAATTATACTAAAAAGAAAACATTTGAAGGCAAGTCTTTGCCGAATTCATACAATATCTTCAGTCCTGACATTCCCTCCTCCTTCACTTGGAGTAAACTGTTTGTAAGTGTGCTCAGGAAACTGAGACGGGACAGAAAATGCCATTCTTTCCATGAGACAGGATTTCTGCAGTATAGGAGCAGCAATTAAAAGAACATTCACTTCGGAGATCCCATTAGGTGGAATTCTCATACGGGGAGATTCCTTATGAGACCTCCTTGCAGGGGAAGTCATAAAAAGCAAGATAGCAGAAGCCCCTCTACTTCTCTATAGTCATGGATGCTCAGGGTGTTGCTTCCTTACAATCTTCTCTCTTTTTTTTGACCCCTACTCCTGCAGATAACACTGTGTATATTTTTGCTTTAACAACCAGCTCCCACATTTTACAAAAGACCTTTATTAGAACAAACATCCTGGCCCCCACTCCATTTTCCTCAGTTATCAAATGACATCCAAAAATAAGGCTAGGCCCTGACTGTTTCTTTAAAGGGAGAGACAGTACAAAAGAGGTATTTCAAAGTATTTTCTCCATCTCCTGGAGTTTGTGGTTTTTGAGCAGAAGGATGTTTTTTTGTGGGGGGAAAAAGACAGATCCTTTCCACCAATGGTTACACTGAATGACTACATCTGGGAAGGAGTGCATTAGTCATATTGATGCTTTTAATTAAGTGGTGGAGACCCATTAAAAGCACTCTTCTGTCCTGGGATCATTGCTCCATCCAGCAAATTTATTCATAATGTACTTAATAATTTTAATTCTTTTGCTCACAGGAAATTCAGCTTAACAGCTTTAGGATAGAAAGGTAACTTAAGGATATTTTTCATATCATATGGCTGGAAATTGTAGAATGAGGGATCCCAACCATGGTGTGAAAATAACCAAACATAAGATGTGACATACTTGACACATACACAAAAACACAAGCGCACACATACACACACACAAGCACACCCCTTGGTGTTACACCATCAAGTGTCCTGACGTCACAATGCACATTCTGATGAAACCTTGACTTCCTGTGAATGCTCCAGATCCCAAAATATCTGGAGGACATTAAATTGAGGATCCAGTGTTGGCTTTTCCGATGGAAAGTCTTTAAATGATTATAGGGAGGTGTGAGGATTTTTCAGGAGAAAACATAATATTGTCTAGGAGACATTAACTGGCTGGCAATAGTAATATAAATGGTGCTGCTCATTTGCTAGCTAAGAGGAAACTCAGAGGTGGTATTCAGCAGGTTCTGACCAGTTCTGGAGAACCAGTAGTGGAAATTTTGAGTAGTTCAGAGAACCGGCAAATACCACCTCTGACTGGCCCCACTCCCATCTATTCTCTGCCTCCCAAGTCCCAGCTGATAGGCTGAGTCTTTTGTTGCCCTGCACAGGAGAACAGAGCTGGAAAGCAGGTTAGTGGGGTGGGGAGGGAATGTGATTTTGCATTATCCTTCTGCTGCCATACCCGCCAAGCCATACCATGCTCACCAAACCACACCCACAGAACTGGTAGTAAAAAAAATTTGAATCTCACCACTGAGGAAACTGTTTTCAAATGCTAAGTTCTTCCACTACAATAAATGAAAACGATCTTGTTTTCACCCAAAACAAAACAAAAATGGATCCACATTTTCATCTCACCCCCAAAGAGCTGACATCATCCCAGGACTGAAAGAGCCTTTTGTGTGAATCAACTAAGCAGATTAAAAAAAAAAAAAGGCTGAGATGATATTGAAGTTACGAATCTCAGTGACGTTATGGGTGACTCAAGAGAGCCTTTGTCTGTTTCTCATGCAGCCAACTGAAGAATGAACTTGTGAGCCAGCTATCTTTATTGATGAGAGGAAGTGTTGGTAGTACCCACAAGCAGCAATCAAAGGGCCTTGTGAAGATTATAGGGAGGGAGGAAAAGGAACACATGAAAAATGCAGGAGATGTTACCTCATAAGGCCCATCCAACATTGATTTCATTAAAAAAAAAATAGATGTACTTAGCATGGTATCATCCAGATGTTTGGAACTAAGTCCACATCATCTTTTCTGCCAGGCCATGGTTGTACGTGTGCAGTGGGATTTGGAAGCCAAAGCATCTAGAACAGGGGTGGGATCCAACCAACATAACAGCCGGTTCGGTGAGCGCACGCTTTGCACGCACGTGCGCACTATTTATAAATTACCGGTTCCAGCAACCATTTCATCTTCTCCAGATGATGAGTGGCACTCAGCTGTGCCGCGCAAAGCAGCTGAGGAGGAAAAAGCCAGGAATAAAGCACAGCCTAGAGCCCGAATGGGGTGGGTGGGCCAAATAGAAGACCAGAAGATTTGCTGCAGCGTACCGATTCGGTGGCATTTGCTCTTCGGAGCTACTGGTTCTATAGAACCAGGCTGAACCAGTAGAATCCCACCCCTGATCTAGAATGTCTCGACATACCTGCCTCTAATTTAAAAGGAATCCACACTTGGCTGATTGTGATTGTAGCTGGATTACATTTCTTTTCCTTTCTTTTTTTTTTTTTTTTTTTTTTTCTTTCTTTCTTTCTTTCTTTCTTTCTTTCTTTCTTTCTTTCTTTCTTTCTTTCTTTCTTTCTTTCTTTCTTTCTTTCTTTCTTTCTTTTCTTTCTTTCTTTCTTTCTTCCTTTCTTCCTTTCCTCTTTCTTTCTTCCTTTCTCTTTCTTTCTTTCCTTTTTTCTTTCTTCTTTCTTTCTTTCTTTCTTTCTTTCTTTCTTTCTTTCTTTCTTTCTTTCTTTCTTTCTTTATTCCTTCCTTCCTTCCTTCCTTTCTTTCTTTCTTTCTTTCTTTCTTTTTCTTTCTTTCTTTCTTTCTTTCTTTCTTTCTTTCTTTTCTTTCTTTCTTTCTCTTCTTTCTTTCTTTCTTTCTTTCTTTCTTTCTTCCTTCTTCCTTCCTTCCTTCTCCTCCTTCCTTTTTTTCTTCCTTCCTTCTTCTCCTCCCTCCCTTCCTTTTTTATGTCTTTCTTTTTACGTTTATATAGCCACCCATTTTTCAACAAAATCTGTGTGGCTCCCAATCAAAAATTGAAAATCATTTTAAAATATAAAACTCAACCAATTAAAACATTAAAAGACAACATGGGGGAGAAAAAAAGATTGTTTGCTGCTATTCATCTATCTGTAATTTGAAGCAGTAAACTCCAGTGCACAATGAGCTATCTATCTAGACCAGTTTTAACTCTAGAATTTGAAACTTGCAAATATTCTACTGTTGGCTTTATATTCCATTCCCCACTATCCTGTCAGAGCTGAAGAAGCTTCTTGGATGAGAAGTGAAACTTCTTCAAAGAAAAAGCAAGTAAGCCCAGTTGCCTCCTGAAAAAGCACTTTTGGGGCAACCATGACTTGGATGACTGAGAGTCTCTACAGACTGTTGGTTTTATATTATTTCCATTGTTTCATCCATTGGAAAATATATTCTTAAACTTTTGCATTATGAAAAATCAATCCAGCCCACAACGCAGTAAATCCAGGCTGCTGCTGAAACTCACAGGAGGAAATCTTGTAGTACTCATGGGAACCCATGCCGCAGTGACAAATTAAGATATGGAGGTAAAGGAATTCAGGAAGTTTGGATTTCTTCGTTGTTGACTAGAAAGCTTCCTTTAAGACCTGGGAGCAGTGAAATAATGTGGAAACTGTGATGAGTGCACCCTGCATCCTTGCTTATTCAAATGAAACCCATCTGCTTTCCATCTTCAGTGTCATTCAGCTATTGCTTCATTCGTCTTCCTGAAACTAGTTTTAATTCTGCTTTTCCTCATTGGTGAATTCATTAGTTTTTTTTTACATCTGTATATAATGGTGAACAACCTGGAACAAGTTAGGAGGAGGAGGAGGAGGAGGAGGAGGAGGAGGAGGAGGAGGAGGAGGAAGAAGAAGAAGATGATTTTATTAATTGGATATAATCCATTCTGAACTCAAGATGATTTGTTAAATAATTTTCTCAATATTAATGATAGTTTTTATCCTAGTAAATACTAGTTTACTATTTACTAATAAACAGTAAAATGAAGAGAGAAATGGGAGAAGAGTGATAAGAGAAGGCACTGGATTAGTTATGAAGTAGAAGGAGAGTCAACCTATATAAGAAAGTAGTCCTCTAATGAAGATGAGTACCCAGGTGATCATCCTATTCATTCATTATCCCGGTCTAGACTAACTTAGCTTTCACATGGCTCCTACAGAACATCCTTTTGACATGTCTGTGTAGATTCTCAGTCATCCTGGTCATGGTTGTCCCAAAGGTGCTTTTTCAAAAGGCAACTGGACAAAGGGAAAAGCAAAGTCCAGTTGCCTTTTGAAAAAGCACCTTTGGGTCCTTTTGACCTCTCTACATTGCCTTCTGTGTTGCGGCCCGCCAGCGGCCAGCAGAGCTGGCGGCAGACTCAGACAGTGAGGAGGTTGGGGAGGAACATGGGCCAGTCCTGGAGTCTGGGGAAGGCTCTGATGAGGGCTCTGTGTCAGAGGCAGAGATGGGGCCAGAGCCGTCTGACAGTTATCAGCTGCCTTTGGAGTTGGAGATCAGTGGGGCAGAAGAACAGCTGGAGCCTGTTCCCGATGTGCGCATGCACAGAGCTGCCAGGAGAACGGAACAGTTAAGGAACAAGGGTCGACTTGGGAGTAAAGACAGGTGGATGGTAAACGGCCCCTTCCATAGGGAATAAAGAGGAGCGAAAGGGGAGTGATGTTTGCAGGAGACAATTTGTTTGTTTAATTAGTGTGAAGATTTGTTCATGACTCTCAGAGACTCCTTGCCAAGTATTTTCTGGTACAGCGTTGCGCTTGGAAGCTATCGGCCTGGCAACTCTCCAAGCCTGATAAGGTCTGTGATTGTAATTCACCCTTGAAAGACTGTTTGCTGGATGTGAATGATAGGAATTCACATTAGCCTAATAAAAAGGGGTTTTGTCAGGACAACGTGTCTGCTTCGTGATGCTGTGAAGCCTAGGTTCTGATTGAATGGCACTCAAGGAACATCTTGACCCCTCCCTGCCCATCTATACAAACCATATTTGGGGTTGTCCCCCCATTTCTGCTTTGGAGGGCAAGTCTCTCTTTCATCCTAGACCCCAGATCCAGACCCCGAGCAACCAAAATCATCCCAGATGTTATTCCGACATAACTCAGGGACCCAGTTCAAGAGACGGCATCCAAACATCAATTTAACACGAGGACCGGTTACTTTCAGAAACATTTACCACAATTGGGTAATTAAGTTTGCAAGTGCGGGCGTGTGGAGGAGGGGGTTTGCGAACTGCACATCCGCCAACCTTAAAGGGCTGACGCATCATATCCAATTAGAAACAAATCTCCTTTGGAATAGCAGAGCTGAACTGGTTGGGAAGAGGCGTGCCTTTGCCGCTTGGGGCATCTCTGTTTTCAGTCAAAGTGTGGAATGGCTGCCAAAGCCATTCAGTGTTATTTCCCACTAGCTTGAAGGAAATTTACATTTGTGGAGACAGGAAAAGAATAAAAAAACCTGCTCAGGGTTCGGATGTAATTTGGGGAGTGGATTTGACTTGGGCTGACCTGGGTGAAAGAATTAGAGCACCTGGATGGCTAGGGAATGCTGGGAGTTGAAGTCCACATGTCTTAAGAGTTGCCATGTTCTAGAAACACTGAATTTTTCTAATTCAGCATCCTCTTCTAAAAAACAGCATCCGCTTGTTTGTCATGAATTACAAACTGTGGTGAGGCAGGGATGGACAACATTAATTTTTCTTCCAGCTTCTCCCTAAAAGAATTGTTAGCAGGATCATTTGTGGCCTGCAAGGCATTTAGAAAGTGGTTTATGCACGACAGAAGGAAAATATCGACATCCCTTCTTTTAAAATCTTTTTAATGTTTTCTTTCTGCAAAATCACAGTGTCAAGTCTTTCGCTCACCAACTTATCTGTGTTGCATTTGCACTTTTCCAGCATAAATGTTTCCCTTGCACTTGAAACTTTTCTAGGATAAATGTTTTCCTTGGGCTTTGGGATTTTAAAACAAGGGTGCTGGATTTTGATGTATTAATAATGGCAAGCAATATCCACCCCCAAAAAGCCTCTTTTGTATGCAACTCTTAAAAGCAGCTCAGCTACTTCTGTGTCTTCCTTCTGATTTATGTAGGATGTTCTGGATATAGGTATTTTAGGTTTGTTTCAGGCTGACTGAAGATTTTTTCTTCTTCTTCTTCTTTTAAATATCTGAAGAAAATTCTTTAATAGCCAAAGAAAACAAGGCTGCCCCTTTTAGTAGCCTGATATTCATAGCTTGCTGCTGCTCAAAAATACTATTATCCTGAGAATTGCAGCTGCTCAATACATCTGAAGATTCAGGCCATCTGGAATTTCCTCTCCTCCTCCCAACTCTTTCTATAAGATTCCTTTATCAGATCCACTGACTGCTTTCTGCTGTCATGTCCATATGGATCCTATAGAATCTGGGCCTGCTCTCTCCTGCAAATTTCCCAGGGAATGGAAATGGCCAGCCCTCCACCGACAACTCCCTGTGGTTGCAACGTTCTACTCGTTTCCTGAAATTGCATTAAGAATGTGCACCTGTGCGAGTTCCAAATAGGTGGAAATCGACACCAGCTACCCCACACCCCCCAATGCAAGGAGCAGGTTCACTGGACTGCTGAAATTTAATGGTAATCTTTGGGTGGCTGGATTTCAAGGCTTCGCACATTTCTTGCTTAAAACATATGCTGTTACTTTCGGCCTGTCCACAGATGCCAAAAGAAGGAGGGGGTGGTGGTGGGGAAATGTAACTTGTTCCTTTTTCTAATTTCCTCGGAAGACTGTTTTCTAGGATCATCAGATCACTTCCACATCTGTTTTGCTGGGAAGATTTTTTTTTAAAAAAGAAAGAAATATAACTAGATATGTTCCAGCTCATCACAGACTAATTTTTCTTTACCAAGCGACCAGAAGACATTGCCTATGGCTTGTGTACCTGAGGATGGACCTCTGGGCAAAGAGAGGAAGGAACAGGACAAGCTAGGATTCCTTCACTGGTCTTCTGTTTTGTTTTGTTTTGTTTTCTTTTCTTTTGTCCTCATAGAAAAGTAAAAAAAGTAGAGTGGGGTCCACTGAAGGACCAGTGACCAGTGTCAACACTGTCAAACTACTAAGTCTGCATTACTATTACTATGAATCATCCCATCCTTCCTTTCACCCATCTCCTTCCACTTATGCCTGTAACCTTGTTGCTTGTATCCTAACAATTTTTATTGACTGTTTCCTGATCTCAGTCATCCAGGTGATGGTTGTCCCAAAGGTGCTTTTTCAGGAGGCAAATGGACTTTCTTGGTTTTCTTTTTTCTTTTTTTCAGAGCTGAAGAAGCTTCTTGGATGACAAGTGAAACGTCTTCAAAAGAAAAAGACTATCTATCTCTATCTATCTATCTATCTATCTATCTATCTATCTATCTATCTATCTATCTCTATCTATCTATCTATCTATCTATCTATCTATCTATCTATCTATCTATCTATCTATCTATCTATCATATATTTCTATTATTCTATTCTATTTTCTATTCTATTCTTTCTATTTCTATCTATCTATGTCTATGTCTATATCTATCTATCTATCTATCTATCTATCTATCTATCTATCTATCTATCTATCTATCTATCTATCTATCTATCATATATTTCTATTATTCTATCTATTTTCTATTCTATTCTTTCTATTTCTATCTATCTATGTCTATGTCTATATCTATTATCTATCTATCTATCTATCTATCTATCTATCTATCTATCTATCTATCATCTATCTATCTATCATCTATCTATTATCATATATTTCTATTATTCTATTCTATTTTCTATTCTATTCTTTCTATTTCTATCTATCTATGTCTATGTCTATATCTATCTATCTATCTATCTATCTATCTATCTATCTATCTATCTATCTATCTATCTATCTATCTATCTATCTATCATATATTTCTATTATATCTATTATTCTATTCTATTCTATTCTATTCTATTCTATTCTATTCTATTCTATTCTATTCTATTCTATTATTTCTATTTCTACTTCTATTTCTCTCTCTCTCTCTCTCTTTCTCCCTCCCTCCCTCTCCCTCCCTCCCTCCCTCTCTCTCTCTGTTAAGGTTGTCCTCAACTTAACAGTTGTTAATTTTGTATTGAAGCTATAATGGCACTGAAAAAAATGACTTACGACCACTCCTCACACTTAAAACCATCACAGCGTTCCCACAGTCAAGTGATTAATATCTGGGTGCTTGGCAACTGGCATGTATTTACGATGACTGCAGTGTCTTGGGTGTGTGTGTGTGTCACAAGATCGCCATTTCCAATCTTCCCAGCCAGCTTCCCACAAGCAAAATCAATGGGAGAAGGCCGATTTGCTTAAGGACCATGTGATTCACTTCACAACTGCGGCCATAAAGATTGTAAAATGGGGCACCTTGCTTAGCAACTGAAATTCTGGCCCCAATAGCGGTCGTAAGTTGAGGACTTACCTATACCAAAATTTGGTCATTACAATGCAGGAAGCACAGCAAAAAAATTGCATGGGGCCACCACATTATCAAAAAATGAGAAGTGCTGACACCTTAAGAGGGGAATTGGAAAAAGCCCGAAGTTTCTTTTAAAAAAATCATCCTTCTCAGGATGAACCTCCAACTGTGCAATTTATAGTTTTCGTACATCTGGGAGATTCTGCCCTTAACAGAAATGAGAAAGTCCTTTGCAGATAAATCGCTGAAGTCTTACAAATACTTTAAAATATTGCTTTAAAGATTTAAGAGTTAGCTCATTTATCTGTATTATCATCATTATTATGCAGCAAATCTGTCTTATTTTGCTACTAAAGTAAGTTGAATTGACAGCAGATAACACGCCTCCGCCATCTTGTGTTTTGGTGCTTGTTAATCTCTGATTATCGTTAATGATCTTTGGGTCCCTTTTATTCCACATTATTCAGGAATTTCACATAATCTTTCCATTTAAGTGTGGCTAGAGAATCTTTTAATCCACCGGGGTATGTTTATCCTCCTCAGGATTTCATCCATATTTCATTGAAGGATTTTCCTCTCTGAATTTCCTCTCCTCTACATCCATCATCCCTTGACACATGCTCGCTCATGCACATATGCAAACACAATGCATTAATTCTAAGAGTTTGCCTTGCTATTTCTTTGATTTTTTTTCTTTACATCATTAAATCTGAATGGTGATTTTAGCATCTTTCCGTCCAAGCAAAGATGCTTCAGAAGCTGCATATAGAAGGCAAAGAGTTTAGTTATCGTTCTCCAGATGATGTGTCGCAGGAATCTTCATCCTTGCACTTTCTAAATACATATAAATGGCCTGTCCTGCCAAGTTTGGTATGGATGAGGCTCAGGAATGGGATGCAAATATTTTTACTACCAGTTCTGTGGGCGTGGCTAGGTGGACGTGGCCATGTGAGTGGGTGGGCATGGCTTCTTGGTTTGTTTTTTTTGCAGCACCTCCCTGTGCTCCATTTTTTTTTTTTTTGCCTCCTGGGCCTCAGGGAAGCCTCGTGGGTAAAGCAGTAAGACAGCAAGGGGGTTCCCATCACAGCTGATCATCAGAACAGCTGATGTTGGGAGGGGGAAAAAAGAAATACTGGTTCAGCTGAACCGGTAGCTGTTTTTTTACAACCGGTTTGGCGAATGGTAGCATTTTTTAACTACTGGTTCACCCAACCGGGCCCAACCAGTAGAATATCACCACTGATGAGGCTTCTTCCTTGGTGGTTCCTCGATTTGAGCATTCAGTTCAAATCAAATCTTTGTTACAATCATAGCTCAGCATAAGGAGATTCATACAATCAGATAAGCAGGGATCGACACTAGACAAACAATCAAGCAGAAAGCAATGTTCTAATGAAGTAGCTGCCAAGGAGAAAAACCTCATAAGAAACAGCAGAGCAAGACACATGCACAGGCAGGAAACCTCAGCAGCACTCATACGGATGATGTTATCCAGTTGGGTAATGTAATGTCTGCAAGCAAACATCAGGCTCAGAGAACACCAAGGACTCCACAGTTCAGTCCTGACCTACATGTGTTGCCCTGTCTAAATTGGGATTATAATATTTGTACTGGCAAGGAATTCAGGAGCACCAATTAGAAAAGCAGATTTACTTTGATGGGCATTAACTGTCCAGAGATTCTTTTTACCTGACTTTTTAAAGCAGAAGTACCAGGGTTCAAGTGGGATTTTCTAAGATAGGATGAAGGATTTGGGAAGTATGAGAAAGTACACATTTTCTGCCTTATTTCACAGATAGTCTTTATTCAGAAAGACCTTGAAAACCGCTGGGCAACTCCTGGGAATAAATTGGGCTGGAATTTTATTCCTGGGAATGAATTGGGCTGGCTTAGTGGTATGCACCAAATAATCATTCTGCTCCACTCTTCGTTGCTCTTTGAAGTTCCTCTCTGTCGTTATCTAAATACTGAAAAATTATATCATAAAAAATATCCCTTGACTCTTCATGGCTATATGAACAAATCTATGTGATTTTCTTGGCAACATCTTGGAAGTGTTTTGCCATTGTTATAGTTCAGGATGTCTCTCTGTGCATTTTAAGGTCCCAAACAGAAATCCCTATAGCCCTGGGATTTTCAAATGGACTTCTATCCAAAGTATTCTCCATGTCACTCATACATATCTTCTCCAAAATCAGACAAAGTCAGATCCAAGCTGCCATCTGCTCTATTTGAGGCTTTCAATCTGAACGGTGATAACTTCAATTCATGATTGCCAAATAATGGAATAATAATTAAGAGACGTGGCATGCTTTTCACTTGGGAAATGTCTATGGTTGGGCCTCCAGGGAAGAAGATCTGGACAAGACCTGGACAATGGACAATACATTTTGAGAATCATGAAACAGGGACAGGCTTTTAGGGTCTAAGTCGGGGCCTTCAAACTTGACAGCTTTAAGACTTGTGGACTTCAATTCCCAGAATTCCTCTTCCAGTCGGGTTAGCTCAGGAATTCTGGGAGTTGAAGTCCACAAGTCTTAAAGCTGTCAAGTTTGAAGACCCTTGGTCTGAGTGATAAGAAGAAGAAAAAAAAATAGTCTGAAAAGAGGATGAACCAAAACTCAGCTTGTTAAAGTAAGTGTAGACAAATTGGCAGCTCCCTTAAGTAGTCCATAATGCTGGGAAAAGTGAAAGGATGAAGAATTGGGTGACCAGCAGCAAGACAAATGGACTGACTATAGCAATAAATTCAACTCTGAGAAACCTAAAATGATTAGTTGAGGCCAGAGTATTGGGGAGTCACTAGAAGTTTTCAGTGAGTTGATGGCTCCTCCTTAATCCATCAATCAATGAATCAGTCAATGAATTAATCCAACAGTTTAGCAAGTGTGTATGTGTGTACATGTGTTTGTGTGCGTGTGTGCGTGTGTGCTGAGATTCTTTTGCTCCTTCTCATGCATGTTCGAACTGTAATCCTTTGACACTGTCAAAAATATGCTGATTTTATACTTTCCTTCCATTTTCCATCAAGACTATTCATCCTTTTCCTTTACTGTGACATGCAAATAAGAAGGAATAACTTTTCAAAAGTGACAAATGTAAGGCACAAATATAGGAAAGGCCCGATTTGTGGGTATGTGGAAGGAATCCAGCTATCCTTGTTTGACCCACAAATTAAACACGAGTCACCACTATGATGTAGCTGCTAAAAAAAGGCAAATGCTATCTTGGGTTGCATTAAGAGGAGCAAACCATCTGGATCAAAGGAACTGTTAGATCCCCATTTGGAAAATAGTATCCAGTTCCAGTCAACACAGTTCAAAAGAGACAGCAACAGATTATAGCAAATTCAGAGGAAGGTTGCTAAGATAGCAAAATATTTTGAAATAAAACTATAGGCAGAAAGTTTAAATGATCTGGGTAAGTGGTGGGATTCAAAAAATGTTACTACCGGTTCTGTGGGCATGGCTTGGTGGGTGTGGCAGGGGAAGGATACTGCAAAATCCCCATTCCCTCCCCACCCCACTAACCTGCTTTCCAGCTCCGTTCTCCTGTGCAGGGCAACAAAAGAAGACCCAGCCAATCAGCTGGGACTCAGAAGGCAGAGAATAGATAGGGATGGGGCCAGTCAGAGGTAGTATTTGCTGGTTCTCTGAACCACTCAAAATTTCCACTACCAGTTCTCCAGAACTGGTCAGAACCTGCAGAATACCATCTCTGATCTGGGTGTGTTTAGCTTACAAAAAAGAAACCCACTTAGGGGAGATATGATAGCAATGTTAAAATATCTGAAAGACTGCCACTCAGGAGGAGAAATGGATTTATGGTCTAGTTTCCCTAAAGGGCAGGTTAAAACTACAAGGAAGAATGTTCAAACTGGAGTATTAATTCACTTAGTGCCAGAAAAAAGTTGGTAAAGACAGGCTAGTGTTGTCCAGATTTATCTGCCAAGAAGCCATAGGCATGATTTGGTCAGTGCAGACAATCAGCGTTGGGAGGTCTACTTCATTCTGCCAGATCTACTTAGGTTAGCAATGAGAAACATCCTTTTCTCAGCCATTCTTTCTCTCTCTCTTTTTTTTCTTGGAAGACTAGATAGGAAAGATGGATGACTTAAACTGCGTTTAGATGTTCCCATGACATGATGGATTGTTAGGCATGGGTGGTTAAATTTATTTAATTTATCTAATTTATATATCCACCCATTTTACAAGCAAATTAATTCTCAGTGATCCTGTAAGGACCACCTACTAACAAACTTAAGTCTTATCTTTTATTTTCCAGACACTGAGTGTCCCTTCCTTCTGCTCGGTGCAACTATGAATGTTTTGGCATGCTGTGTTATTCTGAGCTTCAGTCTTTGAATCAAAGGCTTGCTAGCTGAAATGTTAGAGGGGGAAAAGAAGATGCAGAAGGGGCAAAACAAATACACTGCTCAAAAAAATAAGACATCCTAGATCTGAATGAATGAAATATTCTTATTAAATACTTTGTTCATTACATAGTTGAACGTGCTGACAACAAAATCACACACACAAAAATAAATAAATGGAAATCAAATTTAGCAACCCATGGAGGTCTGGATTTGGAGCTACACTCAAAATTAAAGTGGAAAAAAACACTACAGGCTGATCCAACTTTGATGTAATGTCCTTAAAACAAGTCAAAATGAGGCTCAGTAGTGTATGTGGCCTCCACGTGCCTGTATGACCTCCCTACCACGCCTGGGTATGCTCCTGATGAGGTGGCGGATGGTCTCCTGTGGGATCTCCTCCCACACCTGGACTAAAGCATCCCCCAACTCCTGGACAGTTTGTGGTGCAACGTGGCGTTGGTGGATGGAGTGAGACATGATGTCCCAGATGTGCTCAATTGGATTTAGGTCTGAGGAACGGGTGGGCCAGTCCACAGCATCAATGCCTTCGTCTTGCAGGATCTGCTGACACACTCCAGCCACATGAGGTCTAGCGTTGTCTTGCATTAGGAGGAACCCAGGGCCAACCACACCAGCATATGGTCTCACAAGGGGTCGGAGGATCTCATCTCAGTACCTAATGGCAGTCAGGCTACCTCTGGCGAGCACATGGAGGGCTGTACGGCCCCCTAAAGAAATGCCACCCTGCACCATTACTGACCCACTGCCAAACCGGTCATGCTGGAGGATGTTGCAGGCAGCAGAATGTTCTCCACGGCATCTCCAGACCCTGTCACATCTGTCACATGTGCTCAGTGTGAACCTGCTTTCATCTGTGAAGAGCACAGGGCGCCAGTGGCGAATTTGCCAATATTGGTGTTCTCTGGCAAATGCCAAATGTCCTGCACGGTGTTGGGCTGTAAGCACAACTCCCACCTGTGGACGTCGGGCCCTCATACCACCCTCATGGAGTCTGTTTCTGACCGTTTGAGCAGCCACATGCACATTTGTGGCTCGCGGGAGGTCATTTTGCAGGGCTCTGGCAGTGCTCCTCCTGTCCCTCCTTGCACAAAGGTGGAGGTAGCGGTCCTAATGCTGGGTTGTTGCCCTCCTACGGCCTCCTCCATGTCTCCTGATGTACTGGCCTGTCTCCTGGTAGCGCCTCTATGCTCTGGACACTATGCTGACAGACACAGCAAACCTTCTTGCCACAGCTCGCATTGATGTGCCATCCTGGATGAGCTGCACTACCTGAACCACTTGTGTGGGTTGTAGACTCATGTTACCACTAGAGTGAAAACACCGCCAGCATTCAAAAGTGACCAAACCATCAGCCAGAAAGCATAGGAACTGAGAAGTGGTCTGTGGTCACCTGCAAAACCATTCCTTTATTGGGGATGTCTTGCTTTCCACCTGTTGTCTATTCCATTTGCACAACAGCATGTGAAATTGATTGCCAATCAGTGTTGCTACCTAAGTGGACAGTTTGATTTCACAGAAGTGTGATTGACTTGGAGTTACACTGTGTTGTTTAAGTGTTCCCTTTATTTTTTTGAGCAGTGTATATCCACTGGATTAAGCAAACTGCTAAGCTTTTCACTCTGACCAGGGTGCCCTACTTGGCAAATGCTTATCCTTGTTCACTAGCATTTTGGTGGGGGTTTGATATAGTCATTCCTCCTCCTCCTCCTCCTCCTCTTGCTGTCACTAACAGTATCTCATTTACCCAGAACAGACAGTATTCATCAGGCAGCCTCTAACACACTTTCGGTATTAATGAAGTTAAAACCATAGCAACAAAATAGTTCTGGCCTATTTCAGATTATTTAATCCTCTTTATCTTGTCTTTGAATCTTGCGCTTACACGTTATTTAGCACATTTCAGTAAGTATCGGCACACTCAGAAAAACATCTGCACTAAAAGTTGGCTTTATGGCCAGGCTTCCCCTCAACCTGGTACCTTCCTGATATATGGGGGGCAATCAGAACTCTTGGACTCGCCAGTGAACACCTCCCTGTCTTTTGGAATATCAGCAAATCACTCGGCTGGGGAAAGCTGGTTGATAAAAGGATATACCAACTAAATCTGTTGGGCTCAGATCAGGGGTGAGATTCTACCAGTTCTCACCTATTCGCTAGAACTGGTTGTTAACATTCTAAGCAGTTCGGAGAATCGGTTGTTAGAAGAAATTACTGGCCTAATCCTGTAAGGAAGGCAGGAAAGAAACATTCTGGTGTTGCTTACAGAAACTGCCTCTCCGTTAACCCTTATTACATTCTTGGCAGGACTAGACTTCCTGTCTCAGGAACTTCTCTGGAGTTTTTTCCCCTCCTTTGCTGGTACTTTGCTTGTGTGGAGGGACCATTCAAAGTTACAATGGCACTGAAAAAAGTGACTTATAACCATTTTTCACACTTACGACTATTGCAGTGTCCCCACAGTCACGAGAAGCCAGGTGAGGAGATGTGTGCCTCGATTTGAGTGATGTTGAGTTGGCCACACCCAGCCAGTCACATTACCAAGCCACACCCACCAACTAAGCCGCGCCCACAGAACCAGTTGTTAAAAAAATTGAATCTCACCCTTGGCTCAGATCATACTGAATTTCTAATGTCTGAATCTACTCTGCTGCTTATAAGCTGGGACAAAACATTGTGGTCATGGTTTAAGGAGTTATCTTAGCAAACAGAAGCCCTTTGGTAAAACAGCTTTATTAGGTTTCCAAAAAACAAAAATGCAAATGCTGTGATTGGGTGCACTGTAATCAGGGTCGTCCATGGGGGTAAAATAAAAACGTCTGTAAGATGGTGGCCACAAAGATGTGATTAAATCCCCTTCTCCCTTTAACAGGAATCTCATGTGTGAGATGGGGTGAGGTTTAATAAAATGATCGTAGCCATTATTGACCTCACCCCATTCCTAAGAGGTCTGTAAGAGGCATGCATAAGTGCACCATTATGCCTACCATCCCTGTCCTATTGTCCCCATTTATACGGATAAACTCATGTCTATTCTTATACCTATCATCTTGTAAGCGATTGACAAATCAAATCAAATCAAATAAATAAATTATCTTGCTTTTTTTTTTTGACCCAGGGTAAAGATGCCCGTGACTACGGTGGTTTTATTTAGTAATTTGTAGTCATATATTTATTTTTCTGTAAATTAAATGCCTTCTGAGCTTCTGGCATGGTCCAGCCTATATTTCATCATCTTCTGTACTAGGCTGTGATGGGAGGACTTGGCCAATGCTTTGTTGAATTCAAGGCTTTCCATGTCTACCACATTCCCCTGGTCAAATGGTCCCTAAAGCCAAAAATAAAATAAAAATTGGGGATCAGGTTTATTTGGCATACCTCATTCTGGATTTTCTCACACTGGCTCCTTTCAATCAACACATTCTTTTCTAAAGCACTGACAAGTCAACTGCTTAATAATCTGTTCTGGATTTCTTTCCAGGACTGACATAAAATGGATTATTTTGTAATTATACTCTACTTTTCTTTCCCTCCCCCCTTTTGAATGGAGGAATGACATTTGGTGCTCTTCAGTTCTCTGACCCTCTGCCCAGCCTCTTTGATTTCTCAAAGATCACAAAAAGGGTGACATCTACACGCTCCTTCAAGATCATGAGATGTACAGGTTTAATCCGGGAGATTTAAGTTCATGCTTGGTACCAGGTCTTTACTTAGTTGTGTCTCTCTCTCTCTCCCCGCATTCCCCTAATCAGTTGTTCTGCTTAAGTCTATTTTAGTAGAGTTTGTCTCTGGGGAAACAACCAAACAAATAAGGAGTTGAGGAACCTACCCTGTCCTCATCACCTGGCACTGTCCTAAGATAAAAAGGTAAAGGTTCCCCTCCCACATACGTGCTATTTGTCTCTGGCTCTAGAAGGCAGTGCTCATCTACGTTATAAAGCTGAAGAGCCAGCGCTGTCCAAAGACATCTCTATCATGTGGCCAGCATGACTAAATGCCAAAGGCACACGGAATGCTTACTTTCCCACCAAAGTGGTCCCTATTTTTCTACTTGTATCTTTTTACATGCTTTCGATTGCTATGTTGGCAGAAGCTGGGACAAGTACGGAGCTCAGTCCGTTATGCGGTGCCAGGGATTCAAACCGCCGAACTGCCGACCTTTCTGATCAACAAGCCCCATGTCCTTTTTGGTACTATCCTACCATCTGTCAACTTTGAACTGAACCTGGCAGCAACCATTTTCCTGTTCCTCGGTTGCCACACAGAGGGGGAAGTGGGGAAGGAGGTTGGAATGCCTTACTAGACATAACAGAGAGGTTTCTCGTGAGAACCAAGGTCATCTCTACTGGTAATGGATAAGGTCGGGGAAGGAGTGCTTGGAGAGCCCACCGATTAACCCAATTGGCCAATGTGACCTGTGACACTTGGGGGATGGGGTTACTTCCTAGTTTAATTATACTGAAACCATGGGAAATAGATTTAGAGTTGGTTTTCCTTTGAAGCTGTATCGATAGGATGTACTCATTAAAGAAGACCTTTGAGAAGGAGCCCAGTCTCAGATTTCTGATTTGCTTGGTTTCATTAATCAGAACCCTGACACCATGTTTTCTAACCAAATGTCCACTTTCTTCCTTTTACTATTAAGGTGATATTATCTCATACATTTTAAAGGAAGGAATAAAGCAAAGATTAAAAAGTGCCTCCCCATTTCCATTTGAAAAGTTGCACACATGAAGTAAAGTGTGTGTGTGTGTGTGTGTGTGTGTGTGTGAAAGAGAGAAAGTGGGAGGGAGGGAGGGAAGGAGTGAGAGAGGGGGGGAGAGAGAGAAAGTATGTGTATGTGTATCTATGTCAAATTGTGGCCTGTGCATGTTCTAATCCCTTCCATTCACTCTCTAGGACAGTGGAGAAATGCATACACATTATGTTAAAGTAACCCGTTCAATTAGGCAAATCATACTACTGTGCACAAAAAGTGAAATTTGAAAGGGTCTATTCTTTATATCTACTTTGTGTAGCAAGCGCTTAGGACTGAGTTGGCTTTTTTTTTCTCTCTCCCTGAGATGGAGTGACAGCCAAGAGATAAATGCTCAGCACACAACCAAAGTTTTTCCTCCTATAGCTTGTGCATTTGGCTACAAAAGTGAGAACTACTGAGGCTGCAATTCTACAGCCACTGACTTCAGAGGAAACCCCTGACTAGACATGCATTATGATTGCACTTTTCAAGTACTTTCAGATGGTAGGAAATGCGCTGATTGTTAAGAAAAACTTCCTCGCAGTAAAACAATAGTTCTAAAATGGAACCCATTGCAAAGGCCTCTTTAGAGAAGATAGGCTATCATTTCTAAGGGGAGGATTGAACTCAGGGCTCTAAACAGCCCCTTCCAAATTAACGATGCCATATATACTGTATGAGGGCTCCTTGGTATTCTCTGAGCTGAGTTGTTTTCTTGCAGGTGTTTCATTATCATTATCAATAGCACTGGTGATGTTACCTAGTTTGGTAATGAAACATCTGCAAGAAAACAAGCAAGCTCAGAGAGCACCAAAGACCCCAAATTTCAATACTGGGTTGCAAATATTATCCTCTATTGAATCCATGGTGGTGCAATGGTTAGAATGCAGTATTTCAGGCTGACCTCTGCCCACTTCCAGGAGTTTGATCCTGACTGGCTCAAGGTTGACTCAGCCTTCCATCTTTCTGAGGTCAGTAAAATGAGGACCCAGATTATTGGGAGCAATATGAGGATGTTCTAAACCAGGGATAGGGGGGGTGGGGGGACTGATGGAAGGGGTTTGGGGGGAGGGGTGGTTTTTTTTGGTTACTTTTGTTATGGTTATGTCGTGGGGGGCTTTGGGGGCTTCAAAACCGGGGGGGGGGGGGGGGGGGGGGGGGGGGGGGGGGGGGGGGGGGGGGGGGGTCTGAGAATGCTGTAAAGCTCTGTGGAACAGTATATAAGTCTTAAGTGCTATTGCTATTCTATATATCTGCTGCCCCTGCTCCTTTCTTCTCTTTGTTTGGTAAAATCTGAAAAAATCGGCTCTGTCTCATCCCATTTTGACTCTATAAAACTCCAGGCTATGTTATTTAAATGCTTGGCGTAAATTTGTACTGCAGATCAATCTGACTTCAAATGCTGTTGAGATTTTGCATTAAGTTTTTGTAGTGTACAAGTGTTTGTAAAATTTTATGCTTTACAAGAGCCTCCCAAGAAGAGGTGAAGAATGTTGGCAGTTTCATTGTTTTGTTTAAGGTTGCCATAATGCCAAAGTTGAAAAAGTAGGGGACTAACTTTAATAAAATCCATGAGCCCTCCCCCAATCTTCCATATAGTTCAAGGACTAAGAAGGGGATGGGGCTGTATCTCAAAGGATTGACAGACTGTATTCTCAACCTAATGCATGAAGCTTTGAGAAAATGCTTGTCTCAGAGTTTGTTGGGTTGGAGCTTGTTACTTGGAACACTGACACCAATATTAGTGGTATATGGGAAGAAGCAAAAGTATATTATTTTTTATTTATTTATTTACTTTTTACTTTTTTTATTTATTTGATTTGTCAATCGCTTACAAGATAATAGATATAAGCATAAACATGAGTAAGAATACAGGAAATAGGTACAAATAAATGGGGACAATAGGATAGGGACGGTAGGCACGATGGTGCACTTATGCATGCCCCTTACAGACCTCATAGGAATGGGGTGAGGTCAATAGTGGATAGTTTGAGGTTAAAGGGGTGGGGGTTAGAGGATGTAACAACAGAGTCAGGTAGTGCATTCCAGGCATTGACCACTCTGTTGCTGAAGCCGTACTTTCTTCAATCAAGTTTGGAGTGGTTTACCTTGAGTTTGTATCTGTTGTGTGCTCTTGTATTGTTGTGGTTGAAGCTGAAGTATTCATTGACTGGTAGGACATTGTAGCAGATAATTTTGTGTGCTACGCTTAAATCTAACCATAGGCGGCGTAGTTCAAGGTTGTCCAAGCCCAAAATCTCAAGCCTGGTAATATAGGGTATTCTGTTGCGAGCAGAGGAGTGTAGTACTCTTCTCGTGAAATACTTCTGGACTTGCTCGATTGTATTAAGGTCTGATATGCAGTGTGGATTCCAGGCTGATGAGCTGTATTCGAGTATTGGTCTGGCAAAAGTTTTGTAAGCTGTAGTTAGCAATTCGATATTTCCAGAGGAGAAGCTTCGTAAGGTTAGATTTACAACTCTTAATGCCTTTTTGGCAATGCTGTTATTATTAGACATGGGCAACACAGAATCTGATTGGAGTAGCATCAACTGGATTTAGAAGCCATCACCACCACCAACCAACAGCAGAATATTTTTCTCTAACCCACAAATCTTGCAAATCTAGTTAAAAAAAGAACATCCCGATTCAGGTTCAGCATGTGCTGCAGAGCTGGGGAAGGAGAGGAGAAGCAGGTTGAATTCAGCCTAGATTATTTCTAGAGAGCAGCAATATTTCTTGGTTTGACCAACTAGAACTGATCAGCCATTTCCCTCTAATGGTTCAGAAAAAATGCTTAGTATTTCTGCTGCAGTGGCAGCTCTCCCCGATTAACAAAGCACAAAAGCAAGCTCTCAGCAAAAATCCCGCTAATGAATCTTAAACACACATACACATGCATGCACCACACACAAACACCCTGATATTGCCAGTTAGGATGTGTCAGATGTTGCCATACTGCTAAAAGGTTTACGAACCACACTGGTTTTGTGTGAAATAGATTTTGGTCTTCACCACGAAAGCGAAGTCCTTGTTTCTCCATGGCCAATTTCTCTACTCTTGTCACTTTCATTACATAAATGTTACAGAGATTTGGAGCAGTGGGAGAGAGGGGAGTTAATCTTCCTATTTTGCATAAGATTTTTTTCAGCTTTACATCCATCCATCCTGCTTTTTTTTGTGAGGGACACCAGAGTACAATCTGATTAACCTCAGATTACAATATGGTGCTTTTTAAAGTGGTTTTCTTAAGGCAGGGGGTGGAATAGGTTTTTTCCAAATTGTCACTTGTGGTGTTCAGCAAGAATGTGGACCAATTTGATAAGTGTCCCTCATCTCAACAATCTGCATCTGAATTCTCTCTCGCAGGAATACTTTAGTGGAATATGTACAGCACATGCTGTATTTTCTTTGAATGACAGGCAAAGGGCTTGGTTTAGGGTAACACCATATAGTTATTTAATTTCCACCCCACCCCCACCAATCAATGTCTGAACATTTTATGTCTTGTGTTAATTCTTGAAAAAAAATGGGGGAGGGGGGAGAATCATCAAACCCTCAATTGTCAATAACACCAGAACTTATAAAATTGATGTCCAGATTCCAGCGATCGCTCTAATTAAATCATGGTTCTTGAGCCAAACTTCAAAAAATTTCAAAGGATTTATTAGAGGCGACATACTGGCACTTCCCTGTATGAAGCCAACTCTGGCATGTGTAATTTAGTCGCCTGTGACCCTGTTTCCTCCCTCACCCCTGCGTGTCTCTTAAACCAGATTCTCCAATTGAACATGGGCTGGATGTCATCATTCACGTTCTCCAGTTAAATATATTTAGGGGCAAAAGCTCTGGTATTTTAGTTACAATCTTTTAAATATAAGAGTTGGAATGTACTTTCGCTTTCAAATTGCTGCCCTGCTCTTCCAGATTTCCTTCCACCTCCCTCCCCTTTTTTATAGCAAAACATAGGAATGTTTTATGAGTTGACAATTGATGTAGTTGAATGCACACTAAATCTTGGAGAAAAACTATCTCATGGTTACCAAATGAAGAGGTTAACTTCATTTTGAGGAAGAAAAAAAAATAACCAACCCAGACTTCATATAAACATCAAAGTGGAAGACACTGTTGATTTCAACTTCCTTTCCATGTGTTAATGCCTTAATGCTGAAAGACATCTCTGCAGTCCTTGGATTTGTCTTCCTGAAGATGACAGTCCAAAAGAGCAGTTCTATATCTGAGAACATTTTGCAGAATCTGGTCTGAGTTGGTCACCAGAAACCAAAGGTTTATTCTTCCAAACTTTCAGGCTGGTGCTGGAGCTCATGATCATGAGGGAACTTCCTTCCCCCCAGAATTTGCCCTGATGCTGGGCTCCAGCATGAGCCCCAAAGCTTGGAAGAATAAAACTTTGGTCCTGAGGACCAACTCAAATCATGCTCAAACCAACCCTGCAATGTTATCCCGGGACACCTACATTTACCTTCATTTGTGAGAAAACTGTGTGTTATACCAAAGGTGCTTTTTCAAGAGGCAACTGGACTTTTGTTTTTCTTTGAAGAGGTCTCTCTTCTCATCCCAGAAGCTTCTTCAGCTTCTTGGATGAGAAGTGAAACATCTTCAGAGAAAAAAACCACACACACCAGAAACTCCAGCTGCCTCTTTAAAAAGCTCCTTTGGAACAATCATGAGAATTTCCATATACAGTTGTGTGTTATAGAGAATTTTTTTTGCTTTTCCCGATAGCTCTCCAAAAATGACCAAAAACACCCTGAAAAAGGAGGAGCTACATTTTGATTTCTATCATAACATCTAGCTTAATTTTTCTATAATAAAGGAGTAACAAAATAGTCTGAAAGGCTAAATAAATTCTTCCTTACTGCTATTCTTCTCAATTCTTTTGGTGTTTAGAGCTAGCAATCTTTTCTTTTCTTATTTTCCCCTCATTTCTTCTGACTGTGGTGCTGGCAAAATAATGCATAATGGTATGTTAATCGATGATTATAGGGCTGAAAACGGCAATCATAGAGTTCTATGCTGTAGTCTTGCAATTATAACTTGTGAATGAAGACCATTGTGGGTCATCTTTTAAAGAACCACATATTGTACAAATATGTGTATGAAATTTGTGGCTTGTTAGAGGTTAGTGAACACTGGAGCCAAAGCATGTTTTTATTACATTTTATTTGTAGAAAATCAAATCCAAAGCAATAGCTTATAAAAGATTTTCATTGTTAATATGTAGGCCAGGACTGAAACTGAGTGGCTGCCTGATGTTGCTACCACAACTTGGCAATCATAGTCAATGACGTGGGAAGCTGAGACAGGAAGGGCTAGTGGCCCAGCTCAACTGTAGGACAAGCCTCAGGATGATGCTAAAAAAGAAATTGATGAGCATGTATTCTTATCTTTATCTTATCTTCTTTCCCTGTCAGATTTGTTATTTTCATTCCTTTTCTGACTTCCATTTCATCCCTTTGTCTATGGAGTTTCACAATCATCCAGGTCATTCAGTTAGAACCGAAGAAGCTTCTTGGATGAGGAAACATTTTCAAAGAACACCAAGAAGTCCAATTGTCTTTGGAAAAAAGCACCTTTCCTCCCTTTCTACTTCTACTTTTTGTCTTGGTTTCTTCTGATATATCCTTTTCTATTCCTCATTTCTGCCTACTCTGCCTCTCAATTAGATTAGACCAGAAGTTCCCAACTTGGCAATTTCTAAGAGTTGAGGTCTTTAAATCCCTGGATTCCATGTAGTCATGGATGAGAATTCTAGGTGTTGGAAGTCTACACACCTGAAGTGACCAACACTGGATTACACAACTCTACACAAAAATCACAAGTCTACACTAGAGCAATTCAGCCAAATTCAAGATCATTTTTCTACCTAAATTTATTTAAAAGAGTGGGAGATATTTGTTACCTTTTACAATGTACATATTCTGAGTGGCAAAAGGATTGTAGCTTTAATAGGTAAATTGCCAAGTCCAAGCTTGGGAAATTGTTCTGGGTTGGGTACTATCAATACCCTAAACCCAATGCATCTTTGCAAAATTCAGACGATGGCATTGAAAAGTTGTTTAATGCATGATCAAAATTCATTGCCCAATAATAAATGGCATCAACTTAACAGTCACAGCCCAATATGTGACTTCCTGAATTTGGTTTAACCTTTCCCTAAAAAGGGGTGAGGGAATCAACTAACACATGAGAAAATCTTCTGGACTGGTCATTTGCAACAGGCCCAACCAAAATTTATTACTTCTTTTCTTTTAACAAGATATAAATACAAACAGCATTGATAATGTACAACTTCAATGATAATCTCATTGGGGACAAATGAAGATGATCTGCCCACTTCGATCCATAGCACAGCTCAGTCTGCAATACTGTAATAAGTCACAGTTCTGCCTAAAAATACAAAAATGATCTCAATCAGTACACGAAAGTATTAAAGATATTGATCAACAGCAGTCTTGTGCGTGACTTTTTAATTGCTCCAATCTTTGCATTTAATAGATTAACCCTTATTTTTTTTTCTAATAGTTCAGTTTATTTTTGCATACAGCTTAGCACCTTTTTGATGTCTGTCCATTGTTCATAGGTGCATTCAATTGTCTCATACATTAACAGTTTTCCATTAAAATACAGGTGCTGTATTTACAGAAATTGATGGTCATGAATGCAATTTTACATGTATGTAGCACCTTTCATTCGGGGAAAAAAGAGAGAACTATACAGAGGAATTACAAACAATTTGTTCCACCCGTTGAAATTCAAGTCAAAGGTGGGCCAGGTCAACAACTATATTACAATGCATAGCCATGTTACACAACCATTTAGGCCGAGAAGGACATGTGCTTTTATGTCCAGAAAGTAGATTTTTTAATCAACTACCCAGTGCAAAAAAAAAAAAAAAAGTGAAGAGGCCTCTAGAAGGAATCATATTCTGAGAGAGGAACTTGGGTGATCACAACTTCAGTTTTACACATCATCTGGAATGGAGCACTTCCGAGAACACTTTAAAAACCCATTGCTTTTGGAGTTGGGAGGGCAGATGACAGCGCCACCTATTAGGTCATTCCTAGGCAGTGACTCCTTGTGATACCTACAGAAATGGGACAATGCAAAATGAAATGAAACGAAAGTGTCAGAAACAAGTTTATAAAAATGGCACATTTATTGCTACAGAACAGTCATGTACATGACGGCATCAAATAACTACAAAATGGGAAACATAAAGGTCCACAGCAAGCTGTGTGTTTCGCTTTTGGGGATCTCCAGCGCACAACCTGTTTTAGACACTTCTATAAATCAGAAATACACTGAAAACATGGGGGAAAAAAATATCGAGGCACTCAGCCACACGTTGAAAAACAAAGTGTAACTGTGAAAAACAAAGTGTAACTGTTGTTATCTTTTTTTAAATCTTTTTGTCCCTTTTATCATTTTTCCCTTTTTTATTTAAATTTCCCCCCTCCTTTTAAAATGTTGCAGCTATGGGTACAGTCGCAAAAAAAAGTTCCCCACTGCGACCTCCAACTTAAAAAAAAAAGAGAGAAAGAAATAAGGGGGGAAAAAAACCAGAAGGAAAAAAAAAAAGCTATCGTACAATTTCATCTTGGTAACACATATGTAAAATAACATCTTTTAAATAGTAAAATAAAGTAACAAACTTTTACTTAGAATGATTCCAAACATCTACAAAGAAGAAATATTCAGAATCTGACAACCCCGTCCCACCCTTTCACCCCCAATATTTGTGGTATAAAAGGATTGCTCCTGTGAAAAATAAGCCAAATATACTTTTTTTTTAAAATTTAGGCTTTTCTTTTATCCTACTTGGGTGTACTACAGTCTATTTTATAGCAAAAAGGTCACTAGACAAACAAAGCTTTGTAACAAAAAGGCAGGCACTGATACATGGTAAACCTCTGCTTTTCCGTATCTTCACTTAGTTGCATCACAAGTAACAAGAATGAAAAAGGCCACAGTTCATATATTTTCACCATTACATAAGTCTATAATACTTGAAATGAGTATGGTCAAACCAGCACTGCACAAGGGTGAATCAGTTTCAAGTCCCATGAGAAGATGCTAGGAAAATGAAAAAGAAAAAGAAAGAAAGGAAGGAAGGAAAGAAAGAAAAATCTTGGTGCCCCCACTGTGTTGGAATTCATTGTATTCCATCTTTAGAAAAATCATTTTTTTTCCTTCTCGTATCAGTCAGTGGATTAAGCTTGACTTGTGCTTTTTCTCACCCGATAAAATTCTCTTCGTTTGTGGCAATGTACTATTATTACACGGTCTGGCACAGGTTGCACTGTGCCTGTTGAACAGAACAATGAAAATTTGGAAATTGCTCCGCATTCCTCCCACTCTATCCCCACCCGTCCCCACCCTTCCAATGAAATCAACGAATAAAACAAATCGGAAGACTGCATCAATTACAAGTTGCATCACTGGTTGAACTGACAGTTGTATAAACATTAGTGTCCTTTGCAGCTAACACGTAAGACAAATGTAAAAAATAATTAAAAAAAAATCTAGATGAACAGATTTCCTTAATCTGTGTATTCATAAATTACTTGAATGTGGAGGTGGATCATTCATTACACGTTGGATAGATTTCTACAATTGTAGTGTCCAAGTACTGTTCATTGTTGTACAACAATATGTGGTTTTTCCTTCGTACAAGTGTGCAAAGCACTCCAAATCTGCTGAATTTTCTGACAATCGTGGAAGCATCTCAAAATCTCAACACGATGCTTTTGCTTCGAGCTCAAAAGACCTGCGGAATATATATGGAACACTTCAAATTCGAAACAACTTGCACACCTCTACCTCTCGGTCATTAAAAGTCATTGCCAGATCTTTTAACAAGTGACAACTCCCACTGTGGACAGCAGCAGTGAAAGTTAAGCAATTCTTGATGTCTTATTTCTTAGGATCACATACTAAATTAAAGCAAGCAGAGGAGGGAGGGGAGAGGGTGAACAACAGAAAACATCATGACTGATTAATTTTCAAGTTTAAATTCCATTATGGAACAGGAAACCATGTCCAAAACCACAGAGATTAGATTACTGTTTTATAAACAACTAAGCCTCTATTGGTTCTATGTACATCACCATTTTCATTCCTGTTTAGAATCATCTCTGCTGTTCAAATGTACTGAATGGCTGGTAATGAAAACCATCTTTTTATCAATGTTCTGTGACTGCATGTTTCAAGATTCATACAATGTCATCAATCTGGGCAGTTATTAAAAAGACGGCATTTTGATTTTGTGTTGATAGCTCTCTCTTATCCAAATTAAGTTTTATATACAGAGCAGACGATTTGAAATCTTTGCATTATGAATGTAAACAAGCAGAAATGCTCACACTGATGACATCAAGATGGAAGTTAACGCCTCTTTGATTTATCCAGGTTTTTAACGCAAAGTTATCCTCTGAAATAACAACTTCCCATTAAAAGTATTAGAATTGTTTTTTATAAAAAAACTTTAATCCTAAACTATATTAATAACTTGTCAATTAAAAGAGAATCCTCCAATGTTTAGAATACCAGTACTAAAAGAATTAGGTTTAAGACAAAACATTTTCATCTACACATATTCTATTAGAAGTATGGCATCTGCGATGAAATACTCATTTCTTGTTCTGATTTCAACTTACACAGTCTCTGCTCTATTATGAGCTTAATCCACCTCCACATTTGAGAAACTTATTAACAAATAATAGTATTTTTAAAAGTTTTACTGCTACTGAACATATTTACAATTTTCAACACATACAGGTAATCAAAATGTTTATGGATATGGAAAGGGTGGTTCACATGGCAAACTACCATATTTGTTCTTTTAGCTTTTTCAGTAACATAAAATTAAGATTCTTATTTCTCACTATTTCATTTAAATGAGATTTTGTTTCAACCACAGTTTAAAAAAAAAACAAAAGTTTGATACAATGTATTAAAACACATAATAACAAGAGTCTACATGTAAAAATATAACTTTTACATACACAATTTCAAAATAATGATACGTTTGCCATTTTGTTGCATAAAATTTACAAATGTATTTTTTTTTTCATTACTATGTAACTGGCAAAACAGGAGAACAGATGGAAAGTCTATAGACCGTTTTCAATGGGTATATGGCATTTACTCAGTGTTGATAGGTGGAAAATCTATTCAAACCGGGAGATTCCGTTTAAAAATAACATGCCAAGCTTGCGTGGCTATTTTGAAAAAAAAAATAAAAATCAGAAGCTTGAACCGGAGACAAAAAGATGCTGACAAAGACTGAATTGGGAGCAATGTCAGTTAACTGTTCTGTCTCCCACAGTAAATCTTTGGAAGATTCACTGTGGGTGCTTGTTGAGATGCCCTGAAATCCAATTATTGGATGAGTTGCTGTGTCATAAGCTTGATCTATACCAGGGGTGTCAACTCAAGACCCGGGGTGCTTAGATCTGGCCCACGGGCCATCCTGGAAACAACAAAGGACGGCCCGCGGTGCTTCTGCCAACGAAAATGGCCTCCCGGGCTCCGTTTTCACTGGCAGAAGGTTGCAGGCTGTGGCAGCTGAAAACAGAGCTCGGGAGCTCGTTTTTGCTGGCAGAAGCACTGCAGGCCGTCACAGGCACTCCCGACACATGTGACATCGAGCTTGCCACTCCCACCCCAGCCCCCCGAGGTCAAACACAACCCTGATGCGGCCCTCAATAAAATCGAATTTGACACCCCTGATCTATACTTTCTATAATGTATATGCGTTAAGTAAAAACTTGGTTCATACTGGCCAGAAAAATACTGTTCTACTCCCTCCTCCTTAAGAAAGTGCAACTTAATGCTTTAGAACGGGTAAGGCTTGTTCTAATGCTGTGTGACAGTTGGATATTGGCGTTTTTTTTTTTAAATGAACGGAGGAGGCAGTATATGGTCTGTCTTTCAGGAATACCCTTTAAAATGTTTTCTTTTTTCAAATCAAACTCTCATACGACTAGCAACTGTCTCCCCCCACCCGGCCTTCGACCATGTATTCTGAAACACCTCGATGCATATTGTATTTAAGCTACACACATTAATTTAACATTTCTACTGGTTTGTTAAATCACAGCCACCTTTGATTTATGTTACATTTTTTTGATGATATAAACATTGGAAGGCACAGTGGTAACATTGTAGCATTCTAACCTTGTACCTCTGAACATCTTAGAAATAGGGTCTAATGAGAGCAACAGTTGTGGTTTAGAATTCTCCACCACTCCACCCCAAAATTCAATTGCCTGGGCCATTTTCTCCCCAAACTTGTGTTGACTGTAGGGGAGGGACTAGAGCCCCTCAGAATTCCTAACCGACATCCCAGCAGTCTGGGAAACCATAGTACCGAACTTCCTCGGGGCTTGGAGGTCTCAGCAATGTGGCTTACGCTTATCGACATGAGACATACCTGATCTAATCCTGTATTCTCCCCAAAGGACTCAAGAGGTTGCTTGCTACTTTTCTGTAGGCATGACAAGCAACCTCAGGGTGAGAATTCATCCTGGAACGGCCCCTCCAGCAACAGAGTTGGCACTACAGGTTACAATAAGGAACTGAAGGGGCCAATGGGGGAAGAGAAAGAAGACGTCAACAAAAACTTATTTACAGTAAAATCTTTTTTTCTTAAAAAAAGTTAATCAGTACTTTTTTTTTTCTTTCTTTTTTTTTTACAGGAGCAAAAAAGTCGGAAACAAATGAACAAAGCTTACCATAGTCACTAATTTTAATATATATATATATATATTTATATATATATTTATATAATATTTATATATGTGTGTTTGTGTCCATGTGTTTTGTATTTTGACATAGGTCTATAAGATCCATCTGTTCTTCCTACCCTAAGGAATGGCTAATGTCATTACTTCAGTTTTCATTAGGACGTTTGCTGGTTTTGTAAATATTAGGGTAGCGAAGCATCCCTTTTTAATATCCAGTAAGTATAAACACTAGTTGACTAGTACACCAATGAAAACGTTCATTTTTTTTCTTCAGAAGTACACTTTTCATTATTGCAAGTTTACAATTTTTAAATTAAATATTTTTTTTTCAGACTTACAAATTAATTATATTTTTTTTTCCAAAAGAAGTTTAGGCACAAATGCATTGTCCCACAGTGTGGAGAAGATTGCCGTTCAGTCTCCTGGCTGTGCATTGACAGCTGTCAACATACTCCTTGAAACATTCCAATTGATATGTTGAAAAGAGGTTGTCCCTCAAGTTGCACTTTTGTTTTCTTTATTTCAAAATCAGGAATGCTGAAATCTCTTGCGTCTGTGATTCGTAACTACTCAGACTTGTCTTATTATATTACAAAAAAAGGGAGGGGGAAGGGTTAAGTGTTTATATGTTTTTTTTTTTAAGATAATACAGCTGTTTAAGGAAGTGGTCTCTGGTTTATGTGAAGAAAATGTGGCAACTTGGACCTGTGAAAGAAGCGGAAAAATTTCAGGTCAGCTAAAATGCAATCATCTTTATTATTCTTAATTTTATTTCATAACAACATATTCAGCATTAAAAATAAAAGCTTTGGAAGCTGTTTCCAACAGTCCTTACTCTATCACCCAAAGAGCTTATTGCTCTTCTGGAAACATGTGGAAGATTTTTCACACTTCGGGTTCAAAATACAGAGGCAGAATAAGTGGACTGAGCATGTGCTGAATCCTTACAAGATGGTTGAGTCTTGTGTCCCAAAGCTGCTTTTAGAATAGAATACTTTATTGGCCAAGTGTGATTGGACATGCAAGGAATTTGTCTTGGTGTAAATACTCTCAGTATACATAAAAGAAAATATACATTCATTTTTGCAAGAGGCAACTGGACTTTCTGGTTTTTCTTTGGCTTCTTCAGCTCATCTTCTTGGATGAGAAGCGAAATGTCTTCAAAGAAAACCCAGAAAGTCCAGTTGCCTCTTGCAAAAGCACCTTTGGGACAACCATGATCTGGATGACAGAGCATCTCCATAGATGTTAGGTCTTGTGGTTAAGGCCACTAGAAGCCAGGAGAATGTGAGTTGTAGTCCCGCCTTAGGCATGAAAGCCAGCTAGGTGATGCAGGGCCATTCACCAGGAGACTGAGTTCTAGTTCTGCCTTAAGCATGAAAGGTAATAGGATGACTTCGGGCAGAATAAAAAACAAATAAATGAAATGAAGTAAAGGTAGTCTTTGACTTATGGCCACAATTGAGCTCAACATTTCTGTTGCTAAGCAAGGCAATTATATTAAGTGAGTTGGGCTCCATTTTACAACATTTTGCTACAAATGTTAAGCAAATCACTGCATTAAGTGAATCATGCAGCTGTGAAGCAAATCTGCCCTCCCCCATTGACTTTGATTCTTGGAAGCCACCTGGAAAGGTTACAAATGATGGTCATGTGACTCCAGGAGAGAGAGAGACTGTTATAAATACATGCCAGGTGCCAAGTGACCGAATTTTTTTTAAAAAAATAATTTATATTGAGCATACACATTAAAAACATTGAACAAGGTGGTCTTCTTTGACATACATTTCTGTCAATACATTTTGCATTTAGAAAGAAACAGAAGTTATGTACTTTTATATAAATTTATATACATATATACATTTAATCTTTGTAATTTTTAGATCTTTCTCATTGTTCCTCAAATATGAGGTCCCTCACCTTTTCCCTATTTCACCTTAAATTCTTATTTCAATTTTATGAACTCTCTTTCATGTCCCTCCAGAAATAAAATGTATTCCATATTTTATGGTATTCTGATTCATCTTGATCCTTCAATTCTAATGTCAACCTATTCATTTCGGCGCATTGTAATATCTTATCAATCATAACATCCTCACTAGGGATTTCACTTGCTTTCCAGTTTTGGGCGAATATCAATCTTGCTGCTGTAATTACATATAAATTAGATAGCAATTGGCTTTGCTAAATTTCTCTTCCATTATTCCCAGTAAGAACAAATCTGGTTTGTAACGAATTTTTAGCCCCGTCATTCCCTCTAGCCATGACCAAATTCTGTACCAGAACTCCTGAGCTTTTTTACAGGACCACCATAAATGATAGTAAGTGTAAGTTCTTCCAAACATTTCCAACAATTGGGTGATTGGTTTCCATACATTTTGGCTAGCCTAGCTGGTGGGAGATGCCACCTATAAAACATTTTGTACAAGTTTTCCTTGTATGATGTAGCTAGTGTTAGGAGCCTCTGTGGCGCAGTGGTTAGAGTGCAGTACTGCAAGCTACTTCTGCAGCCAGCTGCCTGCAATTTGGCAGTTCAAATCCCACCAGGCTCAAGGTTGACTCAGCCTTCCATCCTTCCGAGGTGGGTAAAATGAGGACCCAAATTGTTGGGGACAATATGCTGACTCTGTAAACCACTTAGAGAGCGCTGTAAAGCACTATAAAGCAGTATATAAGTCTAAGTGCTATTGCTAGTGTAATCTTTTTGTTTCCCTCCCAAATTTGCTGCCATGGAATTTTGACCATGTGACACTGGGGATGCTGCAACCGTAGTAAGTGTGAAAACTGGCCATAAGTTAATTTTTTTCCAGGGCTGTTATAACTTTGCGTGGTCACTAAACAAATGGTTGTAAGTCTAAGGACTACTTGTACAATGGAAGGAGGGAGATACCGACATTGCTAAAGTTACTAATTTCCCAGTAGGATGAACTCCTGTTGGTGAAAAATTTCCTTCAGTAAAGAAATTCAGGGAAATAATTTTAACTCCATTCTTCTTGTTCCCCATCTATAAAACCTGCTGAATTTCCTGTAACCTGTTTGGTAAGTTATCTGTTAGTGACTCAGTCCTGACATATAAATGTATTCCCATTATGTCATAAAAATAGAACATTTTTATGAAGTATTCTGGGGAATTTGGGGAACATAGAATAAATTCAAATTGGCAGTTATTGTTGTTGTTCTGTCAGAACGCTGGCAGGATCCAGCCAATGTGTGTAGCCAACCCCCAGAATGTTTTCCATGTTCATTAGGTATTCTGATGCTATGCAACAAGAGAAACAAACATGTTCCTAATTTGTGATTGTGTCTGATCTGGTCTAGATTTCTTCCTCTCACTTCAACCCATATGAGAAAATTGAGCTACAAAGCAATAAATAAAGGGATATAATAAAGACATGACAGGGTGGAGTTAGTTGTTCACTTAATTAAAAAAAGAGAGCGAGAGAAGCTAACAAATAAAACAGAATGTAGCAAAAAGCAATTCAAATGAGATATTCAATTAAGACGAAAAATAATATTGGATTAAAAAAAAGAGTGTTATCTATGTAATTGATGAATATGGAAGGTTTTTTTGGTTGCCTTTGAGTCAATCTTGACTCTTGGCGATGGCCTGCAGTGTCCTTGCAGTTTTCTAAGCAAGATTTTGGAAGTGGTTTATCTTTATTTTTTTCCTCCTAGGACTGAGAAGAGACTACAGATAGTCCTCAACTTACTACATCACAATTATGACCAGAATCTCAGTTGTATGTTGTTATGGTCGTCAGTTTTTCTACCATTTTACGTGGGGTTGTTAAATGAACCATGTACAAAGCACGTGGTCATTAAGCAAATCATATAACTGGAAACCTGCATCTATTCTCCTGAATGGGTGTTTGTTTGGGGTTTTTTGGCCAGAAACTTGCAAAAAAGGGCTAGCAACTGGTAAAAAAAACCCTCCATTGCAAACTGCGATCATATGATCACAGCATGCTACAAATGGTTGTAAATGTGAGCTTTGTATCTAAGGCAGAACTAGAACTCACAATCTCCTGGTTTCTGCAACATGGAAAGGCCCTTGTGGAAAGAAACAGTAGAACAATATTTGTTCTAAGGAAACTAATAGCCATGGTATTATTGTCACTAGGAGGAGACTGGTGAATAGAATAGAATAGAATAGAATAGAATAAAATAGAATAGAATTCTTTATTAGCCAAGTGTGATTAGACACACAAGGAATTTGTCTTGGTGCAAATGCTCTCAGTGTACATAAAAGAAAAGAGACATTCGTCAAGAGTCAAGAATCATAAGGTACAACACTTAATAATAGTCATAAGTTATCTAAGGCAGAACAATCAAATCTTAAGAAACCATTAGAGAGCATTTCACCAAGGCAGCCGTTGTCGGCGCCATTTTGAATTAATGGTCAAGACATACGTACCTTTTTCCTTTTTTTTTACATCTGCCCCATATGATTAGATGTGTCTCCCATCCCAGGGTGGGGTCCCGCCAAAGAAAGCGGAGGAGGGTCCGAAGATACTTTCTCTTCTTCCCTTCTTTTCAAACACGCCGCTTTAGGATTCAGATTTCTTTCTGTGAAACCAAAATTTAAGGTAACATTAAACAACTTATAGGGTTCCAAGTAACATACCCATAGCAAATGAAACTCTGAGGCAGGTAGACTCCTCAAAGAATAAGTTTATTGGATAGGTCATATTGGCATGGGCTGGTGAAAACTGACTCTGACTATTCCCGCAGATTTTACCTAACTAAAAGTTTTTCACTTTTTCAAAACAGTCACATGGTCCAATCAGGATACTGTCCAATTGCTAAGTGACGCCAGTCCCCTCCTTCTGTGTACCTGCAGGAATGTCCTTGATTCCCAAGAGAAAGTATTTTGTTTGACTACAAATCCCAACTATCTCTATTCCCTCCTCCCTGTCCTTCTCCAGGGTGTCAGTGCTAAAGTCTCAAAATAGCCTCAGTCTGGCTAGCTTCAGGGCTGACAACAACCTTTAAAGCCTGTGGCCTAGCTACTTTGTGCGTTCAAGTATGACATCTTGCTCATCCTGCTGTCAGTTCCTTCAACTGGCCAGGAATCTCCATTATAAAGAGAAATAATTTTGATTCTCTGAATCTCATGTCTCTGGCTAATTTTCCACTTAAAGATTGTCTTCATTTCATCTCCAGGCCTCGCCCATCTCAATTTGTGACATTTGAGACAGAGATTCACCGGCATTTCAAAACAATTGTTAATTCAAATCAGAAGTTTAAAGTTATTTTAATCACTGCAACTTAGCACTGGTATTGTACAACATAATTTATCTACAGTACTAAACATAGTAACCACCTTAGGAGTTTGGAGTAATAATCATCACTGGATTGATAACACAATTGACAATGAATTTTGTGATACTGGTTTATTTCACTTTATTCCTTTATTAAATTTATATGCCACCCATCTCACTGTCATGTGACTCAGGGCGGCTTACAAACACCGTAAAATAACAGAGCTAACAAAAATTAAAAATGAGATAAATAGAAATTAATCACGTTAAAACCAAAATACTATGGGGTAGCATGTGATTTTCTTCCTACTCCACTAACCACCTCCAACGCATAATGCCCCCATCTTATAACTGAATTATAAATGACTTAAAATTGAGGACTTGCTTCTTGGGATCCAAGCTTTATTTTAGCCATTTCAATTATACTACTTTGTAGTGTAAGGATGATCCTTTCATAGCAGTTTAACATAGCAAAGTGGTGCCCTGGCCTGTATGGCTTCAGACCAAGGTTTTAACAAAGCATCCTTATGACCTGGAGGCATCTAATCCATCATCGCATCATTAGTGAAGCACAGTAATCCTCCTAAGATCTAAGCTTTCTAGTCTTTCTTCAAAACATCTGAATGAGGTTGAGATTTGCAGAATGATTGTATAAAATTAGCCGTAACTCACCTCTGACTTGCTGCTCTAAACTGAGGATAACTGCTACAGCTTGATGTAAGATTAAAAGTTTGGTCTGGGGCTTGTCGCTTTTTAGATGGAGCTGTACCATCCGGCCCAGCTCTTTGAAAGCCTCGTTGATGTCACGGACACGCAGGCGCTCACGGGCGTTGTTGGCCATTCTTCTTTCCTTCTCGCGCTCTGCTTTTTGTTCCGGAGTAAGATCTTCATCGTCATTATTGCTGAGAGGGAAACATTAGCACAGGATTTTCTAATGGGGTTGAAACTTCAGGTGTTTTATCAACATGTTACTCTGTTTCAAAATATGAGCCTTACTTAAAAGGAACACAGGAACATAAAGCTTTAGCTGCATTGAATAGTGTGAATGAGCAAAATGCTTCAAAAAAAGTCATACGTGCCAATATATGGTTTCATTGGCATCTGTCATATTGAATGTAATAAACAGTACATACATCAGTGAAAGAACTACAACTGTAGCATGATTTTTGATATATTCAAGACATTGGTCTACAATCGTTCTAGACAAAATCAGAGACTTTTCCTTTGGCTTAATGGATAAAGTAAGTCTTTAGTAAGACTGTATTAATATTATTCTTCTCATCTTTCCTATTACCTATCTCCTTTTCTACTTATGACTATAACTTTGTTGCTTGTATTTTTACAGTTTATATTGTTTTATTTAGTTTCCTAGTATGATTTATGTAGATTCTAAGTTATGATTTATGATGAATGTATTTTTATGATGACTATGATCATGATTTTTCACTTATAGCTTTTATGTGCAATGAGAGTTTATGCACCGAAGACAAATTCCTTGTATGTCCAATCACACTTGCCAATAAAGAATTCTATTCTATTCTATTTGAAAAAACAAATTGGAATTTTGATGTTATGTATGCTGACAGCAGCAGAATATTCTATGCACAAAAATGGAAAGGTACTTTGATTCTCACAATGGACAAATAGCTGCAAAAGTTGGAGTTAGCAGAGATGGCTAAATTGACTGATTTAATTAAAGAAAAGAATGCAATTCATTTTGTTTCTACTCGGAAACTGTTTTTGGATTTTGTGATTGAGATAGAAAAAAAATGAAACTTTTACATAATAATACATACTAGCCATTTCTATAACCACAAGCCTATCTAATCAGCAAAAACCAAAATCAAAGTTTCATTTTTTTATTAACCTTAGCCATCATTATTAACCTTAGCTATTTTTTCTTTTTACATAATATATACTAGCCATTTCTATAACCACAAGCCTATCTAATCAGCAAAAACCAAAATCAAAGGAAAGTTGAGATTGTATTTTATTACCTTACTCTACTGCACCAAAAATAATTGAAAATCAATGCTCCCCCCATTTACCCTACAGTTTTTCCTCTCCTCCTCCTCCTCCCCTATTTTCCCACTGTTTTCATTTTTCTTTGTATTTCTGTAGTTTGATAAATTAATAAAATTTGGAGAGAATAATTGTTTTGAGCAGGTCTTAAAATCTGATTCCAAAAATGTGCTTCAGAATGCATGTGAGCACAAGGGTTCTGTGCAACCCTTTAAAGCAGCAACGTATTATTCCAGGATAGTTGGAAAGACACATCTGCTTAAGAGGGTGCAATAAGATGCTGCTGAGTGTGCCTCTATGCATTCTGAAATATCTTTCTGGAATTAAATCCAAGGCACTGCACATCTCTAATAGGTAAAACATGTTAAAACAAAAGCTAAGGTTGCTGTTGTAATACATGCATATGCTTTTACTTATATGTATTTATTTATACAGTGATCTTAGTTATTATTAACCTTAGCGATTATCTTTTTTCCTCTGTAGGATTTTTATATTATGCTAAAAGGTAATTTAGCCTGCAGCTAACTCAGGTTTCTCAAAATGTCTGAAGGATACCAAACTTTGTACAGAGCCTGCTAAAATCCAAAACAAAGGGGCAAAGTAGGATGTAATGATACTTGCTAACCTGTGGCTCTTTCTCTTTGCTTTAATCAGAAATGGCAATTCTGTAATAAGGAAGCCTGCACTGATCTAAGGAAGCTGAAATCTACACTCAGCCATATGGTTCACTGAAAGACTTTGGATAGGTAACTGTGCTTCAAGGAGAGCCAACTGGGACTTCCGGTTTTAAGGGCTTCGGTGACAGACAGAAATCCGCGATCGTGCGCGGTTTCTGCCTGGGCTCGCCGCTGGAGCGCCCTGAGCTGGCTGGTTTCGGGGCTAACCCACCCCGTAGAGGTGGTGAAGAGGGGGGAGACCGCCAGCAGGGTCGAGGAGAGCTGCATCTCTCCTCCTCAGCTGGCCATTACTCCCTTTCCCGAAGACGGTTGCAGCGGTGGTCAGAAATGGCCACCACAAAGAAGAACTTGATCGGAAAAGAATGTGCAGGAGGAAGATAAGAAGTGAAAGTTTTGGCTGACCGGGTTAAATTGTAAAAGGAGCTACCAAGGTACCCTGGAATTTAAATTTACAAAAAATAACATCGCTCCCAAAGAAGAGTCGGAAGCAGCGAAGGAAAGTGAAAAGGGAAAGGTTTGGCTTTTTTCCCCCTTCTCTCTCCTTCCCTATACTGACAACTAAGAGACTTAAATAAGAAATCGGAAAAATCCGCTTTGACATCAATAGGCAATTAAGCTGAAAATAAAACAAAATGCCAAAGGGATAATAAAGATTTCTGGACATTAAAAACTTTCTTTTTCATAAGCAGGAAGGGAGAGAAAAAGAATAAGGGCAGGATCTGGAAGTGGGAGGAGACTGCCTGGAATTAAAAAGAATCTAAAGTAAAACTTCAACAAGACTTCTAAAAGATACATTTTAACTGAAACTTTGCAACTAAATAGTAACCCCAGGAAGAGAAAGTGAAAAAAAAGAGCAAAAAAGAAACAGCTTGTGGGTATTTGGATTATTTGGTAATCTTTGGATTTTTGGTTATTATATTTGAATGACTAAAATCAACTGGGTGGTTGTTTAAAAATTTATACAATAGCACCACTTCTGGATGAATTGAAAATGGAACTTAAAAAGTACAAAGAAGATGCACAAGAATGGAAGGGTTCTTTTGGCTTCATCTTTCAATTTTTAGAAATGGAGATTTGGAACTATAAGAAACAACAAGAAAAGACTGCAAAACAAGAAGACTGGGACAAAGAAGAAGCCATCTTTAATGAACAAGTAATTCTATGTGGGGAAGAAAAAGGAAAGGGGGGGAAAGAGAATGGAGAATTCAAGACTTAAAAAAACAACCAAAGAAAAGAAAAATAATTCAAAAAATAAGTATAATACTGGAAAGCAACGGAAAAGGGGAATACAGAAGAGAGAAACAGAGGTAGAGAGACAAGGGGGTAAAAAGGGGAGAGAGAAGAAGAGAGGGAAGAAGGAAAGGAAAAGAAGTTACAAAGGACCGGAGCAAGATATAGAGAAACAGGACCTATTTAGAGATAATGGGTGAAAATCTAACTGAAAAAGGGATTCTGTAAAGGTACATAAGATTGTATTGTTATATTTGTAATAGAAATAATTTTAGAAAATTAGAAACAACGTATGATTAAAATCAGGGATAAAATAGTTAGTGTAATTTAGTGAAATGTTTGTGAATAAAATAAGTGAAATAAAATAAATGAGAAAATTGAATTAGGAAGGAACGGGAACATTTTAATTAGTTAATGTTTTATAAAATATAAGTGAAGAGGGGGGAATTAACTATGGAAAGCTTATAATTGTTCCCATAGAAGTATGATATTTAATTGAAAAGTAATGTTAAAGATGTTAAGACTTTAATGAATATTAATATTAATGATAGAATTGAATTGGAATGGAATGTTGTTTTAATTATATACATTTATATATTTTTTCTTTTTTTAAGAATACAGTGTGTATTTTAAGAATGTACCAAGCAGAATCCGAATGGAAGTTATGTATTATATTGAATGTTACAACTTTAGGGAAAAGATATAAAGGCATCATACTCCAATCAGTAACTACAGGAGAAATTTTGTTTAATGAGAAAAGATAATAGATAATTGAAACAGGACAGACAAAAAATATAAATACAATGATTAAGCTATGCAGAAAATGTAAAATAGTAATAAGATATGGAATAGAATATAAAAATGAGCATGAACCTGGATTTGTGTCTGTACGAAGAAATGTAACCCGGGATTATGCTGCTTTCAAAAAAGATGTTTTATTTGTATTTTTTTTTCTCTTTGTGAAAACTCAAATAAAATTTACAAAAAAAAAAAAAGGAGAGCCAACTGAAAGAGCTGGGAAGGAGATATGACACCTTGAGCTCTAGGGCTCATTTGTAAATGTCATAACTCTAATTCTTTATTTCTGCAGTGAGTTATATGTTCCTCCAAACGCCACAAATTTATGCTGTTTTTTAAGGAACAAAATGTAGTTAGTAGAAGGATAATAAGCAATGTAGGGGCCTTGGTGCTCTCTGATATTTTCTTGAATTTTTTTCTTGTTTATTTGTAAAAAGGTAAAGGTAAAGGTTCCCCTCACACATATGTGCTAGTCGTTTCTGGCTCTAGGGGGCGGTGCTGATCTCTGTTACAAAGCCGAAGAGCCAGCGCTGTCCAAAGACGTCTCCGTGGTCATGTGGCCAGCATGACTAAACGCTGAAGATGCATGGATCGTTGTTACCTTCCCACCAAAGTGGTCCCTATTTTTCTACTTGTATTTTTTACATGCTTTCAAATTGCTAGGTTGGCAGAAGCTGGAACAAGTAACGGGAGCTCACTCCGTTACGCGGCACTAGGGATTCAAACTGCCAAACTGCCGACCTTTCTGAACAACAAGCTCAGCATCTTAGCCACTGAGTCCCTTATTTATTATTAGTATTTGTATCCCACCTTTATTATTTTTACAAATAGTTCAAGGTGGTGAACATATCCAACACATCTTCCTTCTTCTCCACAATAGCAACCCATCAGTGAGTTGGGTTGGTCTGAGAGAATGACTGGTCCAAATACACCCTGTTAGCTTTCATGGCTAAAGCAGCACTTGCTCTCCCATTTTCTAGTCTGGTGCTCTAATTACTAGACCAAACTGACTCTATAGTGCATTGCACTGATGATGTTACTTAGTCAGACAATGAAATGTCTGCAAGAACACAACAAAGCTCATAGGGTATTAAGGATCCCACTGTCCAACTCTGACCTACAAATGTTGTTTTCTATTGATAATGAGCAATATCAGAAATCAAATTGGCTTTTGTCCACTTAGTGTTGCCTTTTCCCTGGAAAACTGGATGCAGATCTTCTATTTGTTTATTTGAGTCTATATTTATGTAATGAACTATTGTCCACAGAATGGCAGTTGAGCGAAGAGCAGTATGACCCAAAGGAATTCTAGGATCTAGATGATGATGAAAATGATGATTGGTGGATTTTATTTCTCAATTTGTATTTTTCCTTCATGCTCAGAGCACACTTGAGAGGGTTAGTAGTAACAATCAATCAATCAACAAACATACAATAAACATGAACAGTTAATATCTGACAACAGCATTAACCAATCTGAATTAAAACGGTTTAGCTATACGGTCCAATATATATTTCTTTCATTGCCACATTATGAGTTCTTTGTAGATACTTCTCATAACCTACTTAAATGCACTTCTTTGGCATTAGGTCTGCTGTGTTATGAGGATTTATATCATGTAGTATTTTACACACGTAGAAATCAGAATACAATTTTTATGCATTCAGGCATCTGGGAATCTCTCAAGGCTATTTCATAGTTCTTGACTGAATTACTGATTCCTTCAGCCACTGAATACAAGAGATTGAAATAGTTGCATGCTGAAGGAGCAAAATGTTATCCTAAGTGCATATTAAATGAAATTTTATAAATTTTTATTTATTATTTCTGAGACTTTCCTGTATTCTACTCCATTTTATAAAACCCACGCACAAGGAAAGATTGGTTTATTTAATACTCAACAACTGTTCTATCATTTCAGACAAAAATCTGAATGTAATGAGAAGATTTAGAAGCTTTCTTGCTGATGAAATCCAATATATTTTATGAAAAACATTAAGGGACAGACTAAGGGTCAGTGGTAATGAAAGAAGAATCTTGCCTACTCTGGCCATCAATGCCTGTAAGCAAGAAACAATGGTCTACATAAGGGTTCCAAATTATTATTGGGAACAAGAGTTGATGAATTTATTCAAGTTTCTTTCCAAACCTTGGCAATCATCTTAACAATTACTTCTGCTTAAATTGGACAAGCTACTCCGATTTATCCAGCTTACTGTTATGATTACAGTTATGTTCTTTAAAAAAATCTAGGAAGGAATATGTTTATTCCACATAACTATTATAAAATAACTATCATAAAAATGGCATCTGCTTAAAATTTTGTGTGTGTTTTCATAGGTACATCAGACCACTGAAACTGACTCCAATGTACGTCTATATAGCTCTGTCCACACAGTTCTGCCTAAAAGTCCGTCCTTTCCCCAAATTCAGCCCTTCTAGAGTACAAGCATCCAAACAGATACTCTTTAGTACTTCCAGAAAGGGCTATGAGTTTTCTTGGTTTGATTTTGACCAGCAGGAAAAGAAACTCCAGAGTTTCTTCCTGTTCTGTTCACTTCATCAAAATCCAATAAAGGAATTAAATGAAGCGACACTATTATATACGGTTACCTAGATCTTGACCTAGTAATTGATTTGATATCCTTCTTGTCATCATCTAACTTCTTGTCCTCGGAAGCTTTCGTGTCCTGGAGGTTCTCATCTCCTTCGTCATCTGATTTGATTTCAGAACTCCCTGAAGATATGCTTTGCCCTTGAAGTCCAGTTGGCATGCCTGAGAAGAAATGAACAGAAGCATAGGTCTGTATGCGGGCGTTCGTACAACACATGTATGAACATGCATATCCCAAATAGTAACAATGTTTAAGAGTTGTGTGGGTGCTACACTAACAACCTACTTGCATTGCAAAAAGAAAAAAAGACAGTCCATTTAATGAAAACAGCTACTAAATAGCAATAGCACTTAGATTTATATACTGCTCCATGGTGCTTTCAGCTCTCTGTGAGCAGTTTACAACGGCAGCATATTGCCCCCAACAATCTGGGTCCTCATTTTCCATTGTTTCAAGGATAGAAGGCTGAGTCAACCTTGAGCCGGTCAGGATCGAACTCAGTGGGCAGAGTTAATCTGCAATACTGCATTCTAACCACTGCACCACCATGACTCTTTTAAACCTGTTTCTAAATAGTTTTGAAAGAAAACTATTAAAAGAATAGAAAATAAATTAAATAAATATAGTTTTAAAAGAAAAAAATTGCTTTCTATGAAATACAGTTTTCCGCCTGTCGCTGGTGTAGAGTTTGTGGTAGGAGCAGTATTTTGGCTAGAAATACACTTGTTTCTTCCGCTCTTTTCTAGAAAAAGAAGAGAGGCACCATGAAAAGGCTTCCATGAGTATTTCTCACATCTTACTCAGGAAAGTTCCAGAGCTACAGGTAGAGATGAACAGACACTTTCCATTCTATTACTGTTGCCTTCTTTCTTTAACATTGAAAGTGGGTTTCATGAAGTCATATTCAATGCAGATTTTTTTTCTTTTTGCACTCCTTCATCTTCTCATCATCTGATAATCCCCCCCAAAACAAGAAGAACTTGCTGCAAGCGAGAATACTTCCCCCTAACATTTAAAAGTAAGGTAACAATCACCACTACCACTGCTGTCTTCAACTAGCTTGAGAACCACTGTTCTACAGCGCTTTCCTTGAACAAAGTAATTAGATCTCTTTTTGTAAACAAGTCTCTCAAATTCCATCAGGAGTTTCATTTGTGCCTGTTCTGTTGGAACAATCCCAATTTTTTTTTATCTATGGAGCAGACTGGCTGGTTAGGAATGCTAAAAGTGTTAGGGGAAACTGGAGATTAGGTAATTCCTATTTGTTCTTTTAGAGCAAGTATGGGAGACCCATAGGCCCACTGATTTCTCTTCTGTAGCTACCAATTGCCAATATTCAGCAATATTGTTTTTCATCATTTTGTCTCAGGATGTAGAGAGGCAACCCCAACAATGGGAAAATGAACAGTCCCCACCAACACCTCACCACAAATTTCAATCCTGCTGGTCTGCTTCCAACTACTGAGCCATTGTTCCCTTTGAAAGTCCTACAGGTAGGCCTTGATATATAACCATTCGAACTTACAACAGTGCTGAAAAACGTGACTTGCAACCAGTCCTCACACTTATGATCATGGCAGAATGCCTGCCGTCATGTGATTGCAATCTGGGTGCTTGGCAACCAATGTGCAACTTATGACAATTGCAATACCCTACAGTCAGGCAATCACCATTTGCAACCTTCCCAGATGTTTTGATGGCAGCATGATGATTGCATTTCACCCAATCAATCATTCAATGAAACAATCGATCGATATTCTGTTTGTTTTGATCCCAATTTCAATCTTAGGCAATGTTTTTTTGAAGATTTCATCATGTTTCAGAAAGAATTATTTAAGTGTAGAGCGAAATAAATGTGATTGTGCACGCCGGGATATTAGGTTTTAACATGCCACCTTTAATAATTCAAATAATAATTCAAGCCACATTGATAACTAATCTGGCAAGTTATCATCAATTTACCTCTCCATATAAAAAAAAATCAATTTACCTCTCCATATATATAAAAAAATCAATTTACCTCTCCATCTATATGGAGTCTTTCAGTAGGGGTGTGATTTGAATACAGAACAAGTCCACTCCTTCTCCGTGGCTACCCTCTTGACATATGAAGCCTGCTGTCATAGAATTGGTAGTATAGATCAGGGGTCTCCAACCTTAGCAACTTTAAGACTTGTGGACTTCAACTCCCAGAATTCCTCAGCCAGCTTTGCTGGCTGAGGAATTCTGGGAGTTGAAGTCCACAAGTCTTAAAGTTGCCAAGGTTGGAGACCCCTGGTATAGATTATATCAATCAAAGCACATGACCAAGCAATATTGTTGTCAGTGTTGGTATGCTACCAGTTTGGAGCGGTTCGCCCAAACTGGTAGTAAAAAAAAGCCTCCGACAGTCAACCGAGAGGAGAAAGAAGAGAAAAGCGCAGGATCGGCCCTCCTACTGGCCCTGTGCTTTTCTCTTCTTTATCCTCTTAGCTGATTGGGGCTGCAGGCCTCAGCTGGGAAAGCTGCGTGCGTGTGTTAGGTGCACACGCATGTGCGCTTGATCACCGAACTGGTAGTGGAAGAGGTAGATTGCCACTGATGGTTGTTGTAGATACCTCGGTAAGGATCCGGAGGCTGGTTTAAGTCAGGAGATGTTGCAGACTGCACTGGCAGCTGTGGAACAGGAACTTGGTTCGGCACAAGCGAATGGCTGCCACGGAGGCCAACGGCATCTTCACGATGAGCCCCAACCTGCAAGAGAAGAAGGAAGGAAAGGTGTAAACAGGACCGTTTTAAGCCATTGGGTCTCCTATTCAATAGCTTGGGGAGATGCTGGAAAGAAACACAGGCATTTATACATCATGGCAAAGTTTCCTTGTAGCTTTTCACTAGAGGGCGCCGAGGCACTGTGATAGGTATATATTGTATGTATGTACAAAAAAAAAAACACTTAACAGTCAGTAAGGCGCTGTGAAGCACATTTAGTGACAAACACAGCAAAGGAGCTCAGGCAGGTAAAACATCAAATTGTCTCTCCCAGGGTACTGCAATAGAGAGGCTGATTCGTACCCATCTGTCTTCTATCATGTCCGCCAACAGATCTGACAATTATCTTAATGCCCATATGCTTAATTGTGGGCTTCTCAATTCCCTCACTGCTATCAGAAATCCTGCAGGAATTTCAATTTGGCATCCAACTTCCCTTTTAAGGGGACAGGATTCTTGGGCAAGCCACTTTCTCCCTGTTTTTTTCTCTACTTTTATAATGCCAGCTAAGCTTCTGACAAGGCAACTAGTGAAGCATTGCAAAAACTCCCTACTACACGATTTGTAGTAGTAGTGGTAGTAGCAGTACTAATAGTATCATCATTGCCATCCCATCCATCCTCCCTGGCTTTCCAGAAACCAGAAGCCCAGATCCAGAGTAAATTAATCTTCTCTATTCTATCATTAGCCATAAATTCCAGCTCCAAGCTGGAGATGCTCTTGCCAATATCATGACTCCAGATAATATATCTATCAAAATTTTATTAACCACACCACTACGGCCATCATTGTAGGCGTGAAGGTGTCGGGGTAATGGCGCTGTTGGCATAATTGATGGAACTAGCTAAATGGAAACATTTTTTTTGTTTTCTGTTTTTGTATGGCACAATGTTCAGTGTGTCTGTTAAGTTAAGCCGGTTACAGGATTAAGAAAAGATACTTAAGGGCACTATGTTATTTTTTTACACAATGCAGGCTGTACTCAATACGATAAGACAACTTACTCAAGGTTTAGCCATTCAAAACACTGACTCAACAGAAGCGCTATTTATGTACCACTGCCACTATTATTGCTGTTGCCACTACAGCTATCACCAATGTGTCTACAATGATTAGGTGTTGTACAAACATTAAACAACAAGAAAAAGCTCTGCTTGCAAGCCCTCAGGAAGTAGACGTATACAGGAGGAAGAGGGGAAGGGACAACTAGGAGAACAAAGCCAATCTGATAGGCTGTGATGGTGTGATGCATTATGGTAGGAGCTGCTGTTGAAAAATCAGGTGTAATGGTTCAAAGAACTGAAAAGGAAAGAAACTTTGGGTGGAAAGAAACATGATAATCCTTAATTTAGCCAAAATACTGGGTTCAAGAACAGGAAAGACCCCAAAGGGTCATGTAAAGTTAGAAAATAAAATAGATGTTTGACCAGCCATCTTGCATGGCAATTAGGTGGGAAGAAAGACTTTGACTAAGCACGTTAATGAAGACCTCAAAAACTTCTTGAAAGGTTGGTCTCATCTTCTTCAACAATCAGAAAACTCAAGGAGGTAGCAGTGTGTAGAATTCTGCTATGTTGTACTTAAACAAGGGAATACTCTTAAAATCATTCTATGCTCTTTCAAACCAGTCTTCTCTAATGTCGAATTCTTTCTTTCTTTCTTTCTTTCTTTCTTTCTTTCTTTCTTTCTTTCTTTCTTTCTTTCTTTTTCTTTCTTTCTCTTTCTTTTTGTCTGTCTGTCTTTCTTTCTCTCTCTTCCTTCCTTTTTTACTCCTCCCTCCCTCCCTTCCCTTCCCTCTTTCTACTGTATGTTGCCCATTTTCATGACTTGTGTTGGGCCACAGTCCCATTATCCCAGCCACTGGTTACACTAATAGGAATTGCAAACATCAGGTTAATTGCAAATATTAGGTTAAGGTCCAAGCATGCATTTCTTTTAAAAATGCAATAATTATTTTTCACACTTTTATTTTGAACATGAAGACCTTGATTTCTTTGCATTCATTTTTTTAGTCAAACACGTCCTCATCTTAATCCTACTTTGAATGGTTTCATTATAGACCAGTAGTAGTTACATAGCACTGTGGGCCCAACTCCAAAGAGCTGTTGTGGAGTGCAAATGTGGCACCAGGTGCATCTTTTCCTGGACAGGAAGCTTCCCTCTGCTTTTGGGAAAAGATGTGGTGGCTTGCTTGCTTGCTTCCATCAAGGCAATTCTAGCAGGACAGGTAGTCCTCGGCTTATGAACACACGTGAGCCCAAAATTTCTGTTGTTAAGTAAGACATTTGTTAAGTGAGTTTTGCCCCATTTTACAACCTTTCTTGCCACACTTGTTAAGTGAAACACTGCAGTTGATAAGTTAGTAACCTGGTTGTTAAGTGAATTGGGCTTCCCCATTGACTTTGCTTGTTGGAAGGTCGCAAAGGGGGAACATGTGAGTTGGGACACAGCAACTATCATAAATGTGAACCAGTTGCCAAGCATCTGAATTCTGATCATGGGGATGCTACAAAGGTTGTAACTGTGAAAAACAGTCATAAGTCACCTTTTCCAGTGCCGTTGTAACTTTGAATGGTCACTAAATTAAACTGTTGTAAGTCGAGGATTACCTGTATACCAAATCCAATGCAATAAGAACAACATACAATATACAATAAAAGAAAAAACACACACACACATATACACACACACACACACACGGGATTCGGTGGCTCAGTGGCTAAGATGCTGAGCTTGTTGATCAGGAAGGTCGGCAGTTTGGCAGTTCGAATCCCTAGCGCTGTGTAACGGAGTGAGCTCCTGTTACTTGTCCCAGCTTCTGCCAACCTAGCAATTCGAAAGCACGTAAAAAATGCAAGTAGAAAAATAGGGACCACTTTGGTGGGAAGGTAACAACGATCCGTGCGTCTTCAGCGTTTAGTCATGCTGGCCACATGACCACGGAGACGTCTTTGGACAGCGCTGGCTCTTCGGCTTTGTAACGGAGATCAGCACCGCCCCCTAGAGCCAAAAATGACTAGCACGTATGTGTGGGGGAACCTTTTCCTTGAACATCACACACACACATACACTACAGATTCAATAATTAATATCATTTTCTTGACATTCTAGCCAGTTCCAAAGTATGAGAGACATCATAGAGAACGCCCACTTTTGATCTTCCTCTTACCACATCTGCAACAGACCTTCTTTGTATTCTCAATTGATCCAGATCTTGCAATACTAACAGCCTAAGCCATATAGGGCTTAAACCAGCTCTTGAATTAGCTTTGAAGAATTTTAGAGAGATGCTGTACTTGCTTCCTAAATGCTGCACTCTGAAGGACCTTTGGGGGATCAAGTCCAAAGTACTTCACACTCTTATAACAATTTTTACTAATATTCTGAATTCACCAACTCAGAAACAAGTGTAATTTTACGTGCATACATACAATGAGCAAAATTAAAAACACGGATAGATAATGATAAAGGATGATGAATGGTACTTTATTTCAATGTAATTTCCTGTTAAATCTAGCATTTAACCCATTTATTTCTTACGCTGGATCTTCAAGAAAAAAGAAATGAGGCATAATGACATAAAAGGGCAATCCAATGTGACAATTAAAAACTCTATCTAAGCCTTGTCATTCTGGTTGACAAATAAAACTTAAACCAGAGTTTCTTAATCTTGGCAAGTTTAAGACGTATGGACTTCAACTTCCAGAATTCTGGGAATAGAAGGCTACATGTCTTAAAGTTGCCAAAGTTGAAGGATATTGAGTGAGACATTTAACATTCCAAACAATTATCTCTTTCAATTCATGGGTGGAGGTAATGTAAGAATTTTATCTGGTTTGGTCTTTCATTGTGACACAGACTGGGGGGAGGGGAAGAGAAAGGAACATATTACTCGGGCAAGGATTTTTGAGAGATGTAAAAACTTTCCAAAAGTTTTAAAGGTATAGCACCTCAAATTAAATCTTCTAAAGAAGATTTCAAAATTTCAGGTTTTGAGAGGATGGTTTTCGGTGATCGAGAAAGTTATTTAGATTCCAGAATTAAGAACAGGAGGCAAAGGAGATCATACACAGCTATTTTAGTCAGATTACCTGCCAGATTTGATCTGGTCTGGGGAAAAAAAATCTGAATGGCCACTTGATAGGAGAGCATGAAGAAACAGAAAATAGATATTGTTTCTATCCAGTAGTCATTCAGGTATCTATGGGCCAAATCACCGTACAACAGGGACAAAGAACTCATCCAACCATAAGCTGCTATTACTAAATAAGGCACCCCTCATCCTATACCTGTTCATTTGAAGTTTATTACTTAAGTGTAGGACTGTACACTTTTCTCTGTTTTTCCCCCCATTTCATTTCATCCCACTTTCCGAACTATCAAAATTATTTTGATTATTGTTTCTATTCAGTATAGCATTAGCTATCCCAGGTGATTCCATGTCATCTGCAAATTTGATAAGCATTCCTTCCACCTCTTCCTCTAAGTCATTAATGCAAATTTCAAGAGTAGAAGATACCTCTCTCCAAGTTGATGCACAACCATGAGCATCTGAATATGTTTTTTCAAGCCAGGTATGCAGGTACTTAATTGTCATGCTGTTCATACCATGAAATAAGAGACACCTTGGTGGAAATTAGGCTTCCACCTCCCTGAAGATGGAAGGGAAGGCTGGGAGGAGAAGGTTGTAGTTTTTCAAGAGATTATACCCATAAGTATTTTGAAAAAAAATTGAGAGGGGAACAGAGAAGAATTGAAGAATGCAAAAAGTTTCCTTGCATTTTAAGAAGTAATCTGCCAAAGTGATATGGTTTACATCAAGGATCTTCAAACTTGACAGCTTTAAGACTTGTGGACTTCAACTCCCAGAATTCCTCCTCCAGTCATGTTAGCTCAGGAATTGTGGGAGTTGAAGTCCACAAGTCTTAAACTTGCCAAGTTTGAAGACCCTTGGTTTACATGAAGTGAAAAATTCCACGAGTATGGATGTCAAGTAACCATAGTTGTATCAAATCAAACCAGAATTTTGTCGTGTCCATGCTATGAAAACAAGCAAGCTCCAATCTGTAAAAGTCAATTCAAAGTATTTTTTTTCTTACTCTACGCAGACATGCCTTTATTTACCGGGCTTATATGCTGCTCCAATCACTGACTAGGTCTCAGCTCTTTACAATCTTACTATTATGTAAACAGAATTAAAACAGGTATGTGTATATACCTAGAAATATACACATCAAACCGGCAAACATTCACAAAGTAATAATTGACATATGAAACAGTCTTCTTAAACCTTAACTGTGCTACTGAAATACACAATACTAATGCAGTACAGGCCTGTTTTACTTAACATTTATTACATTTATGTAATAAACCATGTTTTACTTAACATTTATTACATTTATGAATCCCAACGGTACTGAACAAGTTTGACCCTTCAGGGGGATACTATTCCAAGGGTTGCGGGCAGCGATTAAGAAGACCCTATTCCAAGTTCTCTGTAGATGATAATTTTAAGAGAGGGGATCCATAGCAGCTTTTTCTTCCTGGCCTAAATAGTTGGGTAGAATTTTTGGGATAAGAGTCCCCAAATATGTATATGAAGGGATAGAGAATTAGGAATATTCAGGTTGAGAAATCATTTTGCTGTTCTGCATTTATCGTAACTGGTGGCTTGTCTACATCTCTGGTTTTATGGCCCATTCTTCTTCAGATCTTGGATTTGAGCAAAATCTGATTTTTCTGTTCATGGAAGAAAGCCAAAAAGAAAGATAATGGAGGAAAATGTTGAATTTTTAAAAAATGAATATTTTCTACCATTTGGGCTTCATGGCCAACAAGAGGGTTGTGACGGCTATTCTTCTGGATGAGTAATTATTTTTCATTATGTTTTTGGAAGATTTGATTCCTGCTTGCTTTATAATACATGATCTAGGTCTTTTATTATTATGTGTATATTTTTGATTGAAACTAAGGACTTGGGAATTTGTAGGCCATTCAGAGATACTTGATTGGACTGGCCCATAAGACAAGTAAGTAAATAAATAAGTAAGTAAGTAAGTAAGTAAGTAAGTAAGTAAATAACAAATGAGAGGAACAGTGGAAACATATTTACAATAACAGAGGAAGAAAAAAGACTCTCACTAAGACTGTTTCATATGTCAATTTATTCAACCATGTGATGAGCAAACGTATCCACAAAACGAAGAAAGATCTGAGTTATTCAGCTCCCTTTTCAAATAATAAATATGAATGTTTTGCCAAGTGCTGATTGCTCTACTTCTATGTAGTTTGAGAAGAGTCGAAAGGTCAGCCTGGGCCATGATCAAGCTACTTTTTGCAGGCCTTGAAGACTTCCAGATGTTGAGAGCCTAATTTATTTCTGAAGAAATGGCAAATAATTATGGCAAGGCCGGATGATGTAAAGGAATCCACGCAGTCCTGCTCTGGTATCATTTGTCTATGTAGAAATCAGCTTTGTGCTGAGTCAGTTTGTCAGGCTCAGAATGATTTATTTGGCCTTCTGATGGGTTATCCTCGCACCTGCCGGCTGATATCTTTTCAATGCTAATGTCGGAAATGGTGAAGATGACAAAATGAGAATTAGTTTGGTCTAGTGGTTAAAGTGCTGAAACCAGAGAGCCTGTGAGCTCCCGTCCTGCCTTAGGCATGAAAGCCAGCTGAGTGACTTTGGGCCGGATGCTCTCCGTCAACCCAGCCCATCTCACAGGGTTGTTGTTGTGAGGAAAATAGGAGGAGGAAGGAGTATCCGGTATGTTTGCTGCCATTTGTTACTTACTCATAAAGTAACAAGGGCAAGAAAGAAATCGAACCACAAACAAACAAATAAATAAATGTGATTTGGATCATCTGAGATCAAGGTAGTGGTTCTCGCAGTTTTTCTCTTCGATTGTGATTCTCTCCTGGAATTAACTGACTTCTTCTCAGAACATTTCATTTCAGAACATTTTCAACTAAATGTTATCTATAGTCTCTCTCTTTTTCTCTCTGTTCCTTGAGTCAATTTTTGACATCTAGTGACTGTGTGGACAAGTCCCTGAAGTTTTTGGATGTGGTCTGCCACTGCCTCCTTCCTAGAACTGAGAGGGACTGGCTCAAAGCCACCCAGCTGGAGTCTCTAGCCTGATGCCTTAACCACAATACCAAACTGGCTCTCCAAATTATATCTCGAGAAGGATAAAAACAAATTATTCCAGACATATTTGGATTCACTTAATTCAGATTGCCCAACTAGGTAACGGTGCTTAGCAGACTTGGGCCGATCTCAAAAAATGAACCAGAATAAAACCTGGTTTATGCTTGGATGGAAATCAACCAAGAAATAAATCTCAGGGCTACAGGGAAGATTGGAAAATTGTAAACCTTCTTTGAAAAATGGCAAAGACCACTTCATTGTTGCCAATTAAACTACATAGACATATCCACATAGTCTTGTGAGTTGAGCTGAACTTAAGCAAACCTTTATCGTCACCAACATCCTTTAAAAAAAAAGAGTATCCAAGAGCCGTGGTGGCACAGTGGTTAGAGTACAGTACTGCAGGCTACTTCTGCTGCCTGCCGGTTGCCTGCAATTTGGTAGTTCGAAGCTCAAAATGGACTCAGCCTTCCATCCTTCCGAGGTAGGTAAAATGAGGACCCAGATTGTTGAGGGCAATATGCTGACTCTGTAAACCTCTTAGAGAGGGCTGTAAAGCTCTGTGAAGTGGTATATAAGTCTAAGTGCTCTGGCTCTTGCACTCCATGATTTGCATCATTCCCAGATGAAAGTGGGTTGGTGATAAGTTAAACACTGTTCAGAACAAAATTCCCCTCTCCTGGTCTGGGATTTTATTAACACTCCTATTTCTTTCAGTCTTTGCTGGCAGTCCTATCAGCCAGAAGGAATTCTTTCTTTTGATGTACATCAACTCAACTCAATCAGTGGAAGAACTTGCCTCCAGAAATTGTGAATGTTCCAACACTGGAAGTTTTTTAAAAAGACTGTTTGGGTGGGGGGTTGGACCAGATGACCTACAAGGTCCCTTCCAATTATCTGTTATCTGTTAATCAGATATTGGATAACCGTTTGTCTGAAGTGGTGTAGGGTTTCCTGCCTAGGCAGGGGGTTGGACTAGAAGACCTCCAAGGTCCCTTTCAACTCTGTTATTCTATTCTAACTGCCTTCAAGATCCTTTGATGTTTTGCTGGGGGACATCTCAGTCACCTACCTGATGCAAAGAGGAAAAAGTCAGTGAGATGGACAGGTGAACTTTCATTTACTTCTCCCTACTCTCACTTCTTTATTGATTCTATAACTTCAGCATAGCTGGAGATAAATTAGCAATGCAGTTTTGCCCGATCTAATGCCCAGCAAAGAACAGTAAAGTTGGCAATTAGGAGTATTTGTATATATAACTAAGGCCAGTACTGGGGTTAGCAAGAGGAGGAAGGAACAAAGACAGAAAACCTATTGGGGAGAGAATCTGACAAAAAGAGGCTTGGCAACGTAGAGGAAACCGAGTGCTCATTCTGGCTCATGGGCCTTGTAGTGAGGAATATTGAGTTACAGCACTTGATTTGGCTCAGGAAGCTTCTGTTTCTTGATCATTAAGATGCCACAAGAGCCCTTTTCTTCTTTGGTTACAAAGGACAACATGAAAACTACTCAGCTGTGAGGATCACTGCAGGTCAAACTAAACCAGGGATGAACTAAACGTTCCTTTAAATAGCTTATAAAACAGTTACTTACATTCCCCCTCCTTACTCAAAAATAATTGTCGAATCTGGATGAAGAGATTTTAAAACTTTTTCCATTCTTTCATTGTGGTACCGAGCTTTGCAAATCACTATTTGCTCCCAATGGCAGGTCCTTTTTATCTGCATATTGCAGGCACTATAGTGAGCAGATTTTGCTTGGGACTGCCAATAGATTAAAAAAAACAAATAGCAATCTATGTGAGGTCAATCTGGATTATACTTTGAAATAAGAAAAAAACACATACTCCCCCTATTAAGAGTAATATGCAGTCTGAACTAGAATGGCTTCAGCCAAGTAGCTCCAACTAACTTCCTTAATAATGTGTCTCATCAGATTGTCTATATTATAAAAGCAAGAAGAGATAAGAACTGATATACTGAAACTCATGGAGAGTACTGTCAATAAATAGCAGTCTAAATGGGCCTCCCTGCACTGAAGACAGTACAGTAAGACTGATCTCTAAGTAAATTTAAATAGGATTACAAGGTAAATGTATTTTCCTTTGCCAACTCCTAATGCATGACTTAAAGAAGTTACTAAAAAATTCTAATGAAAAAGAAAGCTCAGCTGAAAATAAATAAGATTATGGTCAGAAAAGCTTTCAACAGAGCAAGGGTGTCAAACTCGATTTCATTGAGGGCCGCATCAGGGTTGTGTCTGACCTTGGGGGGGCATGGTCAGCTTGACATCACTCGTGTTGGGGTGCCTGTGGTGGCCCAAGCACTCTGCCAGTGAAAACGGGCTCCCGAGCTCCGTTTTCAGCTGCAACGGCCTCCTGCAACCCTCTGCCAGTGAAAACAGAGCTCAGGAAGGCCGCCCTTCCAAGCGCCGTTTTTGCTGGAAGAGGCACCATGGGCTGGTCCTTCCCCATTTCCAGGGCCGCCCTGCAGGCCAGATCTAAGCATTCCCCCCCAGGCCGCATCCAGCCCCCGGGCCTTGAGTTTGACACCCCTGCTCCAGAGGCTGTTGTTGCTGTGTGCAAGATGGAATATGAACTGATTAAAAAAGCTGCTGCCCAAGGGCATTGAAATGTTCAGGTGTAGATGAACACAACTAAGAGAAAGGACCACAAACCTTTCCAATTCAGAAAGCTGCACTACGTGCAAACGTGAATGCATAGAGGGATGCTATGTAAAGCAAAAATGGTTTGCTGTCGGAAGAATGATTTTTCTCCCCGGTAATGTCTGGCTAGATAGGAACTAGCCCATATCAACTCCTTAGAACTTGACATAAGGACATCCACCATCAGGCACTTCAATTACCAAAGAAGCCACACCTTTACAAGAAGCACTTTAGTTATGGATGAAGATGATGGCCACGTTGCCTGTGGACAAAATGAATGAATGGGATCCTTCGTGTGAACTAATCTTGGCTGCCTCTCTCTTCTGTGGTTTATGGAGTCTGAAAATCTAGATGATAGTTTCCCCTGAGTTAAAGTTATTACTACTGAATGTCAAGTAATTGAACGGGAGAAGCAGAAGCCCTGCTTCAGCATCTCTCAATGGTTTTTGATATTAGGGCAATGCATGCTTTGAAAAATGATCAGTAAAAATGATTCAAGGCAGGATTGGCTTGTAATTGCATCTAGGCTCTGGAATTTCATTTGTTGCTTATATGTACACTGAGAGCTTATGTACTGGAGACAAATTCCTTGTATGTCATCACATTTGGCCAATAAAGAATTCTATTCTATTCTATTCTATTCTATTCTATCCTATCCTATCTTATCCTATCCTATCCAATCCATTCTATTTCTATTCTATGTCTATGCTATGTCACATAAGTGCATATCTGATTTCTTTACCAGTGGTGGCACAAAAGGTTTAGCAACCAAACTCAATGGTTCAATATGTAAAACAGAATCTTTCAGACAAAAATTTGGGGAAAAAACCCTTTAATCTGTCATATTCTCCATCTCTCTTTTGTCTCTGTAAACTGGATTCCCAAACTCAAAGCAGAAAGAAGGGCATTGGTAAACTTTCTAAAACTGAAGTTCTGAGCAATCAAGAACCTGCTATGTAAGTTTAACTTCAACTGAATCACAAGTATTTAAGCAAACAACTAGATTATTTTATTTGGCTTGTATATCTTTCTTGGCTTGGTTATCTTCTTGAACGTGGATTTTCCTTACACACAGTATTCACATGTCTATGTTTCTGTACTCTGGTGGTAGACTACCTCTGTACAAGCAAGCACAAGAAGCTTATTCACATTAATTCTTAGTATACATATTTGATACATGAGATCATTTGGCCCCAATAAACAGAGAAGGAAAAGTTGATGTATTCTCAGTTTAATTATGCAACCATTGATACAGAAAAATGTTTTTAGGTGTCTTTGAACTGTAATCTCCTCGTGAAATGTCAATTATACCTAACAATCTCAAAGGGCTAAATTTCAGTTTCGAGGACTCTGCCTGCTATCTGTTATATCAAAACAAAGAAACTTATTTGCTCTAAAGTGGAAAAAAAAATATTTAGTCCTAAAAGTGCATCTTTAAAAGTGGTAGGAAATACTCATCCAAATGTTAACTTTTATTACACCCAGATGGGCACTCTGAAGTTTGTGAATTGTGGGCAGCAGATAAAAGCTGTAAAAAATTAAAACAATGGAAGGTTTCTTATGAAGTTATGAGAAGTGTATTCGGCTGTTGCTTAAGGTTAACTCTTTCTTTCTAAGAGAACTTCAAACTTATTCTCATTTTTGCAATGTGATTTGAGAATTAAAACCAGTTCCCCGAAGAAAGAAAATGGGGAGCAAAATGGATGTATCTTTGGAATTTGGCATTCTCAACCAAAGAAAATATGGCAGTATTCACTTACTAAGTGCACAGCACAATTATACAACTCACAGCCTGGGAATCTACATTCAATCCTAATTGTATGTCTAATAAGATGCATTAAGCCCCAAGGATGCTTTTTCAAAAGGCAACTGGGCTTTGTTTTTCCTTGACGATGTTTCGCTTCTCATCCAAGGAGCTTCTTCAGTTCTGACTGAATGGTGGACCATGGATAACCTTGCAGTTATCTGATCGTTTGCACTCTTTCTGAGATTTGTTGAGGCCACTGGAGGTTTATCTCTGCCCTCAAGGTCACCTGAAGTGCGCAAATGGGTGTGGAATCTTCTTAGAACTGCTGAAAGGACTGTATAAAGTCCAGTTGCCTTTTGAAAAAGCACGATTGGGACAATCATGACCTAGATGATTGAGAATATCCATAGATATTAAGCTCCATTAAGTTTAATGGGGTTTAATACAAAATATCACCCATAGTTTTGCAGCTTGAGGCTTATACAACCTACCATATGACTTACTTCTGAATGGAACTATAGAAATACAGAATGGATCTCTAGAAGCATTAATACATTGGCTGTCAATGTTTATTTTAAGTTTCAGTCTTTCTGATGTATAATCATGTACAGGGGTGGGATTCAACATTTTTAACAACTGGTTCTGTGGGTGTGGCTTAGGTGGTGGGCATGGCTTGGTGGTCATGTGACTGGGTGGACATGGCTTGGTGGTCATGTTATTGGCTGGGTGTGGCCAACTCAATATCACTCACATCGAGGCACGCAACTCCTCGCCTGGCCTCTCATGACTGTGGAGATGCTGCAACAGTCCTAATTGTGAAAAATGGTCATAAGTCACTTTTTTCAGTGCCATTATAACTTTAAATGGTCACTCCACACAAGCAAAGTTCCAGCAAAGGAGGGAAAAAAAACTCCAGAGAAGTTCCTGAGACAGGAAGTCTAGTCCTCCCAAGAATGTAATAAGACGCAGTTTCTGTAAGCCACACCAGAATGTTTCCTTCCTGCCTTCCTTACAGGATTAGGCCAGTGATTTCTTCTAACAACCGGTTCTCCAAACTGCTTAGAAAGTTAACAACAGATTCTAGCCAATAGGTGTGAACTGGTAGAATCCCACCCCTGATCATGTATATATGTATATTCTCTTCTGGTAAGAGAACAGAAATAGATACAAGGAAAGGAAATCAGAGGGAAAAACTAAACTGTAAAATATTTTTAAGGAACAGCTAAGTTTAGTTAACCAAGCCACTCTAGCATCTTTCCAAGATTGGCATGTTTGTATCACACAACAATATACAATTAAACATTTTGTATTATATTTGGTTTTTGAAACAGAACCTTGTTCATTACCCTCATGTTCCAACACAATATAGGGAATCTGAGTGATTTTCAAGGCTTACCAAGACAAAATCACACAGACAAAAATTGTGTCTTAAAAGATTCTGAATGAAAAATACACGAGCAAACAACAGGAAGTATGTTGGGGATGGGTTGGAGGCTGGGGGGAGGGGGGGGGTCAGAGGAGGAGAGAAAAAAATCTCTAGGTCCAACAAAAGAAAGTTATTATTAGACTTTCAAGGATAACTAGCAAAATGTGCATTTTCTGCCGAAACTGCTGAAGTAGGCTTTTTTCTTTTGGTTTTCTCCCGATTTCTACATTCAGAATGCATTGGGAAAAAATTGCAATTATGCTACTATCAATCAAAGACGATGATGTCAACCAGTCTGTAGGTAAGCGGATTTCTGATGTAAACAGCATTGTAAAACATGCTGCACAAGACGTGTCTAATTTATGTAAGAAGTTTGCTAGTCTCAATCTGGTTTTTCTTCCTTTATTTGCAGTCCCTGACCAATGCAACACTGATTCAAAACCTAAAGTACAGAAAAACAAAACCTGAAACAATCAATATTGAAAAGAGAGTGCCAATTGACTTCTGCAAACCGTAGCTGCTGCAAGAAACATAGAGGTTGCCAAAATTAGGTCTGCGGAAGGAAAACCATAATCTCTTGCACAGAAAGGTGATTGCAATTTGTCACAATCAAGTTTACGTGTGCCAGGCAACATGGAAGTAGAATGGTGGTATAACAATACATGGATTACTGATTCAACCTCTGTATCTGGGCATGCATGTGTATGACCTTGGCATGGGAGATGGATCGGGTTTCTAAGGATCTGGGGAGACATGTTATATTTTGATAATTAAAGCAATTATTCACATTTTGGAGAATACAGCTAAACAGAAAAAAAGTATGAAAGATTCCTATGCACACGGTAGTCTCTTGACAACAATGTAAAATGAAATTGAAGTGGACATAATAATGAACGAGGAAAAGCTGGGGGAGAAAAAAAAAGAAAAGGCAAGAGAACATTGAAGTACATTACAAGAATCCAAGATCGTCCAAATATGTAAACTGGGTGGAAAGCCCGTTTTGTCTAAAGCCCTTATAAACTTCAAGTTTGTAATAAGAGAATAACGAAGGACACCTCACCAAAGTCAGGTTCTCACACTCTGCGCGCATGTTGTTGGTTCAAATTATTCACTCTTATTTAACCAAACTGAAAGTCTTTCATCTCCATGCTACACAGTAATAGTTTCCATATGAGTGGTGGCTAAGCTATAAATAAGATCAAAAGCAAAAGAAAGGACTTCGTTGTAACAAGGAGGGGGGGGTGAGTGTCTGTGAGTCAGTCTGAGCAGCATTAAATCAAGAAAAAAGAGAAAAGTTTTAACAGTTTTTTTAAAAAAAACCAAAAAAACAGAAAAGCACCACAGGGTTATAAACAGCTTTCTAAAAGCTTATGAAAATACATTCTGCGAATAGTGGTCATATGCAAAATCTATTTAGACCTAACTCAAAACTGGCAGAGCGGAGGGTTTCGTCAGTAAGAGAGAGAGCGAGGTAGAATGCCACGTTTTAAATCTAGGCAGAGACCAACTATAAATGGGTAGGTGGGGGGTGTGTGAGTGGATGGGAAGCAATTCTTGTCAGTCTTATATTTGTGCATGCTGTTAAAGAGAACACAGCATGGCACTGCTCCGTATATTTCTCCACGGTCTTTCTGTTTTGTTTTTAAGACAGGGCCGGGTGGGTGGCCTCAGGCACTCTATTGTCATTATTATTATTATTACGATTATTATTATTGCTCAACGCAGACCCATGAGCTCCAAGTAAAAGGATGTTTTATTTGGCACTGCAGATCAACTCAATGGCAAGAGCCAACTTCCCAAACTAATTTTCTTCTGGAAATGTAAAAAAAAAAAAAAAAGAATATTAAACTGGAGTCTCTACTGGACAAACAGATGTTAATAATAACCAACGGGCGTGTGTGTGTGTGTGGAGATGCATTTCCTCTGCTGTTTATAGACAGCAAATGGATGGTTTTGTAATGTTTTAATACATCGGAGGAGAGCTTTGTCTTTCAGGATGCGATTTTATGGAAGGTGCTTTCTCAGTCTACCATTTACGTTCATTTCCTGTGTTCCAAGAACACATTAATGGGGCATTCTGACATGCTTTGGATAACCCACAGGTTGCAACAACTGTTGTGTTGGAAAAAAGTGAGGAAAGCTATCAGAAGAAAGCTATTGTTTTTTTGTGCTGTCAGTACAATAAGGGCAGCGACATTCTGCCTACAGGGATAATTATTCATTTTATATACTGGTGGAATCAGGAGAGGTTCAAGGTCTGAAAAGCAAGAAGGTTAAGGATATTAGCATTCAGCTTCGAGTAACGACCTATTGATAAAAAATCACTGAGTAAAAATAAACCATGAAATTATGTAGTTGGTCAGATTATTTTCGTGTCTCAGCTCATTTCTCTTCCTTTATCCCACTCCCCACTTGTTTTTTCAGCACCTGTTGAATGGTGACCTCACCTCTACACCTTGAGATTCAGACATTTTACAAAAACGCCTTTTTAAACGAAAGCCAGCTGTTTCTCATCTCTTCTACAGGGGAAACAAGCATCAGGACAGTGCTGGAGAAAAGTTAACTCAGAGGCATCCATTATTCTCCAATAACTTTCACACACACCCAGCTGTACAACAAATCTGTCTGTATATAGAAAAACATGGATCAAGGGCTAATGTGAAATTAAAACTTGGAAATGGAATACTAGTATTTTAACAATGCGTCTAATTAGGTCGTTGGAAATGAATGAAATCATTGTATTAGGATTTTAAGTGTCTTTAAAAATAATGATTGGATTCCGCTTTTCCCCAATCAACAACACAATCCTTAAAAAAAAAGATCTTAAGTGTATAATATAATTACACAGAATTGGTAATACTAACTAAATTAGTTAATCCTTAAACATATAAAATGATTTGCTGCGGTTGCTTTTAAAATGCTCATTGTAGTGAGATGCTCATTGCCTTTTGTGAAAGAAGTCTTTTTTTTTTAATAAAAAAGCAGCATGATTACAATAACTACTTGTATTGTTATGATAATATTAAACAGGATATGTGAAGAGATTCTTACATTAATATGGTGAAGATGCAGCTTTTAAAATAATTTTAAATTGTTTTCTTCTTTTGATTTGGATACAAGTGCCAACCTGCCTCCCAACTGCTACGATATTTCCTAAGGGTGAATTATAAATTAATCTAATGTTGATGTTTAAATAAAACATGTCTACTACCATGTGGTTTTCCTATATGTTATCATACTGAAGGAATCAGGCACATTAACAGCGGCTTAAATACTAACTTAAAAGCAGGTTAGATTTAAGGATGTCGTTCTACAAACAGAATAAATTCTAATCACAGCATCCTAGAATGGCTCCTAAAATGAAATAAGAAATGACTTTTGCTGATTTAACATTCTCCAGTTTTATGAACCATTTTTCATTGCGCTGGATCCAGTTTTGGGGTGGGGGAGGTTGCAAATGAGGGGACAATTTAGATCTGAGAATTCTACTAAAATGACTCCTCGTGTATTCCACAAATTTCATTTTCTGTCATACTCAAAATTGCAATTTGACACTCTGGAAGGGCTTTGAAGAGAGGCTGTTACAGTCTTCAGTTATCTGAAATGCTATTTGCCCCCTATAAATGTCAAATTATTAGAATCTTCTTCAAAAATTATACTTGATGTACCCTCAACTTCTGAGTTAGGTAGACAGCAGCCAAAATATTGGCCCTTTTGAGAAGATGCTTCTGTATGTTACTATATAATGTATTGCCATGGTTTTTACAGTAGATACCAGGTAAAAAAAATATTTTCAGTTATCCAGACTATCTATTCTCAAAATAACTTTCTTCAGGCATACTTTTCAATAGAAGTCATAGTGGTATCATGTACATCATTATGCAGATGACATAAATTATGTAGTTTGTGTCAGTCATATGATCAGGTGAGTGATGTATAATATGCAACTTATAACAGGGCTGTCAAACTTGTTGCTAGCGGGCTGGATGCATCATGCGCTGGCCACGCCTACACCCAGTTCAGTGAAGGGGGAAAAAGTCCCGATACATAACGTGAAGCCACCATGACGACGCAAGTTTCACATCCCTGACTTATATTCCTGTGTCCGATACAGAGATGGGGCCAGGGCCATCTGGGAGTTGTGTGCTGACTCCGGACTCTCCAGAATCTGACAGCAGTGAGGCAGAGGAACAAGGGGAGCCTGTTCCAGTGCACACGTGTGCAGAGCTGCCAGAAGGCAAGAATAGTTAAGACAAAAGGGGATACTCCAGAGTAGGACTTGGAGGTGATTAGTCCTCCCATAAGATATAAAGGAGGAGCAAAGGTACAGGAACCTTTGCAGGAAGCAACTTTGTTTGCTCTGTTCGGATTAAACCTTGAAGCTCTGTGTGGACGTTGTAATCCGTTTGGTTTTTTACAGTTAATTTGGCACTTTAGTTGTTGGCAGCAATTCAAAGGAGATAAAGGTGGGTGCTTATCTTGAGAGACTGTTTGGGATTCATTACAGGCTGGGAATGAACATAATTTCCAGCCATTGAAATAAAAAGACGGTTGTTTGGACTAAGTGTGTGATTAATTACGGTCTCAGGAAGCCTTGGTCAGAACACCTCTATGGCCAAAAGTATGTACAATGGGTTGCATGCATAGCACACATCAGAGTCACTAAGGGACTGGATGGCAATGCTATTAGTGAGTAGAGATTGGACAGCTGGTATACCAATTCAGGTAAAAGGAGAGCTAGGCGATCATTTATAGTCCTGGCTACTCAGAGATAGTGTCCAAATAATTAGGGGGGAAGCTATCAGAACTACCCTATTCCATTTTATGTTTGGGGTGGAAAAAAAGATTAAAGGCACAGTCCTGGAAGCTCACCAGCTATAAACTAAATGTTTCTGGGAACTAGTTAGCTGCTTTCTTTCAGAGAAGCTTGTCATTGGAACAAGGACTGTTACAGGAATGAGCCTGTGGCTAGTAATTAATCCTGCAATCTTTTGAATGGTAGTGAAAGTAAATAGAAGTTAAAGGCTGTGAACAAAAAATAAGCCATAATTTAATACCCTCACCGAAATCCCAGAAATGATTCTATTACAGAGGTTAAAGAATGCTTGGCTTAGAACTGCAGTACTATCATTTATGCTTACTGTATTAAGATAAAAGGGAAGGAACTCCTCCCATCCACTTACTCATCTGTCTCCCTGCCCAAAGAAATGGAAAAGAAGAAAGAAGGAAAGATGAGATGAAAATTATCTTTTGGAGAAAAAAAAAAGAGACTTCCTTTCACTTGAATGAAGTATTAGGAAAATGTAACTGTCAATATAGAAAAGATATTTTTACCATTTGATTAGCAAATAAATAAATAACCCTGCTTTCCCAAACAGCTTGTATAAAGAGTAGATTTAATGCAATTAAACAGAAAAACAGAAGAAGGAGTTTAAAAATGTTATCAACACCCAGAATTGGGTTAAAGTTGGGGAAAAAAAATATTGAAAATTAAATATGAAACCCAGGATTGCACAAGAAAAAGAGGGAAACGTTCCAATGAATTACTTCCTTCCTGAACTTTGTACCCAGAAAAAAATTCCTCTCCATACGTTTCTTTTGGGGAGCTACCAAATATTGTGAATTATGGGTTATGGTATTGTGGTGAGATAGGGCATTATGGGGAAAAAAAGCTTTTTTAAAAAAAAATAAAAATCATCTTCATTGTTCTGAAGAGGTTTATGAGGACTGATCAATCAGGAAGAGAGAAGATCCTGAATCGTAGGAGAAACACTTAAAGGAGCGGAATATGTTTAATTTGAAAAAAAAAAAAGAAAAGTGAGGGAAACACGAACAAAGGTCTATAAAAGTCTAAAAACATTGCCATGTGCAAGTGGGATAGGTCTTATCTTTTTCTAAAAGGGAGATTGGGACAAAGACTAACAGATTAAATGAAAATAAACTGGATGTGAAAAAATTTCCTGCTGGTAAGAAATATTAAGGGAGCAGGAAAGAAGACAATATACCTGAAAATTTGTGGCTATCTATCAGGGATCGATTGTGGGAAAAGTGTACCAAGCAAAGGACTGGACTCACTGATGTGAAAGATCTCTTTTGGCCATTCAAAGTTCCTAATTCGAAAGCGAAGATAGATTAAGAGAGTGGGGTTGGGTGTAATAGAAAAAAAATATATGGGGGGGGGGGGCGCTTTACAAATCTTTGCATTCTATTCTCACTGGGTACAATTTTGGGAGGTTAAGTCAGAGGCATCATTCTTTTTATTCTCTTTAATGCAAGGCTGTCAAACTCCCGGCCCGTGGGCCCGATGCGTCGCGTGCTGGCCACGCCCATGCCCGATTTAGTGATGGGGACAAAAAGTCCGGATACGTCATGTGACGCCGGCGTGACGATGCAAGTTTGACACCCCCGCTTTAATGTATTTTTCTTCCTGTTGTTGTTGTTGTTGTTGTCCTTGTTACTCAATAATAAAATAGAGCATATTGGCTTTGTTCGGCCTTGTGTTGATTATTTGACCAAAAAAGATATCTTTCTGTAAACTTATAATCTAGGCAAAAAAATAAATAAAATCAAGGCATTTTTGATATATTTCTCCTCCCCTAACCAAGAGGTCCACAGCTGACAAAGGAATAAGGTGTACAGTGGGCACAGAAACTCCGCCAGGCCGCTCTGAACATGCTTCCGGTCCATACCTCCCACTGATACTTTATTTACTGCAGCTGGCCAACATTTTATTGCCTGTTTCATGTATTAAAATTCAAAATGTGGAAAACATTACCAGTGTCCTGCTTGATTCCACCCCACCCCCCCATTCAACTTCCTTTTCAGCATGGAATATATCAAATGGTCAAAGGCTAACTTAAGACTGACTCTACTCAAAAACTATTTCCTTTGTTCTCGTGTTTTTAACTTCGAAATTCAGACCAGTTTTCCACAAAGAAAAAAAAAAAAAAAATAGCAGCAGCCCTGATGCTTTCTCACAAGTTACAGTTTCAGACAGGGAGGAACATTGCTGGTGAATGACCAAGAACCTCAGTTTTTTTCCCCTCTGAAAGAGAGAGTGACATTTGCAAAGCAATTTGGGTGACGGGTTTTCTATTTTGGGGAGGCTGGGGGGGGTAGGATTTCAGACATCTTCTTTTGGTTCTGATGCTTCCATGTTAAGTGTTCAATTGTTTTAGGCTCCTTTAATACTTTATGAATTTTATATCAGCAGGAGAGATCCTCAACAGCAATAGAGCTTCATGCTTTATTTGTGGTGTAATCAACATTCAATAATCAAAGCAAACCAAAGCTACAAATAAGTTTCAAATGATGGTTCTGTTTTTGGAGGAAGTCAAACTCATTGGCCAGGTATTTCCATGAATGCTATATATGCACAGCAGATTTTTCTAGGGTTCTCTTCTCCGCCCCAATCTTTCTTCAGCTACATCTGGCGTATAAGTACATAAGAGGGAAGTATATATTTATGGAACAACTCTCTCTGAAGTGATGCCCTGGGTGCATGTTGCATCAGTTTAACATATGCAAAACAAAGAAAAGCAAAAAAAAAAAAAAAAGAATACCAAAGGGAGGGAAGGAGAAAGGGAGAGGGGGGAACCTCCTCCTTTTCTCTCTTGATTGAGAGCAGATATACAGGAATAGTTGCAAGTCACAGATCTGGCTTTTAATAGAGCCAGATTTCTACATTAAAGGCAGTGTTATTTGAATGTGATATGGTATATGTGGCAGAATTTCCCCATTGCTTCCAGTTCTGTATATCCAAGAGCACTGAATACATCTCTTGATAGATGACAGCAAAGGTAGCGTACATTGCAATCCAAACATTGGAGAACAGTCAGCCCATGCTACAAAGGAACAGAGTCTGTATCCAATAGATCAGAGGTGTCAAACTCAAGGCCCGCGGGCCAGATGCGCTCCACATAGTGCTTAGATCTGGCCCACGGGGTCGCCCTGGAAATAAGCAAAGTGGTGCCTCTGCCAGCAAAAATGGAACTTGGGAGGGCTGTGTGTGGCCCTCGCGAGCTCCATTTTCCCTGGCAGAGAGCTGCAGGAGGCCGTCGCAGCTGAAAACAGAGACTGAGAGGGCCACGTACAGCCCTTGCAGGCTCTGTTTTCACTGGCAGAGGGCTGCAGGATGTCGAGCTGACCATGTCCACCCCGAGCACACTCACTCAGCCCCCCTCCAAGGTCAAACGCAACCCTGATGCGGCCTCAATGAAATTGAGTTTGACACCCCTGCAATAGATGATTCAATGCATGGTCCAATTTTTGGTGGGGAAGAGATTAATATAGGTATCTTTCTCAATGATGAACTAGAAGCAATCAATTTTCAGAATTCTTTTTTGTTGTTTATAAGCATCAATGGTCCAATTTTATCTTTTAATAAAGTATGGCTGGGGGAGGGGTTAATTTTCAGAGGTGATCTCTGCAGAGTTCCTTTATGGAAATGGTCCTTTTTTTCTCATTTTTAATAACAAAACTATGCAGTTAATAAATACCCCCAAATTTCATGTTTTTCATCTTGATATGATTTAGGAGACTGAATACATCACCAAACCTGACTTGGAACTATTAAAGCTGGACAATCTGCGAAGCCTTCAGACTATGAAGATTAAGCTCATGTTGGAATGACAAGTACGGAAGGCCAAGTGAATTATTTACTTGTCCAGTTGTTTCCAAATATAGTTTCTTGATGTTTCCAGCATTTCTTTTAGCTCAGAGTTTCCCAACCTTCCGGCAACGGGTGGGTGGGGAGAAAGGATTGTTTGTGTGACTGCTCACGCAAGTGGAGATGTGCACGAGTGCTTGCCCGCCACTTCTGCAGCCTGGGGGTTGGGGATCCCTGCCTTAGCTGACTAAACCCATAGAGAGTATTCCATTGCTATATATCAGGGTATCAATTTCTGGTGAGAGTGATACCTCAAACGGATGCCTTTTGCAGGGTCTTCAGCATTCTTTCCCATTTTTTGATAATACTTGTTCAGAATTCCCCAGCCTACATATCCAGTGAAACTGAACAGGTGCAAACTGTCTGTGACTAAAGAGACATTTAGATAACAATAAGAATGCAAACTGCTCTATTACATGTTTTATATTCTCTCAGAGTTTTCTACAACACTGCTTATAAGAGATTTGTTATTTATCCCAGAAAAACAAAAAAGGGAAATGAATCTAACAAGCTAGCCAGAGAATGCCCACTGAATCAGATAACTGATTGGAATGATCAGCAAGACAGAATGTTTAATATATATGTATAAAAAGCAAAAATGGATTAAAAGTGGCCAAATTTAGATTAAAAACATATATTCTAGAAATCTGTAATGACTGTGAGCGATTAAATACAACTTCAGACAGGTGCCATTATGAAGCATATCAATATAATTCATCCTGGTTTTTTTTTAGGATTCTACAATTTCTCTTTCTAGATTATTCTTTCCTTACTGAAGCACTTAGCGATACTATAGACCACGGGTGTCAAACTTGCCACATCACGTTGCTGTCACACGAAGTTTTTCCCATTCACGGAGCTGGGGTGGGTGTGGCCTGCGTGTGATGCATCTAACCCGCAGGCTGCCAGTTTGACACTCCTGCTATGGACCTTGTTACCTGCCCTTTTTTGTTTTTTCTTCTATCAAATGAAACAGTTTTTTGCTTCTACAGTTCCAAATTATAAACACCCAAGTAATTGTTTTCACAGCTTGTCCAGTTGAACTTTGCATAGATAAGATCCTTTGTAGTTTGGATATGATGAAACCTGTCAATTCTATTTTGATCTTTGCGCTAAATCTACATCCCATCAGGTCCGGCAGAAAAGGTATATTCTGGGTTCCACCTGACAGGACCCAGATTACCTGACTTTTCTACAGTGGCTCCCACCCTCTGGAAGATCAGACCTCCTTGCTCCCAAGGTGATGTTAGCCTGCGTGCCTGTTAGTCTTTAGTAAGGTCTTGTACATGCGGTTCTTGCAGCAACTTTGGGAGCCGATAGGGAACCTGTGCAATTGTTATATAGGCAATCCTCGATGTATAACCACAATGGAGCCCAAAATTTCCATTTCTAAGGAAGACAATTGTTAAGTGGGTTTTGCCCCATTTTATGACCTGACCACAATTGTTAAGTGAATTACTGCCTTTGTTAAGAAGCTGTTAAGTGAATCTGGCTTCCCCATTGACTTTGCTTGTCAGATGGTCACAGAAGACGATCACATGACCTCAGGACGCTGAAACTGTCAGAAATACCAAATGCCAATTGCCAAGCATCCAAATTTTGGTCACAAGTCCGTGGGGATACTGCAACAATTGTAAATGTCACAAATGGTCATAAGTCCCTTTTTTCAACTAATCACAATAGGGAGGGGCATATCAAGTTGACAGATAGGAAAAAGGGGGTGGGATATATTCATAGGAAACCTACCAGGGTTGTTGAGATTGACCATTCAAGCACATGATAGTTTTTGATAGATGTCTAATTGTTGGTTTCATATTGGAATCATAAATAAATTAACCAGTTGATTATATTCAGCATTTTGTTGAGAAAAGCATTAGAAAGGCATCCATACAGAAACCTCCCCTCATTTCTTATTTTTAATATGTGTTAGAACTTTAAATTTCCAGAATTCCTACTCAGCATGACCATGAAGAGGAAGCTGATTTATACATGTAGTACAGATACATGGATTATATCAAATTACCTATTTTAAAGATTATCTATCCTGTCCTGCTCATAACACTGTTTGCAATAATGCATGTTAACTGAATTCAAATACAGCATGCTAGTTTGAAAAGTGAAAAGGTAAAATAAATAATCAACGTTATATAGCTTGCTATTCCAACTCAAACAATTGATGCACATGCCAGTTTTGTACCCTACCGTTTCAATCCAATTATTCGAAATAAAGAAATTAAGATGGCATTAGGAGATTAAGTGAAGGTTGCAAGAATGGATAAGAGAGATTTTAGGTTTCTTAAGCATTCTGCTCTGTACTAATACAGTAGATTGGATGTTTAGATATTATCCCCAAGCCACATAGAAACTGCTTTCTCTGAGCAACTCCTATATAACTGGGCCAGGTTTAAATGCTGAGGCATGCTTTGGATACAGGGCAATGTGATCAATGAAATTGCTTGACAAAGAACAAAACATGAATGAAAAGCAATGGTAAGGAAGGGTAAGGAAGAACAAGGCCTTAGTCCTGCAGACTAGAACATCTCCAATTCAGACATTAGTTTAACATGTAGGAACAAAACCTGTTCCAGTTTGGTGCAAAGGGAACCAATGTTAACTGGTTCACAGAGGTACATGCGTGGTTGAGATTTATGTTTCCAAAATGCAGAAAATGTATGAGTTCAAAGGCAGTTGTTCCCCAGGAACCTACAGCAGCGAACATAACTTTCTCTCCTCCAATTTTCCCCCACTGCCCTTGAAGTAGATTAGGCCAAGAAAGAGCAATGAGCCCACTGACCTTCCATGGCTGGGTGTAGACTTGAATCTGAATTTCAGAAGTTCTAATCCAACACCTTAACATTTTTTGCAGGCAACAAGCTCCTAGTCAATAACATATTGTAATGATGTGTGGAATGACTTTTGGAGGAGAGAGGAAGAGATGCTGCCTAGGGAACAATCACATAGAAGAAGGCCTAGCCTGAGGTTGCATAAAGGGCAGTGAAAAATCTTCAAAGAGAAACCTCCCTATTTTCTCAGTCTGTAAAGGAGATGGTGAGAGATTTGTACTTTCAGACTAATGAGGTTCTGTAAATGGGGCCTCATAATAGATAAGACTTAGCTCATTTTATGGTGCTTCCTGTCTAGGCTGACTGGGAAGGCTGATTCCTGCTTTTACCCCTTCTCTTCTTGCTATCCAATGCCATATTTCCGCCCCACCCCATTTGCAGATTCCAGTTGGTAGGTTAATTCTAGAAACATACCTAAGGATATTGTTTTGCATTTTTTCCCATCTTGTATTTGTGCCAGACATAGAAAGAAGCCAAATATATTTCAGCTAAAAATATTTCAGAGATAGATTTTAGGAAGGACTAATGCAACAGATTAGCAGCTTCTTGCTAAGCAGATTCTTTAAAAGCATGGGCTGAACGTATTCTAAGCATGATAAATTCTATAACTAAAAAAATCAATACAAGAGAAATCAAGAGATGCATTTTAACATATACTGTGGAAGAGTAGTTATTACTTATGCAATAGAAATAATAAAGGTAGCTTAGTTTGTCATTAAGTACTACACTGCCTTTCTACACTTTTGGCTATACAATTTGGGATGAACACCCTTTGAATGGTATGAGAGTAAGAGGAAAAATTGCTGACTACAGGAACCAGAACTACTCAAGTGACTCTGAGGACACAGATAAACCTCCAAGTGCTTCAACCACCCTCTAAAAGGATGCAAATGACCAGCTGTCTGCAAGGAATATAAATCCTTCCGTTCCCCACTATCTTGTCAGAGCTGAAGAAGCTTCTTAGATGAGAAGCAAAACATCTTCAAAGAAAAAACAAGAAAATCCAATTGCCCCCTGAAAAAGCACCTTTGGGATAACCATGACCTGGATGACTGAGAATCTCTACTGACTTTTACACTGCCTTTCATTTCTGCAACACTAAATTGTACTGGAATTAAAAGCTTAGTTACAAAAAAAAAGTTTAAACATCGCAATCATGCATTATTTAACGTTATTTTTTTAAAAAAAGAAATCTGTAGTGTTGAATCTTTGTGGCTTACCATTAGTGAATGTCTATTGGCTGAAAGAAGGCCTGTCCCATATCCTGATCCGAGGCCTCCCATAGCTCCATTATGAGAAGGGCCTATTAAGCTATGGAGGTCGCTATGACTACCAGGCATGGCAGTTGAAGGTCCCACTGCATGGTTCCGGAGAACATGAATAGCATCATCCAGTCTTTCCAAGCGGTCTTCGATTCGGCTTTGCTGATAGTTTATGACAAAAAATAAGAGAGCATCAGAAAAATGTAATAGGCTGTCTCCTGTTTGAGCAGAACTCACATAAATGGTGGATCATATATTTTGCACTGCTACTGCTGTGTGTCAGGCAGTTGAAACCAAAGAGGATTGCTTGTAGCCGAGCTGTTTCTGAATCTGTTTCACAAACAGATTTATTAAGGGTATGCTGCTTAATTTTTCCCCCCTTTGCTCACCAAAATACTGTAAATAAAACAACTGACACCCAAAACTAGCCTGCTAAGATACTATGAAAATTCTGTTTTCATTTACATGGGCAAAACAAAACAGTTCATGTTTGTTGCCCCAGGATCCTGAAATATTTTGTGTCAGAAATATCAAATTGCCATGACCTATTAAATTATTTCTGTATGCTAACTTCTTATCTAAGGCTTATTTACTTCTCACTGTTTTAACTGGAGCTGTGAAAATTGATATGTGGAATTCTATGATCAAAAATAGCCTGCATTCGGACATATATTCCAATACTCAAAAAGAAGAATAAGAAAAAAAATACGGTATTTTATCCATTTACAGCACAAACATCTAAACAGGTTTCAGAACACCAGAGCAATTTAAATAAGTTAAACAAGTACATTGCTGTCTGGGGAATTCTGTGAATTGAAGTCCACCCATCTTAAAAGTTCCTAAGATTGAGAAACACTGGTTTACTGGTCTGTCTAAAAAACCTCATCGGGTTTTTAAAAGAAACAGTCTCTTGAAACCACCAATAATTTTCTGATTATTTAAAGTGCAAAGAATTATGGTGGGCATTGTTATTTTATTTTTTTAAGGCCGAGACTTAAGATGATATAAGGTAAAGCAATGTGTCTGGTTATATTCTGCCAAAATTCTTCATTATACAATTCTCAAGAATGTTTCTGAAGTGGCTACTTCATTCTTACTGAAACCACATGAGAAAAAAGACTGGTGTCAACATCCTTATTTAATATATTATGCAATGCTCAGTGGAAAAACACTACTTAATTTCCACCTAATGGAAATGGTGATGTTCCTTTCTTATTCTGAATGTGGCTTCTAGATTAGGACCATTGTACAACTGAAGCTCTTAACTTTCTCTTAGCTTCAGAAATGTTTTCTCACATGGCATTGGGGGCATTTGTGGAAATATATTCTTTGAGGAATACAAAAGGAAGGCAATCCGAGGCATCTTTTGCCACGACACTAGCTGAGCAACTCTTTGTATAGTGGGTCTCATTGAAGGCATTATTCACTTCATGTTGGCAAGCTTTGATTGTTTATCATTGTGACTACAAGACTCATAGACTTATGGGGAAGAGGCCAATAACAAGCTAATATCATTAACCTAAGAAAGTAGGTGTTCTCTCTTCTTGTGGTGATGTCATTCTGGAACCCAACATTCAAAGCAATTTTTTTAATTAAGCCCACAGGCTCTGAAAGGCAGTCTTGACAGTTTTGATGGGCATATATAGCTCAAGGACACCAATACGAGGTTATCTCTTCCCAGAAATATTACCATTGGCATTGGCTCTTATATTGATATTTTGAAAATATAACTGGGTAGCAGAATATAGTTTACATAGATTGATATAGTTTGATGAACTGATATAAGCTAAGATGCTCTCCAAAACAGCAGTACATCATCTTCTTTACAGTTATAAAAGATATTGAGAATGTTACAATGCATGCACATTAAGCATATATGTAACACACTGAAACTGATGAATATTAAGAATAGCTTATTATGCTATTTTTTTCCATATACAGTTGAGGCTTGATCATCTTCCTGACTAAGCAAAGTGATCTGTTCATACTTCCATTTACTTATGGGAAAATGAGCCCTTTTTTTTCAAAATACTATACTTACATTAGGCCACTCCTTCATTTTGCTTTTTAAACAAACTAAGTTTGATCTCCTTGTTTTTCTTCTACAAGTATAGATTCCAACCTTACACAGTTCATATTAGACAGCATGCCCTATTTCCATGTGTGGTGTTTTACTACGTAATCATTGCTGATGAGCTAAATATCTATGGAGCTTCTCAATCATCCAGGTCAACTATGACTGAGAATCTCCATAGAAATTTAGCATTGCTGATTAGTTTATGCAAAAGAGTATATAGAAATCTGTTGTGCTTTATGGGTGGATCTCCTATTTAGAAATGATCAGGAAAAGAGTGCACTAATTAGTGTTATGCTCCATTAGGAAAATGGATAGGAAAGACAAGAAGACTGCAATAAGATATTAACAGGTAGTTAATATTGAACAGGTAGTTTGCCATTGAAAAACATACCAAAGAATGTAAGGGACCTTCATAATTGGGAGATGATGATGCCTGCCCTCCATTTCTAGACCAAACAGCTGTTCCTGCTAATAGTAAAATGGGAGTTACAATTGGAACTATGCAAACAAAATGTCTTTTCAAAGACACTGAATAATACTGTAGATATGTACATAAGATTTCCCAACAGTCATATTAAACCACATCTCTTGTGCAGAATGTTGAAAACAAATATTTATTATGCAGCCCCACCCAGAAGCCACATCATGTCTCCAAAGAAGCCACATCATGTCTCCAAATTGCATGCCAGCATATAAGATTTCATCTATTTTGTAGTTGTATATCAGAAAGCAAGTGGAAATTGATATATATTTAAAATAAATAAATAAAAGAATTGTAGCAAGATCCTGTTAGTTTAACCATAGCAGGAGGCATTATCAATAATTTTCATTTATTATTATCAGAGAAAACTCTGTGGCAAGTTTGTTGGTTGGTCTATTGGTCTGTAGCAATGCAGTTTTTACTTAAATGTTTACATTCAATGCATTCTAAAAATGTAAATTCTAAATTCTTGTAACTGATAGAGATTGTTACCTCTTTTGTTTTATTTAAGTCTTTTCAATCAACTACTGTAACATCATATTTATTGCTTTTTAAAAAAGAGCAAAATACAAGTGTCAATAGTATAATAAATTAGTTTTCTAAGAAAATCTCACTGAGTATTCTAGGATCAAGTGGAGTTTTAAAAACTCTCTCCTTACAGAATGTGTTTATGAAGTACAATAATATAGATACTGGAAAAGATATTTCTGTATATGGTACAATAATTCACTAATACTGAATAACTATGAAGACAGAAGACTTTTTCCTAGCTCATTTATGGCACAGTCTTTTTTCATGAAGTAAAATCACTGGGAGATACATCAGTCTTCTTTAATTTGGGGTCCTGTAGCCAATCAATAGGCACACATTATTGTTGTAACATATAATTCCTGGTTGAGCAAGCTTAATACACATGAAAGCAAAATATTAACTTTCAAATCTAAATTAAGGGATTAATCATCCAGAGGTCCTTTTAGATCTTAGATGAAAGTTTACTCTGGGACAATAAAAATAGTATCATTTTGGAAATAGACAGAACGGTTCATATCAATCTCTGCTGTCAAGATATTACATTGTTGACATTAAGTATGTTTTATGGAATAATTGTTTAACTTAGATAGCCTTAGGATATTTTTCTTTTCTTCTCCATTTATTTATGATGCATACACACACACATACACATGCAAGCATATACACACAATCATTCCCTCAGCCATATAAACTTTGCTGCATGGAATTGAAATACTTTCCAGACACAAGACAGACTTTTCTGTCTTGAACTTCAATTGGTATTCTTTTTACTGATAAGATAAAAACTGATAGTAACTCCTCTCTTCCTGCCTGTCTGAACTGCAGGAAGTAAGGCTGTGAACTTGCTAGATTGGAAAATGTAGTATACATGATGTTATGACTGTCTGCTAAATCTCTAAAGTCTTGCTTACTCATGAATTAAATATTCAATCTCTTTAACCTTGGCATTTATTCTCCAGTACCATGTAGGAATGCTTTGTTTTTGCCATGAAATCACCCTTAGAACAAGTTGAACTATATTATAGGAAGAACATAATAATGGAAGAGGAGACCATATATTAGAAAGAGTCACACTTTCCTTTTAGCAATTCACATTTTCTCAAAAGGAAGAGCTTGGAAAGAGGAATACATTCAGACTTATATACAGTATATTCAGAGTAAACCAGAGTAAAATTTCTGTGTCATGACAAATGGACAAATGTATTGATTAGTTTTAGATCCAACCCAATGTATTTTATATGTATCCAACCCAACCTATATTCTATTTCCTTAAATCTTTGGGGGAACGTAAGCCCAGTAATAGCAACAGCACTTTACAGCCCTTTCTAAGTGGTTTACAGAGTCAGCATATTGCTCCCAACAATTTTGGGTCTTTCTTTTACCCACTTCAGAAGAATGGAAGGCTGAGTCAACCTTGAGCTTGGTGAGATTTGAACTGCCAAATTGCAGTTAGCTGGCAATCAGCAGAAGTAGCCTGCAGTACTGCACTCTAACCACTGTGCCACCAAGGTTCATTATAATAGTAATAATAATAGTTGCCTATTATTGTTGCAATAATTGCATATTGTTGCATTTGCAATAATTCTTAAATTCTTCTTTCTGCATGGGTTAATTAATTTATTGTGCAATATCTATGTCATTAATGCAGGCAGCTGGCAATCAGCAGAAGTCGCCTGCAGTACTGCACTCTAACCACTGTGCCACCAAGGTTCATTATAATAGTAATAAAGTAATAATAATAGTTGCCTATTATTGTTGCAATAATTGCATATTGTTGCATTTGCAATAATTCTTAAATTCTTCTTTCTGCATGGGTTAATTAATTTATTGTGCAATATCTATGTCATTAATGCATGGTTTCAGAAAACAAAATAAATGGTGTACATAAGGGATGTTCAGAAACCAAGTTGAGTAGTCAAGAATCAAGGTTGTTTACTATGCAGCCTTGAGTTAAGGTAAAGCATACCTTAACATATTAGCCTGCTCCCTGGAACCAGCCTACACACTTGTACAGTAGGATAGAAGACTTTCTAAGCTTTTCATAGAGATCTTCATGCAATACTTTTATTTTACTATTAAGCCCTGAAATGTTAAAACAGGCGGCAGTCTGAAATTGTTTCTCAGAGAACTGAACTTTCTGATCATGCTCAAAAGCATTATTTTAAAGATGTTCTTGCTATTTCATTAACTAACTGTTTGGTAAAATATAATTTTAACCACAATACCTGAGAGAGAAGGGGGTGAACCAACAGGAGTTGAAGGATTTGATGAAAAGCTGTTGTTGGTATGATCTGGAGAGTAAATCTTTAAAAGATAATACAGAATTAATCTAAAGTCACTTGGAATGGATACAGACAGAGGATTGGCACTCTTCATTATAAATATACTTAATACTTATGACTCATAAGATGAAAAGGATGCTATGAAGAACATGAAACCACTATGACAAAAACACTATGAGGTAATAAGACAGTTGTGATGAAGGACAGCTTGTGGGAGGTTTTAGTTTATCCCTTAGATTAAATTATCATAGTAGGTTCTACAGTACTAAAATATGTATACTGTACATATAAATGGAGGGGGGAATCAGAAAATTACTTCAATTTAAGCTAAATATCTTAAATTATTATAGGAGTCAAGTTTTGTAAATAAAACATTGAAATATAGAATAGTGAAAAATACTTATTGAAGTAAACTCTACAAAATAGAAGATGGAAAAATAATCCTGACTGATGTGTACAACTGCATATACATGGCTGAGTAAGTATATTAGAGCTTTTAGTTAAGATTCTCAAGGGTTTATCTACTTAATACCCTGAATGGACAAAACTTCTGTGATCATTTGGGACCTGATTAGAAATCATAAACATCATTAGACTCTTATCTTGTCAAATTATCAAAGCAGACCATGCTGGGAATTCATATTGGCCACTATTTAAGCTGGGCTCATGAACTTTTCCTTAGGGTTCTGCAGAGGCAATTAAATTAATTAACCCCTTGATCATCTCTCAGTTAACCAATGCCTCCAGGCACCAGTTAAAGTAGATTTTGTACTGTATCCATTATTTGGGAGTTGTGCTAATTTTTGTCTTTGTTAACATATGTTAGCTGGACATGGAAAACATCAATTCTCACGAGAACCCCATTGGAACCCCACTCTGCCCAGAAAATACATTACAGTGAGAGTTCATTTAAAAGTCAACGTTAAGTTTTAATTTGTAGAAATGCACTGTGCTGTATATGTACTTAATGGATCCTTACCCAAATCAGAGATGGAAATAAATAGAATGGGTGGCAATTGGAAGTCAAGGCTGGCTTTTAAATAACTGCAGCAAAACAGATTGAGAGGCCCTTTGATCTTTTTATCCTGACTTCTGGGAGTCTGCTTTCCCATATGCAGTGCCTAAGCAGATAGTATATCATCCAAATTACTGAAAGATGTGAACTGGGGAATGATGATACGGTTTCGGATTACAGATTCATCACCTCACCAGGAAGTAGTAATTCTATGGAAAAGATTCATAAGCTTGGTCCCTGCCCGCATGGGTGGATTATATCTCCAAGGACCTATGCATAAAAAAGCAGGTTCCTTTAGGGAGCTGTTCAAAGGCCTTTAAGGCTAAAAAGGGAAATTCAAAATTCAAAATCCTATCCCACTGCAGTGAGGCTTACTCCCTTTTACTAATGGGAGACTTGAAAGACACAGTTGAGGTAATCTGGCACTGAGATCAGGGGTGGGATCCAAATGGGTTTACCACCGGTTCGGTGGGCGTGGCTTGGTGGGTATGCTTTGTGCGTGCGCGCTTTTGTATGTGCCCAGAGGCATTTCCTATTCAATTTCTCCTGCACTCTCCCTGTGTCTTCAACAGCTGACTTGCGGCAATCCGCTATGCCGTGCGATGCAGCTGAGCATCAAAAGCAGGAAAAAAAGGTCAGTATGGATCCAGGGTGGGCAGGTGGGCCCAGCAGCTGATTGTCGGAGCAAACTGGTTCATTCCCAGATGATCTTTGGAGCTACTGGTTCAGGCGAACCGGGCCGAACCGGTAGAATCCCACCCGACTGAGATAGGGATAATTTTTGAATACTGCCCATCCAGGCTCTAACGTAAATGTACAGCAAATTCATATTTAGGAGCTATTCAAATGATTCCATCTATCCAGATTAATTATGGTCATGGCTTTGTCCCCAAAAACTTTACAACCCTATTTCTATGATGTAAAATAGGCATCTGAATCAGAAATTTTAACATCCTTATAGGATGTAAACTCCCAGCATTCTTTGGATGAAAATACGTAGTCCTTGGATTATGACCAATCCCTTTAATATTACAAATGACCCGAAAAAAAGGACTTATGACATGGATCTGAAGTTCTGATGGTACCTACTCTCCCAGTTGTGTGACTGCACTTGGGTGCTATGCATGTCTGTTTGCAGTGTTATGTGCCCTGTTTCACAGTGGCTTTGCAGAAAGCCAGCATTGCTTTTTTCACAAAAACATGCCATAATAAACAACAGGTTTGCTTAATGACTGTGGGGTGTGCTAAATGAGTCATTTTATGACTGTTATGACCAAAATGGACATTACAGTCGTAACCTGAGGACTACCTCAAATTCAAATTGGTTTAAATATGGTTTAGGCTTCAAATGAGACCAGGAAACCACTACAGGGCAGGCTTGGCTACTGAATCATGTAACATAAGCTTCTTACGATTTCCATGTGAATGGAAAACTATAAAGCACTGCATTCAATTAAGAATTTATCTTGAGTTATCTAGATTTTGCAGAGCGATATGTCTTTACATGCTTTTATTCTCAATTATTTTAACTGGCCACAATAGATTTGTGCATATGTGGTTACTGATTCCAACCCAAGTTCATGCTATTCAAATCATCCAAAGCAAATACTTTCTTACAGATGCAAGTGCTTTTCCCAGCGCATCGCCTGTCTGTGAACTTCCTGCAGCTCCGCTTCCTCTGTTTGCTGAAAAACAAAACACAAAATAAAACAAAACACAAAAAAACACACACATAAAAACAAGAAAATGAATCTTTTTTTCCATACACTGCACCCATATCCATAATTCAGCTGCATTTTAATGGTGAGTTATACAAATCGTAATTAGCATTACTATTATTAATTATGGTGGATTTCATACATCTCAAACATACCTCTCATATTTCATGTTCAAAATGTTTTTTGTTGCAAGCTATTTCAATCTAGTCTTCTTTCTGTGGTGAGTGAGATACAGAGCAGTAGGTCTTTGTACAGTATTAACCTAGCATTTTACAAGAAGAGAACTTCAAGGCACCCTAGATGTTTTATTTTGCCATTCTCTTTTTGGCTAAAGAACAGAAGGCCTTATTCAACTGTCTTCAAATATATAGAGATGGGAGACTGAAATCAGCACAATTCTATATTGTGTCCCCCTTAAAGTAAAGACCTAACTCATTGCCTCTATCCTACATTTAATCATGCTGAGGAAGCCAGATGTCTTATGTCAGTCCTTTGAGGCAGATAGCATCAGGAAGCAAAGGCCACAACAATTATTAGAATTGTATCATTAGAAGGCATAGTAACAGAATCTTGAAATCCTGACTGAGATTTACTCAATCTCCTCTTATACTAAAGGAGAAACTAAACACGGGAATCTTGAGGTTTTTCCCCTCACCCTCTCCTGCCTATATGGGCTAAGTAGTGGTTTGCACAACAGTTTTTGAATCCCTTCTTCAAAGCCATCTCCATGCCTGCTTAAAACTTGGAACAAAATTACTCCAAATAAGGCATTCTGAAAATCTGAAATCACCTCTCACTGGGAATATCTGACTTTATAGAGTTGCTATTGTGTGGAAAAATATGAGGGGGCGGGATACTGCCGTGAGCTCCAGTACAAAAGATGAGATATTATCTAATAAGTAAATAAATAGATTTCACAGTCCACTTTTCAGAACCAAGAACAACACACGGAGTTACTTCTGAATAGTTCTTTTATTGTTGCTTGCCTACAAACAGAATCTTGCCCAAACTAAAGCAATTATCTGCCATAAGTATATTCTGTGAATTGCTTGGGAGAATCCGACCTTGTTTTCTTCCTGTTCACCAGACATTCAATAGGGAAGGGACCTTAGAGGTCTAGTCCAACCCCTTGGTTAGGCAGGAAACCCTACATCACTTCTGACAAATGGTTATCCAATCTCTTCTTAAAAACTTCCAGTGTTGGAGCATTTACAACTTCTGGAGGCAAGTTGTTCCACTGATTAATTGTTCTAACTGTCAGGAAATTTCTCCTTAGTTCTAAGTTGCTTCTCTCCTTGATTAGTTTCCACCCACTGCTTCTTGTCCTGCCCTCAGGTGCTTTGGAGAATAGCTTGACTCCCTCTTCTTTGTGGCAGCTCCAAGCCCTCTGGGAAAAAGGCCATCTCTCCTGTGATTCCAGACTACAATCAACTACACTGCTTCATGTAACTTGCAAAGGTAACAGATGGCTTTGCATAAGATAATTCAAAAATTATTTGAGTGATCCCATTGTGATCCACACATAATGCCAATGAAGTGGGGTCAAGAAAACTGCGCACATGAATTCATCAGGAATAGAGCTCCACTCAGAGCCTTTATCTTTATGAACTAATGGTGTGACCTCAAGCCTTGTGTTCTGTCCAACTCAAATAACATCATCAAACCCATAGCATGAGGGAGCTAATAATTAATCCCATCCTTTTTAAATGTACCAAAAAAATATGTCTGTACCAGAATGTTAAATGCAACTATTTTCATAAGGGTAAAATTATAAAGGTGATATTACGATAATTATAATCCCCATGTTTCTAGCATAATGTCTAAATAATCATCTGCATTAATGGATTTGTTTGTGGATGCCCTTTTTATAATTGTATGAAATATTTTGTATATGCCAAGGTTACATTAAAAATTGTTCTATACAAGTTTCACTGGCAGGAATATAATTGTTCTGACCCAGCTCCCCAAACACGACAAATGTGATGTGAACTCAAAAGATTCCTTTATTAGGAATGCTGGCAATCCCAGCAAAAAGTTTATCTCACAGACTAACAAGTCAGTCCAACTGGAAGATAAATAGTTGTCTGTCACACCTATTCATCTCCGCCCCCTGCCTTTTATCCCCACAGCTAGGGTGGAGCTTCGCTAGCAGAGGTGGCTCCTCCTTCCCTAGGACTGGCCCATAGATTTCCACTGCTCTCCTCTCCTCTGCCTTCTGCACATCGATGCATCCGGCACTGGACCCAGCTGTTCCTCTTCTTCCTCATCAGCCACCTCCAGATTTGGGGGCTGTTGACTCTCCATCAGAGGGCTGAAGGATGGCCCAGGCTCCCTTCTATCTGCCAGCTCCATTCCTTCTTCCCCCTCGGAGCTCCCATATTGCCCTGATGTTGACCCTGACTCCCACACCTCCTCCTCCTCTCATTTGGCTGCTGGAGGGGCCGGAGGCCGACAGGCCACAACAATAATGGTTTTGCAATCTAGAGCCAGCTACACCAAACAAACAAAAAATAAAAATTGAGGACTACTCTGAGTTAATAAATGCAACATCTAGCCTGTTCTCCAGTCTCTAACTTGAATGGGAGCAACGAGTACATTCAGGAAATAGAAAACTTCAGCCAATTTGATATTTTCCTCAGATAAGATGTACTGGCACAGCAGGATAAAATTCATGTCCCTCTTGTGCCATATGACAGTTTAGCACCCCACTGCACTGGAAGCTTACACTAGTAAAAAAATTAAGTGCAGTATTATGTGACTGTTCCCATAATGAAATCACAATAAAACCAAGGCTTCAAGGGAAGGCGCACATCATGTTCCCACTAAAAAAGCCACATACTGCTATGTATCTTGCAATTCAAAAATGTCATTTAAAGTGAGAGTAGAAAGTGGGATTAATACATGAATGAGGCAGATCTTCTGGACTAATCTTTAGCATATGCTACATTAAATCTTTGTTAGTAAGTGGCTGCTTAAAGGCTCTGAATCTTTGAAAACACACAGAAAATACTTTGCATAGATTGAAGCATCGCCTTAAGTTAATATCTTCCAGGTGTTTTTTTTTTAATGCCGTGTCGACTCCTAGCGATTGCCTGGACCCATCCCTGTATTTATCGTGGCAACATTTTTGGGCGTGGTTTGCCCTTGCCTTCTTCCTGGGGCTGAAAGAGATTGACTGGCCCCAGGTCATCCAGCCGGTTTCATGTCGAAGGTAGGACTAGAACTCAGAGTCTCCCAATTTCTAGCCTGGTGCCTTACCCACTACACCCAAGTGCTTCTGTTTTAATATCCACCTAGACCCATGATGGCGATCCTATGGCATGCGTGCCGGAGGTGGCACGCAGAGGCCTCTCTGTGGGCATGTGAGCCGTTGCCCCAGCTCGGCCCCACTGTGCATGCACATGTGCCTCCTGCTAGCCAGCTGGTCCGGAGTTCTGCTGAGCATGTGTGGGGGGACAGGGTGCAATATGGTGGGGCGCATGCACAGGGATGCATGCATATGTGGGGATGCACATGCATACGGGGGAAGCACATGCATGCGTGGGGGTGGGGCACATGCATGGGGGCGCATGTGCGGGGGACGTGCGCATATTGCATTTTGGGGATGTGTGCACTTTGGGCACTCGGTGCTGAAAAATTTAGCCATCATGGACCTAGACAATTTCCTTTTGCTTGTTCTGCAATTTTCTCTTAGAATATCACCAGTTAACAATTATTTTCTCTTCAAGTTTCTGTCCTTTTCCAGATTGCAAGTTAACTTTGAGAGGGCAGCCAAGAATGAAATTTAATAATACAAGTTTACTTTTTTGGAGAGCAAAATCAGACCAGGCAAATAAAAGGGGCTGGATTATTCACAGATCAAACTCTTAACCCTGCACTCTTGTTGACTTGAGTTTCCAGTCAGTATAGCAAGAACTCCAACCAAATATCCTTTTTAATCTGTGATTACACAAAAAGCAAAGTTTTCTTCTGTGATATCTGATCAGCTCCACAAGCTCTTTCTCCAGAAAACAGACGAGGAGAAACTGCCGGGACTTGCCTTCTTCAATGTAGTCAGAACCCTACAACTCACCCATTATACTTTCTGTTCCATTTGCCGGAGGTGTACAGGAAGAAGCACTGTAATGGGTTGTGGCACTGCGATGGAAAGTGGACATTGGAGGAAGACTGGAATTGATGTCTGCTGAGGAGTGTGATGGGTAGCTCTGTGGCACATGGCAGGAAAAGACAACATTTTAGTTAGCAGGTGATGGTTGTACAGAGTTGCTGATTTTCTCATTCATTCATTCACTCACTCACTCACTCATCAAATTTATATAACTGGCTCCATCTCCATTCATGATCTTCAGACCTGCTCACAAAACCACGTTCAGAGAAGCAGCAGGATGCAGTCTAACTGAACGTCAGGGGAGTGCTGTTCCATAAAGAAGGTTCATTGGTATAATGGAACCGCTATTTTTAGGAGATCTCTTATTGCCTATAAACAACCTTGATCACCCAGCTTGGATGGAAAGGTAGAATATAAAAAGACCAATTCAGTGACATCCCCCCAGGGGGATTTTTTGGGGGGGGTTTGTACCCTTGTTTCATCCTAAAATCTTTGATATGTAGCTGAGAGACCCACAGGCGTTAAGGTATAGCATGACCTGTTGCAGAACCCCAGCAGAACATACGAACAGTGGATCAAAGAACAAAACTCCATTGTAAGGCTGTAAAAATTGTTCACATTTAAAGGCTGTTTTAAAGATTGTCACGCAAGGAAGGATCTTCAAAGGAAAAAAAAAAGAAAGCATCCTCAAGACAGGGTTCTGCTGCATAGAGTTAGCTTTGCTTGGCCTCCTCCTCATTTTGCAATTAGGATTTAAAGTCTCACACATGTGGGAAAAAAGATTTTATTTTTAAACCATGAAATGTACAGTGGTCTCCCTCTCTCTCTCTCTCTCTCTCTCTCTCTCTCTCTCTCAATGTTGTCCATGAAGAGACACCACATTTCTTCATTTATAATTCTGCTTTTGTCACATAGTTTTTCTTCAGAGGTGGTATTTAGCAGGTTCTGACCAGTTCTGGAGAACCGGTAGCAGAAATTTTGAGTAGTTCGGAGAACCTGCAAATCCTACCACTGACTGGCCCCGCCCCCATCTATTCTCTGCCTCCTAAATCCCAGCTGATCGGCTGGGTCTTCTTTTGTTGCCCTGCACAGGAGAACGGAGCTGGAAAGCAGGTTAATGGGGTGGGGAGGGAATGGGGATTTTACAGTATCTTTCCTCTGCCACGCCCACCACAGAACCGGTAGTAAAAAAAAATTGAATACCACCACTGGTTTTCTTTTAAGCAATGAAATCCATGGCTCTTCTCTTCCAACAGAGATAAACGTGAGTGTGTAAGAGAAAGTGGCTTAAATTGGTTAATAGTTTATCTTCTACATTTGGGCCACACACACACACAGATTGACACATAGTGCTGATTAGTAGCCTTACCAAGCGGTCATGAGGATGAAGACTGCAATAGCTACTGGACTGTGGAATATGAGATGAATTGCCCAACATTCCTCCATATCCAGGAGGATTCATTCCACTGGATGAGTTCCACGGATCACTGCTGTGGTGGCCGTCTGCAAAATGTACAGAAGAAAATATGGCTTCTCTGAATACACGGTTCTCTAACTAACATTCCGAGGTTGTGGTTTTTTTTAGCAAATGTTAATATTAGCATTCTAATAGGGCTTGACGAAGGCCTTATGTGTCACAGTGTTGGATAGTAGCTGACAATAAAAGACAGCAATCACAAGTGGGGAAACTGTGTTGTCATCCTTTGTCACATGGGAGCCACACTAATCTTACGTAACTCCATGAGCATGATTTTTTAAAAAAAGTTTTCTAAACAGGAGTGCAAATGACATTTCTGAAATTACCACTGATTAGTCAGAGATATTCTGTGCAATTTTAAAAACATTTGTGCTATTTTTATCAGAAACCTACACAGTTGTGACCTACATTGTTATTAATCCTTGCTCAATATGTTTCTTTAAAAGAGCATTTAAATAAGAGTCTAAATAGATTCTGGGGTTTTATTTTATCACACAAATATTTTGATTCCAAGACTTGACTTTTTGGCCAACTTCATATCCCAATGTCATATATAAAATATTTATGAATCAGAACAGAGATATGTATGATTTAGGAAGATGCTCAGAAACTTTTCCTATAGACAGACATTTACCAACAAAAGCTAATTGGAAAAGATACATATTTAAACTTAAAAGAAATTTGTCCCCAGAATTTTGTCTTTTCTACCTTTCAGTTGATGAACCCTTATTTTTTGATCTCAGATACTTGGTTTAGGGGAAAAGTTGAGAGATAGCTAAAACATCATTATGCTTTTAGGGTTATAGATCAAAATACAAGGATCAACTAAACAGAACTCATTATTTTGCAATAAATTTTAGAGTAAAATACATTATGAGCTATTTTAAGATAAGGCGTAAACACATCTATTTTCTTCCTGACAATAAATTGGTGCCTAGTCTCACAGATTAACAAAACAATCTGGAATGTGTTATTTGAGTTTTGATTACTCAGAAGATATCTAATGTACTACTTATCAGGCGATCCAAGAATATTAAGCAGTTATGTTTATCCACATGAAAAGTACAATAAAGTCAAACTTTCAATAGTATAAGCCACAAGGGTAAATTGTAAGGCTCTGGGGATGTTCCTGAATCTGCCTTCCAATATCCTTGAAGGAAATTAAATCAAGGAAGCATAAACACTGTTTAAAAGTTGGAAGTATGGTTGCATATCATATTTGTGGGTCAAATGTGAAGCTCTGTCTGGTTATTGGAATCTAATTGTTTCTGCCTTGCTGCAAATTTATTTGACAATAACCCAAAACTCTCTTTGAACTCAACTTTCAAGAAGACAGCAAATTGTTAACAACCATTGAGGAAGCTGGGCTATACAGAAAGTAATCTTTAGCTTAAGTTAGAAGGATCAATCCATGTCTACTTTCTATCTTAAATAAATCTATGTCAATACACTCATCATAATGGGCAACATGAAACAATTTTCTCTAAGATTTTGATTGGATTGCTCATAAGGGGGTAACCGTCTAAAACAGGGGTGTCCAACTCGATTTCAATGAGGGCCACATCAGGGTTGTGTTTGACCTCAGGGGTCTGCGGTAGGTGTGACCAGCTTGATGTCACTCAGGGGCGCCTGTGGTGGTCTGAGTGCTCTGCCAGAGAAAATAGGCCTCTTGCAACCCTCTGCCAGTGAAAATGGAGCTCATGAGGACCTCCTGCAGCCCTCCCGAGCTCCATTTTTGCTGGCAGAGGCACTGAGGGCCTTTGCTATTTCCAGGACAGCCCCATGGGCCAGATCTAAGCACCCTGTGGGCTGGATCTGGCCCCCAGGCCTTGAGTTTGACACCACTGATCTAAAATTTAAATAAGGAGCTGACCAACAATAAATGTAGCTGGGATGTAACCGACTCCTCTCTAGCACAGAAAAAGGGTGCAATCTCTTTAAATTACAGGTAGTCCTCAACTTATGACCACAATTGAGTCCAAAATTGATCTTGCTAAGTGAAACCTTTTGCTCCATTTTATGACTTTTCTTGCCACTGAATCATTGCAGTTGTTAAGTTAGTAACATGGTGGTTAAGACAGTGAACCAATGGCTTCCCCATTGACTTTGCTTGTCAGAAAGTCACAAAAGGAGACCAGGTGACCCCGGGACACTGCAGCCAACATAAATATGAAGCAGTTACCAAACACCTGAATTTTGATCACATGACCACGCGGATGCTACAACGGTCGTAAGTGTGAAAAAGTCATAAATCACTTTTTTTCAGTACCATTTATAGCTCCAGAGAGTTATAAACACAGCACAAAAAATCGGTTGCTCTCTTTCTTCTTTGGAAGAGAATGCGAAGACCAGACTCCTCTCTAGAACATTAAAAATCTCCACAGACCGTTCTCATCCTGGACATTCATATTTCGAACTGTTACCATCAGGGAGGCGTTTTCAGTGTCTTTAAATGTGGACTAATACATTGAGAAACAGTTTATTTTCCAAGGTAATAATTGTCTTGAATCAAACAGTGCATTTGTGATTTAGTCCTATTATTATTATAATTATTTTAATTTTTAAATACTCTGTAGTGTGATTGTGATGTGATGTTTGGGGCACTGTGCTGGAGTAGCTTTCAAATTTCATTGTATTCATGGAATGCAATGACAATAAAGGTATTCTTCTATTGTCGAGGACTACCTGTACTTTTGTCATTCTGTATAATGTAACTGGTGTATGTTTGCCCATTGAAAGGCATCACTTCCAAAATGTGTATGAAGGGTGATACTTTTAGCACATTCTAATTTTTAAAACTAAAATTCACTTTCAAGTCCATGGTATGTAAACTTGATCTCCCTTTAAAAAAAAAAGTGTGCAAGATGCTTTGCTGGTTTTGATTAAAGTTCTGGTAAGATTACTCATCCTATGAATGACCAGTGAGATAACACCTTGGCCAGCTTACAAAGATGATGTGAAAGTGATAGCTTCTCATTGCTATGTGTTCTAATTACCTGGTATTCAGTAATATACCCTAATTCCCCTCCCACCTTTTATTTTTATCATCGGAACAACAGAATACATCTTTGGTCAGACTAAGAAATAGTAACTTGCCCAAAGCCAGACACTGAGTTGGCTAATTAAATGGAAAACTACATCGGGGTGTCAAACTTGTGTTGTCATGGCGTTGTCACGTAACGTATCATTCCCCCCCCCTTCGCTAAACCAGGTGTGGGCGTGGTCAGTGCATGACGTATCTGGACCATGGGCCACAAGTTTGACACTCCTGATCTACATGGTGGCTTGTCTATTACAGTGATCCCCAACCTTTTTGATGCCGCGGCCCGGTACCGGCATCATCTGGGTGCCGCGGCCCGGCACCGGCATCAACTGGACGCCACCATCTTTTTTTGACGAAAAAGTGCTTCCGGTGACCTCACTGGAAGCACTTTTCATCAAAAGATGGCGGCGCCAGCGCTTCGGTGAGCTTTTGGTGAGAAATGGCTTTCTACCGGAAAAGCTCACCGAAGCGCTGGCGCCGCCATCTTTGATGAAAAAGTGCTTCCGTGATCTTTCTACCGGAAAAGCTCACCGGAAGCACTTTTTACCAAAAGATGGCGGCGCCAGCAACCAGCAGCCCGGTAAGACTTGTTCCGCGACGGTACGTCCGCGGACCAGCGATTGAGGACCCCTGGTCTATTAGATTCAAATACTCTAATCACTATACTGGCTATAACTGAATTCATTTAGCTAACATGGCTAACAGTTACTGACAGACACATTAATTATGAATTTCCTTATCATCAAAGCCTTTTGTATATAGTGGGGTAATATATTTATCAATGTTCCACCTTTTGAGAAACTTCCAACATGGATATTCCTTGCACCACAGATTTCTGCAGAGGGAATACAGCCATTTGATTGGTCTGCTTTGGATATCTAATGGATTCATATGGTTTCCAGAGGATCCTTGAGGAACATCCTGTGGTCTTGGTTGGCCTAACTGAACCTTGAAATATAGAGGTGGGCTGTGCCTTTTACTAAGATTGCTCATAAGGAGCCTTTCCTATTTTTCATCTAGGAGCGCCATTGTCCACTGAAAAGCTTTGGGAGTTGAAGCAGTACATAGGATGCCTAGAGTGGCAATTACATACAACAAGAGAAAATACAACTGAAGATATTTATAAATTCAACTTCAAACCTACTTGATGGCAGTAAGAGCAGTAAAGTATCCATTTTCCATTATTATCAAGATATAGGTTGGGGACCATGAAGCAAATTTGGCCAATAGTCAAAGTTTAGTTTAGTTCAGGAGTCGCCAACCTTTTGGACCTCAGGGACCACCAAACTCATAATTTTAAATTCCACGGACCAGAGACCCTGGGAAAATCCCCCCAAAAATCTGCAGGAAAATTCTCCACCCCATTTCCCCACTGATCAATCATTCTTTATTTGGGATCGCAGGATACCGTCTCCAACTCTGTTCTCAGGGGGAGAGAGAAAGACTTTTGGCTTCATGTAAGGAAAGCAGCAGAAATCTTTCTTTCTCTCCCTCAAACTCCTCCAGAAATGAGTCTTTGTGAGACTTGTCATGCCGGTGCAGCATCTTGGAGCAGGATGCCTTTCAGGGTCCCAAAGATTTGTTTCTGGCAGAGTTTGGGGGAGAGAAAGAAAGACTTTTGCTGCTTTCCTTGCGTGTAGCCAAAAGCAGAAGAAGCAGAAAGAAGCAGCCCGGTGGCCAGGCGAGGCATGTGGGGCTAGTGGGGCAAATTCCCCCCTTCGCCCTTTTTTCCCTCCCCTCACTACCTCATGTTGTTCGCAGTGCAAGTGATGCCAGCCTTTTGTTCCCATGGTCCATGTGGGCAGCACAGCCTTGTGTTCCTGCGCAGCCTGGATTAACTGCTTTGGGGGTGACATTTCTCTGAGGACCACCAAAATTTTCTCACGGACCACCAGTGGTCCCCAGTCCACTGGTTGGTGACCACTGGTTTAGTTTTACTTTACTGTCATTGCACCTTGTACAATGAAATTAAATACCATCTTCAGTGTACATTATGACTATGAAAATAAATACACATATCCTTCACATTCTATACATTGAATTGAAAACCCCTGATATTGCATTAATATGCAGTAGAATTCAATCGAGTTACTGCTCTGGGATAGAAGCTGTTTTTCAGCCTATTTGTCCTCGTTTTTATTATCCTGTACCGTCTGCCAGATGGTAATAGTTCAAAAAAAGGGTGGATGAGATGGATCTCTAAGAATGTTTTGAACTTTCTTAAGGCAGCGGGAGCTATAAAGCTCTTCCAAAGAGGGGAGAGGGCAACCAATGATCTTCTGGGCAATGACGTTAACCCTCTGGAGTGCTGTCCAATCTGCCACTGTGCAATTGGCAAACCATATACAGGTGCAGTAAGTTAAAATACTCTCTATGGTACAACGGTCGAAGGTCACCAGCAGTTTTTCATTCAGTTGTTGTTTTCTGAGAAGTCTCAGGTAGTATAATCTCTGCTGGGCCCTTTTGACAAATGCTGCAATGTGAGCACCCCAGGCCAAGTCCTCTTTTAGGGTAACACTCAGAAACTTAAAATTGGCCAGAAAAAAAAAATACTTTGTTGAGACTGGAAAACCAAACTTGGGGAACAAGAAGCAATAGCACACTTTTCAGTTAGGATTTTGATACGGGAATGCAATTGCATTGGTTGCTATTGTTAATGCCTTATAATGATGTCTTGTCCATGCTCCTACTGGATCTCTCATGTACCTTCAATACTATTGATCTCTGCTTCTTTCTGGACTATCTGTGAGGGTTGGGAGCGAGGGAAACATGACAGTTCCACACCAGCTGGGCAGAATCAAGGAAACACAGATTTCAGCAAGTTCTGTTTATTGCTAGTTTGGTGGTATATAAAGAATGTCAAAAACTGCAAAGGAAATTTTCCACCCTCCTTCATAGTGCTTTCATTAAGGCGGAGTCTTTTTGAAGTATCTGAAGTGCTTCTTCCTAACTTTCTGGCCACCTGGGCTGAATCCTTGTTTATATGATAAGCTGCTGTCTTTTGATTGTTTATGTCTACTCTCCTTTTTCTTATGAAAGGCTGCATTTTACTCCCAAGGAAAGTAGTCCCAGGAGGTAAAATGAGGATGACATGACATTAGTGCTGTTGTGGATTATGAACTATTCTTGTTTAAATTACATTTGGGGGGCTTTAATTCTCAATACTATTGATACTTTAATTCTCAGTACTATAATGCTACTCAGAGTCAGTCTCTAAAACTCCAAGCAATGAAGAAATGTGGGAAGAAATAATTGTAAACAAATCTCTATATTTTAACAAAAGGAAGCAGCAAAAGAAACACAACATTCACAGAAGCTAGTACCCCAGAAGGAAACACAAGGGGTTATCACAGGATAAGATCAGTGAATAAGTATTATACGAATAAGTCACACATAACTGTTTATTTAAACGTTTTATTTCTGTTTTTCCCCTAATCGTTTTGTTTTTAAAAGATATTATATATCTCATCTCTGCTATTGGTAATTTTCCTGCCTGCGGTAACTTTTATTCATAAAGAAAAATTCATTCTTTTTAAAACCATGACATGAAGTCATACAGTTTATCGGTCCACTTCTGGACTTTCTTTTTCACTCTGTTGTATTTGTATGTCAAGCTAAGGATAGGAATTATCAACACATCTGGCTGACATGAATTCTAATTCATTAATTAAGTTGGTTCTGAACCTATTTCCTGACAAGTTAATTAGGTGACAATGATGGCTGTGAAAGGTGGTGAAAAAGTTATTCTCTGGAATGAAAAAAAAAATATTTTACAGAACATTCATAACATCAGTTATCTGCTAATAAAAGGGTCTGATATCTTTTCTACAGTGATATAACAGAAAAGATAAGCAAGAAACTTTTGAGAAATTAAAATATCTACAAAAATATCCCAAAGGTGCTTTTTTTCAAGAGGCAACTGGACTTTCTGGTTTTTCTTTGAAGACATTTTGCTTCTCATCCAAGAAACTTTTTCAGCTCTGACTGAACTGAAGGATCCTTCCATTCCCCACCATCCAGTCAGAGCTGAAGAAGCTTCTTGGATGAGAAACGAAACGTCTTCAAAGAAAAACCAGAAAGTCCAGTTGCCTCTTGAAAAAAAGCACCTTTGGGAGAACCATTACTTGGATGACTGAGAATTTTCATAGACATCTACAAAAATAGTTTTGCCTTACCTGATGTCCTATATATGGTTGAGCCAAAATTCTAATAATTTGGCTTCTTTGCTGTTTTTGTTTCCCCACCCCCGAACCGTCTCATTATTCTATTGATTTCTATCTTGATTCACTGACTTTTTATTTTAGTACATTAGTTTTTGTATGTTGTGAAAAGCTGTGTAGGTATGTTTGCATAAACACACAAAACTCTGTTCATATATTACAGAATCAAATTCAGCCAATGTACAATACATAAATTGAATCAAAAAAACTCAAAGGGAGAAAACATTGGCAAATTCCCCCAATTATACTTGAAGCTTAGTTATAACTGAGAAGATTTAAAATTCAGTCAATGAAGGAAAAATGATTCAAAGAAAAATGCAGTTATTTTTATTTTATTTATTTTCTTATTACATTTTTATGCCACCCCCTCCCCTATAAGGTGGTGGTGTTCAGCAGGTTCTGACCAGTTCTGGAGAACCAGTAGCGGAAATTTTGAGTAGTTCGGAGAACTGGCAGATACCACCTCTGACTGGAGATTTTACAGTATCCTTCCCCTGCCACGCCCACAGAACCGGTAGTAAAAAATTTTGAATCTCATCACTGTCTATAAGGATCTACAATTTAAAGGGAAAAAAAAAACTGTACCAAATTTAAGAGCCAAGATGCCATTCCATAAGGAAGAGCAATGAGAGTAGATGAGGCAAATTAAAATCCTTGCAAATTTCCCCGCCTGTTTCTTTCTAGTTGCGTTGGTTTGTAACTCCCTGCATGGCCAATGATGCATGAGAAAAGTGGGTTTGTGGTTTTCATGGAGCTCAAACAATATTATTATTAATAAATACAGCTATGGAATATAACGTTTTTAGTATCATTTTTTCTCCATCAATGATTGGTTTACATATAAAGTCTCATTTCTGAGATTATATTTAAGGTGAGTGAATGACTCCTCTCCATGTGTGACTGATTACACTGAGGTTTTTCCTGATCAATGTAATTGCTCTATCAATTGAATATTGTTACAAACCATTTGACCTACAATGCTAATATTATAAGATAATTCTTTGAACTGAATGCAAAGAACTGAACACGTTCATCCCATGAGCTGTTTTTATACAAAATATTTTTGTGTGTATCCAACACTAGGGCTTCAAGGTTGTGATTGAAACCATGCCAAAGGGCAGTAAGGCCCACTGAATATGATTAGACTTACAGCATGCATCAGATTGTTTTGCACATCTTGCTGAAAATATCTGTAATCAAGGATTTCCACTAGAGAAAATTAAACCTATCATTATTTCTTGAGCACTATTATGCTCCATTGGTGTTCAGAGTTTGGAATGCTGCATTTCAGATCTTACTCCTTAATTTCAAGTGGAAGGAAGAGGCATACAGATACATTTTTCTTCATGTTTACCACTCTTCCCAATGAATAGCAATAGCACTTAGACTTATCTACGCTTTACAGTGCTTTACAGCCCTCTCTAAGCTGTTTACAGAGTCAACATATTGCCCACCAAAATATGGGACCTCATTTTACCCACCTTGGAAGGATGGAAGGCTGAATCAACTTGAGCCTGGTGAGATTCGAACTGTCAAATTGCAGTCAGCAGAAGTAGCCTGCAGTACTGCATTCTAACCACCGCACCACCATGTTTCAATGTTAAGATCTGGGTAAGGGACAGCTCCATTTTGACCCAGGAGCCCAGCAATTTATGTTTACATCAAATCATGAGCACATTTGCTATGTAGGAGTCTGTGTGTCTGAATTCAAAGTGGCACTAATACTATTATTTCACTCCCAAATATGTTCGCTTCCATAAACATTTGGAAGAGCAACAAAGTAAGCAACGTTGCATATTGTGAATTCGTATTTGGCAGCAAAACCGACTGTACAAAATGTTTATTAAAAGATCCCTTTCAATCTGCAATATGTCTTGTGGCCTTGATCGTCCTTTATCTGTCTGGCATGCTACTATGTTAACCTCTTCGCTTTGAAAGAGAAATCAAGATTGCCTGGAATTGTCCATCTGGCAGGAAACTCTGTAAACAAAGAACTGAGCTCAGGACTTCAGTGTCCTGTCCAATGACCCTTAAGGACACGCATCAGAAAATCCCTTCTTTGATAACATCCTACCTTGCATGAAGAAAGAACTAGGGAAAGTGCTGGCTGCTGGTTTTGAGGATGGATAGCCGGGCGAATCCCGATTGTAATCGGCAGTGCTTGCAGAAGGGGCATAAACCTATGGACAGAAAAAACAAGACCAAAAAATTAAATGCACTAATAGTTTTCCAAGAATTGGAATTTTTAAATTTGTTAAAACTGTACAGCACCACTATATGATTCTCTTTATTGGTACATGACTGTATTTTAAAACTTACTTTAGCAAATATTGAATCTACCAGCGAAACTCTCCTCTTGTAACCTTCAATTGGATAAAACAGCGCATCGCAGGGAAACAATCTTTGCAAATGTTAACTCAAATGGATTATCTCATTAAAAACGAGCCCAAAATCTGGAACCCATGACTACTGTGGGACTGAAATTTGGCAAACATATGGCCTTTTCCATATCACTGCCAGTCATCCATGATCATGTGATCACCATTTCCAATGTGCCCTGCCAGATTCCCACAAGGAAAGTCAATGGGGAAGATGGCAGGAAGTCAGAAGTTTCCTCCACTCCCACTATTTTTTGCCTGCCTGTGGTCATTCTGTTTCTTTTTTAGGTCAGGAAATGTCTTTGAAACTATGACCCAACAGGTCACGGTTTGTCTAGTCGATGATAAAACGACTAAAATTTTCTCCATGAAAACCTCTCCTATTGAGGGATCACACACCTGTGTCCCCTTTTCAATGAATTCAGATCCTGGGAGTATACACTTAAAAGGCCCACCCTAGTATTCCCATCCAATATAAATCCAAATATATATTCACAAAACAGATAAACTTATCCCTCAGGATGGTTTTTTTTTTTTTTTTTTGCCATCTAAGTAGCATTTTTGTGGTAAAAGTCTACTCAATGAGATATTAAAGGCTCATAATTTTACTGTGGCATGCCAGCTTCTTATTCAGTTATTTTCTTTAAAAAATTTCTTTTTGAAAAAAATAGGGATGGAATCATGACCCTCATAGAAAACACAAGACATATTTGGGACCCCTTAGGAACAATGGAACATACATCAGTTCTGAGATGAAAAGGCATAGCATCAGCATACTACCAGAGAGCCATTAAGTTTTATGAACAATATGTTTTAGATCCTCCTCCAGTTTTCTTCAACCACAAGGAACTTTAGACATAGCTTGGGCCAAGTCACCTAGTGAAAATCTGTGGTTGACAATGGAACTGAATCCTTCAGAGTGTCTCCATTCTTAGTCTGATGCCTCAATCAAACAGGCTCAATCCTGTTTATTTTTCTGTTACACATTTTCACCCCTCTGTATTATCCTTTACTGCCTCTGTTCTCCGATGTGAAAAAAGGCTGTGGAAGCACTTTCCTGAACATGCCTTCTCTTGGGACTTGAAGCTCTGGAAGCCAATGAAGCTGCTGACCTCAGGGAAATGATTTCACAGTGAAAGAGAAGACATACATTCTGAAGTTTGATATTATTGCATGCCCTAGCACATTGTTCAAGAATGAAATATGGTAGTTTGAAAAAATAAATAAAGTGCTTAGGTTAGGCTGCATCTATTCAACAGACAATTTCTTCCATTCCTGAAATGAAATCTATCTGGCCCCGGAAATCTGAATGTATCTGTACATCACACTGGAGTTAAAAACCCAAACACGATTATTATAACTAACTTGAATTTAGACTGCACTACAAATGAATGCAAATTTGAATTTAATCTGTACTATTTTAAAATGAAGAATGGAATCACGCATGATTGAATAACTGGTACGCAAGGGAGAACAAAAAAACTAGATCAGAATGTTTCTTCTTGATTATATTATTTTGAATAGACAAATATTATTATCCTATGGAAGATACACAATCATGCTGGTTCTTCTAGCCATATTAATAGCAGAATGCAAATGCAATTTACTGCCCAAATGCCTTATCACTGCAGAACTTTGTATCTGCTCATACTTCCTTATTTTCAAACCCACAAATTCGTCACCACAGGGAGGAGGAATTCTGGCAGAAAATATGATTGAAACAAGCTGTAAGAAATAAAATAGGAGTCGACATGAGAGATACCTATGCAGTTAGTCCTCAACATACGATTGTGATGCCAGTTTTTATGACCTGTTTTTATGACCTGCGGTCATTAAGCAAATCCATTGCTCAGGAGTGTTTTTGCTGAAATGTTGGTTTTCAGCAAAAATGTCATTCACGCTCAACTGACCATGGGATGCTGCAAACAGCTGTAAATGCAGACCAGTTGCTAAGTGCCCAAAATGCGGTCATGTGACTGTGGAGCGGGGAGCAGCCACTAGAACTTCAAAACTGGGCCGTAAGTATCTTTGGTATGGGGGGGGGGGGAAATGTTGTAACCTCAGTTACTAAACAACCAGTTGTAAGTTGGGGACTATCTTTACACCAGACAGCATACATAACAAAACCATTTAGGCTGAAGCAGAATTTCTGAACTTGAAAAGGAAAAAAATATTGTTCTACAGTATCATATCTGCTGCCCCTGAAAGTCAATACTCTGTAAGGCATAGTGTATATCTGGAAGAATTGTAATATCATGAAGGTAATTTTTAAAAAGTCTCTAAACTGATCTATTATATGGAAGTGGAGTTCAAACCTTAACGGAACAATGTAAGAAACCATCAAATCATTCCTTTGTTCCCAAGACTAGAAATGGAATTTCAAAAGCATGACTCAAAAGCACTGAAAGTTCTAAACACATCCCAGGATACTAAACCTGCTCTTTTTTTGAGAAGCTCAAAATAACTAGTAAAAATCCAGATCAGCCCAGGACCACCAAAGCAGTGTGCATACATTTGGGGGGTTGAGGCACCTCTTTTTTAGTGCTCCGCATATTTGTGCATACAGTAAACTTAGTAAATATGCCAAAACTTCATTTACTTAACATTTGTTTACTAATAAGCAGACATTTTCCCCCCCTAACAATTCTTTCCAGGGGTGAAAGCAAACTCTATTTAAAAACTTTGATTTCTTATAAGTGCCTGGGCACTTCAGAGTTCCTGGATAATTATTATTTTTTATTTGTTGACTATATATACAGATATTTGTATATTTAATGTTTCTGTTTTTTTAAGATCTTCCAATTCCAGATGGTCAGGAAGACCAAAACATTCTTATTATCTTGATGAAAATGGATACTTTCCTGTCTTCATTTTGAAACAAGCAAGGAGGGATATCACAAACTAGCCACAGTCTTATTGGGATATTGACATGTTACAGCAAAATGAATGGAAAAAATAATCACAAAGCCAGAAGGGGAAAGAAGAATACAAATATACATCTTACAAACAGGACAATAGTTCACTTCAGAGAATAAATGCTGCAACCAAGGAGAGAGATCCTAAAAATAATGAATGATGACCATAATAAGGATACAATGCTTTAGTGTATACTCTTGCACAAATGTTCTCAGAATATTTTAATGCTTGGATAGAAAGCATTGTTTTAGTCCTGATCATAATTATTATACAGAAGTAAGTTAGAAGACTTTTTGGGGAAGTATTTGAAATAACTGCATTTTAGAGAAAGAGCAGATGCATAGAATCCAAAGGGTGGGAGAGTGGTAGATGGTGATGTCATCTTTAATGCTTTGTCCATTATGTTTTTGTTAATTATTTATTAAGCAATTTTATTATAGGCAGAGCCCAAAGGACAATTGAACTCCTTTTTTTTTTAAAGAACCAGAAGTGTTGCTATCATAATCAACCACTTGCAGATATATCCACGTAGGCTAAGAGCAGCGTAACCATGCAGTCCATCCCATTTCTATAATCCATTTTCTGGATTCAGTTTAATATCACATCAAACCAAAAGATAATTTTATCCGGATGGGAGGACCTGGCTCAACTGCGGGCCTGCATTTATTTATTTATTTAAGTTGGGGTTTGCAAACTAACCTAGGAGAAAATGTGAGTGAATTCGCAGGGTTTGGCTAAAAGCATCCTGGAACATCAGGAGCACAAACAAAGGCAGCGCTTCTATGATAGACCTGGCTGGGATGTTTTCTGGTCTTAGGCTGTGCCATCTGGAATGGGAAAGTTTGCTTTCTCATTCAATACACTCCACCGGAGAATAACAAAGAAAAGTCACATTTAGGTTAATGGCTCCTTTAGGGATTGATGTGGCAAGCAGTAGCAATCACTTCACATTCCAAATGAATGAGAGACTGGATAGCTGAACACTGTTTCTCAACATAAAATATCATGCACGTGCACCCATGTGCACCTCCCCAACCTATTAGAACAATGAAGACTTTTTCCTCTAATTTCTTTGCTTTATGTTTGGGGATAGCCTGGATAAACACCCATACACACAATATGTTTCCCTGAGGATGGTCTCCAGTACAAGTCCGAAAGCTCAGGAGATTAAATCCGGTGACCGACCCAGAATGGATCCTGCAACATTATACTGGGACACCTGTACTTGACTTCATTCATTCTCATTCTCATTCTCTCTCTCTCTCTCTCTCTCTCTCTCTCACACACACACACACACACACACTGTACACTTGTGTGTTCAGCAATGAAAAGCTCCTCTTGTAGATGTTTATCCTGGACTTGTGTTGGTCTGTCTTAAATCTTCTTTGTAGGGTGCAACAGAGGACAAGAGGTGTTGAAGTCCAGCCTGAACAGAATCCAGTAAGAGGATTGTGGGAACTGCCTTCAGAGGGGTATGTTATGAAGAATGAAATGGAAAAAAAATCTGGAATATCACATTTGTACTGGCAGAAAGTCTCTGTGTTTTCCATATTCTCATTTATAAAAGTTTCCAGAATATCGTAAAAGGTTGCACGAGGGAGAAGAATATGTGAATCTTTTCTCTACATACACATGGAGAATTTTTAATGAGGATTTTTGGAAATCAAAAAGAAGGACTGGACAAAAATATACCTGATTATTTTGCATAATGGGTAGAAGTTGTTCGAATGTGGTATCATGGGAATCTGAAATAACAAAAATTATTATAAATGTCTGTGTTCTAATAGTTAACTGCCCATAAGAGAACATTCAGTACTTCTGGGATATGAAGGAAATAACCTCAGTAAAAAAATTCTCTCCAAATTCTTGGAAGTTTCTCATAATTGGGGTTTGCAACCTAGAAATGCAGATCTAAAAATATTCCATCCTTTCCTGGGAGCATCTGTCTATTATAAATAATATGGTCTATTTCAGGAAGAATAATTTTGGTCCTCAAAACCATTTTTACAAATGGCAAAATCTGCTATGCACCCCTTTCTATATGATAAAGCAAACTGACTTGATTATGTTACATTACTATTTCCTGACTATTAAGCAGAATAGCATATCATGAATTTATAGTTGTAGGTTTCAACTTATATATTTTCCTGATTTGGATGTGATTGGGATATGTGCTTGGTTTGTACTTGCATGCAAGTGGACTCCTTTACAGGCAGTGCTCAAGATATGACTGTTCATTCAACAACCATTCAAAGTTATGACAGGGTACTGACAACTGGCCATCACATAGAACTCCCATGGTCATGTGATCGCAATTTGGATCCTTTGCAAATGGTTCACACTTACAACAATTGTAACATCCTGCAGACAAGTGATCACTAATGCCAACCTTCCCTGCTGGCTTCCCTTAAGTCAATTGGGAAACCAGCAGGGATGGTTGTAAGTCAATCCAATAAACTGCTCACACTGCTTTTTCTCCTGAGAACCCCTATGACAGAATACAAGATTCCAGGGATCTTGTACTCCCCCATAGCCCCCTCCCATCCATATCCACTCCATAGCATGTTCATCTGTCCACAGAAGGACCTCACTAGCCCACTCATGTCCCTAGCACCCACTCATGGCCCTTGATAGACCACTGACGGCATTTCCACACACACACCCAGCACCAGTACATCCCCTAGCACTCCTTGCTTGGGACTTCCACTTCTTCCAATTTGATGACTCACATGAGCCTGGGGCCTGGACTGCCAACACTAAGCGATACAGTCATATGATATTGTGCTTTACAACTGCATCATTTAGAACAGAAATTCTATTCCAATGGCTGTCATAAATCTAGGATCACCTACATGTATTTTAACAGGACCAAGTTACAGGATTATGTGTACTATGGATAAAATTCCAATAGCAATGTGATATGAAAAAAACTACAAAGGTTTTCTTTTAACTTTGAAGCACCCATAAGGACTGTTCATTATACTGAGAGGAAAAAAACTGTCTAGCTGAAAGTTACTTCCTTGTAAATTGAGCCCAATGGTTTTTGCTTTTTCTTCAGAGCAACTTTGAACAACTCTGTCCTATCCTCTTTATGACATCTCTTCAGATATTTGAAGACAAGTTTTCCCCAAATTTTCTGTCCTCGCAACACCTTCAACTACTCCTCAACTATAGCCAACACCTTCAACTACTCCTCAAAGGTTTTTCCTTCTAAACCACTTATTCTGTATTTCATTTTTTCAATGAGATGCCCAGAAACGGACCCAATATTCTAGGAATGTTCTGCTCAATGCACAGTAGGGAGGAATATGTATTTGTCAAAAAGATACATAGTCTATTCTGATTGATTCTTAGATGGGACTTTAAGGCTGACTACAGGTCATAAAATTCCAGACAAAGACAATAGCAATCCAAAATATTATTTTAATTATGCATAAAAACAAAAGTTGAGGTCCCTTTGGGGGAGCTTTTACCTACCGTATAGCTGCTATCATTGGAGTTATATCAATTAAAATGCTGAAGGACACTCTAGAAATGACCCTCAAAATTTTGTCTTCTGGTAGGACCACCCACGGAAAATGAGGATAGCAAAGTGAGATGAGACAAGCAAGAAGTTCTGAGCACACTGGAATGGAACTATGCAGAGGATGAGGCAGTTGGTAGGCATTCAGTGAGATAAAGAAATAGGTGTGTTGAAGATGTTGGTTAACTACCATTTTTCCATTTTGTGAGTACAGCAGATAGACCAAAAGAAAGCAACCTTGAATTGGAAGAAATTATTTTCTAAGGCAAACCAAAGAAATGGACTGTGATCTGACTAAGTTGAAATACTGTACATAAATAAGATCTATCTGACTGATATGTTATGGAGCTACCTAGAGTTTTTCCAGACTTAGGCAACCTAAAAAATCATTCAATCAATCAACAAAAATAATTGATAGTGATCCATACATACTATGTAGTCAAAGTAGCAGTGGAATACCACCAATGTCTTCTGCCATATACATTTTTAATGGTCCAAATGAAGCTTATAGGACTTACTCTTAGCATAATGACTATGATGGTCAAATTGACAGGTATTCAACCTTTTCATAGTAGGAGACATGGAAGTCAGGATGCTATGATTTTTATCCAACAATGTTAAGAGCATGGAGAGAAACTACTCTGGACTCATCTTGGTGTATTATTTGGCATATTGTATCATTGATTCCTGGGAAGAACATCTCTCCTATGTAATTTTAAAATCTGCTTAGATGGAGAGATCCTTGCTGCTGTTTGATCTGGGTAAAGAGATATGATACTTGAATTGTTCTTGAATTGTTCTTGAATCTTGATCCAGAAGATTCATAATTGTCATCTAAATAGTAATTGAAGCAGTAGGCCAGGCTCCAAGAATGCTGAACTTAAGAGGGAAGTGATCAGTAGTTCTTAAATCTGAAAGAACTGTAGACCTTGCTATTGAGGCTTTCCTTGTCAAGGTTGAAGTTAAAAGGGGAAATAGGAAAATCTAGGAATTGCAGGAAATGGGGCCATTGGAGAAAATGGGAGTCATCTGTTCTTTATCATATAAAGGCAGAAGAAAAAAACTCAAAATTATTTGAACTATCTGAATGAATTAGCTCTTGATGATAATCATCACTGTTTTATTCTTACAGAAAGTAATGATGAAATAGGGAATATCATAATCCAAATACTGTATGATGACAGAGAATGGGGTTATCTAATATGTCCCACTGTATATCTCAAGTACACTAAATGCAGAGATGCCTAATAAAAGTTCAAGATTTTCATGATAGCACAGATAAACTGGTCAAAATGTCCAATGAGGAATCAGTCAATGCATATAATGCAAAGCAATCTAGTATCTTCAGACTCCTTTATGTTGATTTATTTTTCTTACAGAAGATGGATACACATAATTTGTATGCTTTATTCCTCTAGGCTGTTTTATTGATAGTCATCATGTTAGAGCCAATGGCATCACTTACAAGAAAGTCAATGAAGATTCAACTGCAAGAGAATCAGATACTGAGAACATATTTTTAGGCGTAAAGACTCAATTCAGATGAATTTTCAGTACTCAAGCCTAATAGACTGCAATACTTTGCTATAGCAGGACTGCTTGATTGATCGCTTAGAAAACTAGAAAGAACAATCCTTAGATTCTATCATAATAGATTTTGTACTAAAAGATGGTAAAACCTACGAGCGGGCAGTAAGAATTGTTTCTGTGGTCCCACTAAAACATGGTTTATTTCTAGAATGTTCTGAGGCATGTGGTCAACTCTGGAAAAAAATAGTCTTGTTCTTAGGTGTTACCATTATATCTGAATATGGACGTTGAGTATGTCACATTATTTTCTATCATCTTTAACATACTTTACACAGAGATTTTTTTTCTAAACATCCCCTTTCATGACCTATTTACAAACAGAATGAGGTTTCTAAACAAATTATTTCAAATATTTACACCTTGGTACATTCCAGCTCTAATCTCTATTTCTACAGCAATTTTACTGCCTCACCACTTCCATATGCTAGCAACCATTTGAAACCATGCCTCAAAGAATTCACTTTGTAAATAGCAGGGCAACAAAAATGTGTTTTTGAATATTTTCAGATGAGCATAATGCAAATTTCAATTCAGCTATCAACTCAAAATATTCATTAATATGAGCAATCATACAGCACAATTAATGAATTCTTGATTACTGGTTGGTGGAAACATATTTGTCAGGTCACAGTAATTGCAAAATTAACAGCATGTTTGGAAATTCGCTCAAAACAACACAAACTACAACGTCAAAAATGTACAAGAAAAAATGGCACTTAAATATAGAGTATATAATTTTTTTACTGTTTATATGTATGCACATACACTTCTGGGAAATATATTTACTGGTATCCACTTATGAAGTTGAAGTAAGTTTGTTAGGGCAATTATTACAGAAAGTCCACAAATCAAATTAAATTACAAAATTCAGATCTGAAGCAACTGTGGCGGTCCCACCTTGAGAAAAAAAAGAAAACCTGAATAAATATAGGGTACCAAACTGTCAAAGCTATGGGACTATCAATTGCAGTTGCTAGTATTAAAACAAGAGATGATAAAATGTTTATGGACCCTTCAACTGCTCAGAATGTTACACAGAGGTCTGGATGCAATGAAGGGAAAAAGCAGACTTATCTTAATGGAAGTCACTGTTTACATTAAAAATATAAAGTTGGGGTATAAAACAGAATGATACACAAAAAGATTGTTGAGGTATTCATTCTGTATTTTCTGTAGCATCTGTTTGTGTGAATAATTGTTCAATATGTATGTTATGTATTTTTAATCTTTTAAAAAATTAATTTAATTTAATTTTGTTTAGTTAATCTAAATGTGCAGATACTCATTTTACAACATTCAGAAAGCCACTATGGAAAAGTTTTGTTTTGAAGAAAAGAATATACTATTTTAAAAAAATGTTGGAAGAAGTTAACCAGTTTGCAAGAAATCTGCTTGAACAAATGTTGAAAGGATTATCCTAAGCTGCTCCTAAGATTGGAATCAATTCTTCAGTAAGGATTGACTTCCTGGGAAAATTAGCTATCTATAGCTTGCCAAAGTTAAAACTGAGGAAAGAACGGCAAAAGTTATTACTTATCATTTACCCCAGGACTGCTTAGTAACTCATCTACACAGAAGCAAGCTTCACTGAAGTTAGTGGAAAAGGAGGAGGAGGAGGCGGGAGGAGGAGGAGAATAAGAAAAAGAAGAGGAGGAGGAGGAGGAGGAGGAGGAGGAGGAGGAGGAGGAGGAGGAAGAGGAAGAGGAAGAAGAAGAAGAAGAAGAAGAAGAAGAAGAAGAAGAAGAAGAAGAAGAAGAAGAAGAAGAAGAAGAAGAAGAAGAAGAAGAAGAAGAAGAAGAAGAAAATATTCAGTTAGAAAATAAAACACTAACACTTTATTAAGAGCACATTAGACTGTCTACCAATAGATTAATCAATCTGAGATACAAACAATAATATAAATTATGCCTTAAGACCTCATGACAAACAGGAAAATCTTTCCAATCTCATTCCTAAACATTTACATTTCGGGTATAAATCAATTTTGTAATGACACTGCCTCAGACAGAGCTGGCGTGCAATCTGGGGATGCTCAGACTCAGGGCTTCTACTCAAAGAGCAGATGGCACCTACAGCTAGGAAGACCTTTGCACACCTTCAGCTTGTGTGCCAGTTGTGTTGGACAGGGAGGCTCTACTCACTTCCCTCCTGTCCTTGTGACTTCTCATCTGGATTACTGTAATGCACTCTACATGGAGCTGTTCTTGGAGAGTATTTGGATGCTTCAACCGACGCACAATGGAGCAGCATGGATAATAAATGGACTACAACTTGGGGTACTGCACTGGTTTCCAGATGTGCACCTGGATTCAATCAAGGTGCTGGTTAATCATAAGCTCTTCATGGCTTTTGATTATGATATTTGAAGGATTTTCTCTGTTTTATTTCTACCCTTCCAATCTGGTCAGGCAGGATGGATGTATTTCAGTCCCATTGACCAAAGAATACCATTTGGTGAGCCTAGTAGATGTATCTTTTAGTCATAGTCCCACCTGGTGGAACATTCTCCCTCTGGAAATAACCTTGAATCTGTTGACTGTAAAGCCCCAAAGCCCTGGTTTTGCGCCAGGTCCTGGGACCCCAACTGTGTTCAGGGACCTATTCCTTGGTTGAATTCGTGATTTGGGTTTGATATTTCTTGGCTCCTTTTGCATTTTAATTTTTGCAATGTTGGTAATAGTGTTAGGTATCCATATAAATTGTATCCATATAAATTGAATATACTGTATAAACAAGCAAGCACAATGTAAAAAAACAGAATACGAAAGAATGAATACTAAGAGAGGGGCACTGAAAATACCAAAAGCATATAATCTAGGTCTGGATTTTAATTCTAAATATCAGAATAAACAGCTAGGTCCTCATTTGGTACTATAAAGCGGACTGGGCCACATTTTCTTCTCTCTCAGCTGCAGAAAATACTGAGAAAATATATCCTACAAATATACTTTATTCCAGAAGGTGCAATGGACGTGATAAAAGCAGAAGGAAGGAAGTGGAGCCAACATATACATACATACTTGCAAGCAGTGTAATACCCTCAAATCTTCCTACATGTGACATGCCTGTTATTTTTGATTCTAAAACCCTCCAAAACCACACCTGGAAAATTCAATAACCAACTCTCCCAAAACATGGCAAGATTTCCCTGCACATTTTCAGCAAGGAAAAAAAAAAAACCCTACTCAAAACCAGTTAGAAAGCAAAAAATTAAGCAATGGTTCCATAACTCAACCCAAATCTCTCCAGACAAAATACCCATCAGCTCACTTTCACAACTCAGTGCTTCTTCATTCTACTCACTATAAACCTTTTTAAGGCTGATAAAATTATATTTAAAAAGTCTGATCTTTATGCTATGCAATGCAACTGTCCATGTTTTATTTATTTATTTATTTATTTATTTGATTTGTCAATTGTTTACAAGATAATAAGTACAAGTGTATACATAGTTGTGAATATATGAAATGGGTACATATAAGAAAAATAAAAGAATAAGAGAAACAATAGGACAGGGACGGTAGGCACGTTGGTGCGCTTTATGCACGCCCCTACAGACCTCTTAGGAAAGGGGTGAGGTCAATAGTAGACAGTCTAAGGTTAAAGTTTTTGGGGTTTGGGGAAGAGACTACAGAGTCGGGTAGAGTATTCCAGACATTGACCACTCTATTGCTGAAGTCGTATTTCCTGCAATCAAGTTTGGTGCGGTTTACTTTGAGTTTGTATCTGTTGTGTGCTCTTGTGTTGTTATGGTTAAAGCTGAAGTATTCATTGACAGGTAGGACATTGCAATGTATGATTTTATATACCATGCTTAAGTCGGACCGAAGACAGGCGTAATTCGAGGTTTTCTAGTTTTAGAATTTCGAGTCTGGTGGCGTAAGGTATTCTATAACGGGTAGAAGAGTGGAGAACTCTTCTTGTGAAATACTTCTGGACTTTCTCAATTGTGTTAATATCACATACGTGATAAGGATTCCAGACTGATGAACTGTATTCGAGTATTGGTCTAGCAAATGTTTTGTATGCTCTGGTTAGTAGTGAGATATTACCAGAGAAAAAGCAACGTAGGATTAGGTTAACAACTCTTAATGCCTTTTTGGCTATGTAGTTGCAGTGAGCTCTAGCACTTAGATCATTAGAGGTGAGTATTCCCAGGTCCTTTACAGAGCTTGGGTCATCAACAAGATCTTGACTATTCAGCTTGTATTTTATTTTCTGATTTTTTTACCAATATGTAAGACAGAGCATTTATTTGTTGAGATTTGGAGTTGCCATATGTTAGACCATTCAGATACATAGTCTAGATCTTTTGAAGGGTAGTAGTATTGTCTGTGGTATTGAACAGCTTTACATCATCAGCGAAGAGAACGCAATTGCTCTTGATATGATCACAAAGGTCGTTTATGTAGATTATGAAGAGAGTTGGTCCTAGAACACTGCCTTGGGGAACACCACTATTGACAGGTACTGGATTTGATAGGGCGTTCCCAATTTTGACCATTTGTTGTCTGTTTGACAGGAATGCTTCTATCCAGTTATTCAGTTGTCCAGAGATACCATAAGATTTTATTTTTAGGAGTAGTTTGTCGGTACCACTGAATCAAAGGCTTTGCAGAAGTCTATGTAGATTGCGTCTATTGCTTTGCCCTGGTCGAGTTGAGTAGTCCATATGTTTTTGCAGTGTAAGAGTTGCAGATTACAGGATAGTTTTTTTCTGAAACCAAATTGTTTATTGGAGAGTAGGTTGTTTGTCTCTAAATGGAGGATGATGGATTGGTTAATAATTGATTCCATGACTTTACAGGTGACGCAGCATAAGGAGATTGGTCTGTAATTTTCAACTAGGCTTGGGTCTCCCTTTTTGAAGATGGGAATGACTGTGGCTTGTAACCATAGGTTGGGCAAGGAGCTGGTTCTGAAAGATCTTTCAAAGATTATGCTTAGAGGTTTGGCTATGGCAGCGGATAGTTTTCTTAAGAAGTAGGCACATATTCCATCCGGTCCAATAGATAGAGATGGTTTTAGGTTGCGTAGTGCTTTTTCAACGTTGTTTACTGTAAAATCGATATGTATTAGATCATTATTGTTGTCTGTGGTACGGCTAGGAAACATTGGGCATGATCCATTACTGTTTACAAACACTGAGCCAAGAATGTGTTAAAGATGTTGGCTTTAATGGTGTCGTCGCTGCAGTCTTTACCATCAGGTCCTATCAAGGGAGGGATGGACCTTGAGTCTTTTAGTTTGTTGTTTACAAAATTGTAAAAAGCACGGTGGAATTGGTGCTTAGAAGGTTTTCCTCTTGTTTAATGTGGTAATTGGTGCATTCGGTCTTTATCTGGTGGCATAAATTTTTATATCGGTTTTTGAAATTAGCAACGTGACCAGATTTGTTTTTCCGCCAGAGTGATCTCTTTTGGATTGAAGTTTCCTTATTGATATGGGTAATCTGCTTTTTGTTTTGTTTTTGGAGTTGTTGTTGGAACATATAGTTTGATGACTCTTTTGACTTCAAGTAAAAATATGTTGTAATGATCTTCAACAGTATCGCATCCAGTGAATAGAGATTGCCAATCGAGGGATGAGAGATCGTTATCTATAAGATCATAATTGCCTTTTTGAAGTTACAACTAGGGATGACATCGTTGTGGTGATTTTTGCGTGACGTATGTTGAGACAAAAGTCAATCATATTGTGATCACTACTGAAAAGGGTTCTTTGGTTTGTATTCGGTAAATTAAATTCAAACTATTGCAGAAGATGAGATCGAGGCAGTTGTTCAGTCTAGTGTTGCTGGTTACTAGTTGTTCAAGACCTAGATAATGTACATGTATAAAATACATGTACATTAAGATGATTTCCAAGCTTTTACATTTTTAAAAAAATTGCAGCATTCACTTGTACTCCTGAACAAGCATGCAGAGATACAAAACATTTGCTCAGGCATCAAAGAGATGCGTGCCATGATAGCAAAACAGTAGTAAAAACAGCAAGAGATCAAAAAGCGAATTGGAGGTATGCAAATGTCCTAACTCAGGCAAATGTTGAATGCTTCTGATCTTTTCCCCAGATATTGATATTTTATGGAACTCATGCTTGGTAGCTTTTGAAGGAAACAGTGCTGGCTATTTAAGGAGACAGGGGCTTTTAGATAATGTGTAAACTCTCCAAAATGTTGTGGTTGAGACAAAATTCAATACATTAAAGTGGAATCAATGAATGGAGTGAATGGAATTTCTTATTATCAAAAACAATTTTACAAGGAGTGGATATACTTCAGGTTGGAAATTGGATTGAGACTTGGGCCATAGGCTGAAAACCTCTGGCCAAAGTGGATATTATTGATCTATCTTAACACGTACTGCAAACTGGCTGCAAAGGAAGATTTGGATATTCTCCAAGGAACAGTGGTTTGAGATGGAGATATGATTCTTTATACGGATTTTAGCAGACCACATAAAACAGAATTTGCAAGCAAACTCTGGCCATCAGCCAGAGATCTTAACTCTGATCTACTGTATTCAACAAGGAAGCAAAAGCCTGATAAGTCCTTTTAATTCTTGGCAAATGTTCTGAAAATTAAAAATCAAACCATACTAGTTAAACCCTCTTTCCCCTCTAATTGGCTGGCAATTCTGCAAGATATTACAAAGAAAAAAAGCAAGCCGTTGGGCATACATATACTGGAAATCATACTCCCAGGTAGAAAAATAAAACATGTAAAACAGGTAAAATATGACAGCAATTTTGAAATGCACTTAAATAAATGTGTCATTAAAAAAACCTAAAGATAAAAACAAAAACATGGGCAGCATAAAAGTTTAATTAATAAATAATACATTGCTATGTGCTCTCACTGTTTCTAGGATTCCAGTCTGTAAACCGCGTTCTTTTCTGTAGACTGAGCTGGGAACCTTTTGACTTTTAGAGGTGGATGCTGAGTAGAGATTCTCTCTTGGCTAATGTATAGGCAAATCTTAAAATAAAGATGTCATACGTTTGAAAAGCAAATGTAATGATTTTCAAGTCTGCTAGAAGAACAATACTATTTATGCAACAACTCTTGTGATTTTTTTTTAAATATGGGATTCAACACAAATCAAAGATCGTATCATGTAACAGAGAACTTCAGAGAATGAGCAAGAATATCAACTGAAATAACAAGAAGCCACTGAGGGAAAAAAAGGAGGTATGAATGTTCACTGGAATCCTAAAGCTTTGCAAGAAAATCTCCAAACAAGAGAGATTTAGCCGATCCTAAAAAGAAGAGAGAAATTTAGAGGGACTGCTTCATGCATCCACCTCTAAAAGTCAAAAGGTTCCCAGCTCAGTCTACAGAAAAGAACGTGTATTATAGACTGGAATCCTAGAAACAGTGAGAGCACATAGCAATGCATTATTTATTAATTAAACTTTTATGCTGTCCATCCTATAAGGCAACCTTGGGCCCCTTGTAGACTATTAATATGGGAGTTTTTTAAATGATTAGGTGTCAGTTGGTTTTAAGATGTGTCCTTCTCTCACATAGAGATTAGAATACCTTCTCCGAAATAGGGATTTATTTCTCTGTCAATACATACACAAAAGAATTAACACTAGCTTGATGAGAATATTGGCTCAAATCTTTGAAATAAAAGAAATATATAAAAAAAATTGCATGCATGCAATATATATGCAAATTACCCCAATATGAGACTACATTTTTTTCAAGAAATGTTGTCATTTTGCTACCTGCATTGCTATTTATATCCCTTTGATAATTTTAACTCTTCCTGCCTTAATAAATCCTAGAGATCTCTCTAGATAGTCAAACACTTAATAAAATATATAATTAGCATTTTTGCAAACATTTTAATAAAATAATGCTTTATATTTCATCTTTTGTACAACAATGCCAATTCCTTCCTTTATTTTTTCAAACATATGGTACGAGGTGAATTAAAATTCTTGAGTGTAAACTGAATTTTGAACTTATATGAAATCCATCCCCTTTTGGAGTGACATTTAAAGTTTAACATGTCTCTTGGAGAGTCTTTCATATTTTTCATGTTAATTATTGTCCAATGTTAAGGTATCATAAGAGCTCAGAAAGTACAATGTGATATTAATTTTATATTTCCATTGAACTAAAAAGTATGTCATTCCTAAGAGTTCATTTTTGTCTGATGCCTTGAATGTTTATCATAAGCTGTGATTTATTTTCAGCAATCTTCCTCAACTAGGCATTCCAAGAGCTATCCAGATAATACTGAACCTTTTGCTACACTAACTGTGAATTTTGCAATCCTAACATATCTGGAATTAGGGAGCAGTGACTTCATTCAGTATGAGGGAGGGTTCAAACCAAGTTTCAGGGAATGTAACCATAACCTTCTGCTCACGTGGGAAATTTCTAGTGAAATCAATAAGAAATACTTACAGAGGGATGCTGCCTACATTTTTCAGCTAAGTGGAATTCCTAGTTTTCTGCAGAAAAGTTTTAGGAAACAGATCAAATTGTAAGCAGCGATTTTATGTCTCTGGCTGCAGCAATACAAGCAAAAAAAGAGAGGCTTACAGCACAGCCATAATGCTGTGGAATCAAAGCTGATCATCCATCAGCAATGTTCAAAAGGGTTTGTCTTCCCTATAGAATCCTTTGCTTTTATGTTAGTCTCTGGTCCTCCCTTGTATGCATCCCCTGCTGAGCACGAATAATCATAAGCATCCTCTAGTCTTAAAGAAACGACAGCATAGAAGGAGCCGCAGCACTAGCCTTCTAAAAGGAAGAAATGATATTATTGTGTTACCCTCCTACTTGGTCTTGAAAGCACTATTTTGATCTTGAAGGGATAAACTTCTCTAAATTGCAGTGAAAAGTCAAGTCTGTATTTTTGCTATGTGTTAGAAGCAGATTCACCATTTCCTGGACTAATCCAAGAAAAGAAAGAAAGAAAGAAAGAAAGAAAGAAAGAAAGAGAGAGAGAGAGAGAGAGAGAGAGAGAGAGAGAGAGAGAGAGAGAGAGAGAGAAACAAAAAGGGAGAAAGACGGAGAAAGAAAGAAAAAGGAAAGAAAGAGAAAGAAAAAGAAAGAATGAAAGAAGAGAAGAGAAAAAGAAAGAAAGAATGAAGGAATGAAATGAAATGAAATGAAATGAAATGAAATGAAATGAAATGAAATGAAAGAAAGAAAGAAAGAAAGAAAGAAAGAAAGAAAGAAAGAAAGAAAGAAAGAAAGAAAGAAAGAACATATGCCTAATTTACCCCACATGTTGCTGGTGGTGATTTGGACTTAGGGGAAGAACGGAGGTATGCGGGGTGGGAGCTGCTTGAAGGGGAGGGAGGAAGATGATGAAAAGACCAGCACCACAAGTGAAGCACATTACCAGCCCAGAGTGGAAAGGGCCGGAAGGAAAACCCACCCACCTCACCCTGCGTTTATTCTATCAACCTGCAATTGCAGCAATCAAAGCCATATGTCGGCTCTTCCAGATCTTTCTCACAGGACAAACATGCTAAAGGCCTAGGGCCTGGCATTGCCATCAAATAGTAATTGATACCATATGAGCCACGGAACAGAAAAAGCACATACAAACTCCCCCTGCCCCACGAGAGGTATGAAATTGCAGGTCCCGCTGAGAAGCTGAGTGCACAGTGCACCATGGAAAACAAGTGTACATAGCTATAGTAACCACCTGCAAGTCAACAAGACCAAAAGGACTCCCTGGCGAAGAGGAAACCGTGGAGGTTTTAACGAGAGGTTAAAGATCACAGGAGGTTAATGAAAAGGGTTATTTGGCACCACAGAAAATGAAGGAAGGTGTAAGGATGAACACAAGGGTGGGGAGGCTTGCTGGGATGGTATGCACCCTGTTTTCTAATCACACTGTGTGTTTTGTTTCCTAAAAGGATCTCGTGCTAAGAAAGAAAAATGTATGTTTGTGTGCGGGAAAGACATATTTTTTCTCTAGTGGGACCGGTCTATCAGGGCAACTTGGTTTACCCAATTATGGGACGGAGCATACTGCTTCCATTTTTAAAAAATTTAATCTTTATTACACATTTTTCAAACATTTATACCACATTCCCATTTTTGACAGTGTATCAGAGTCAGCTTCTTTCCTATATACTTTCATTTTCATTTTCAATTCCTGGTATATTTCTCTAATATTTGTACATTTATATTTACCTTTTTATAATTCCTTATATATACATTTCCTGCAACTCTTAAGTAATTTTATACTTTATACTATTCTTTACTTTTCTCCTCTAGCCATTCATACCATATGTCCCAAATCTTATGAAATTGTTTCCTTGTTTTTTAACTCCATTGTTAATTTGTCCATCTCCGCACATTCAAGCACTTTTTTTTTAATCACCATATCTTCTGTAGGGATGTTTGTTTGTTTCCACTGTTGTGCGAAAACAATTCTGGCCCTGTCAGTATATGGAGTATGATATATTGATTTTTTTTTTACTTAGATTGTCCTTTACTATACCTAATAAGTCTGATATGTTCCTTGTTTATGTTTGCACCTCCAGCATGCCGCTGATCTATTAGGGTACATTTTTGCTAATCTTGCTGGTGGTAAGTGCCAGCGGTAGAACATTTTGTATAGGTTCTCCTTATATGCCGCCATCATAAATTTATAATTTTTCCCCATATTCTAATTCAATGTTGTAACCAATTTTTTTTTTGCCCAATTATCATATTTTCTTTGATGATTTCTTTTTCCAATTTAATTCTCAAAAATAATTATATAATTTAGTTATCATTTTCTCTCCTGATCCCTGTAATATTTTGTCAAGTTCTTGTTGTTCTGCATAGAACCCATATTGTTCCAAATCTTTTTTGTATCTTGCCTGAATTTGGAGATATGGCTGCTTCTGTTTTTTTTTTTTTAATTTTCTTATTTAATTTTCAAATTTGTCCTTCTGGTTTACCAGCCTGAAAAAAATGAAAATTATTCCTCTCGAAATAATAAAACAAGTTCACTATGAGAAGAAAGTGTATGGTGTTCAAAATATCTTTATGGAAACCTCTTTATAGAGAGGTTCGAAGTTTACTTAGAAGGGATAAAAAGATCAAGATGCTCAAGCGTTGCCTATTTGATATCAATGAACAGGTAGCCCTCATCTTACCATTACAATTGAGCTCAATATTTATGTTGCTAAGTGAGAAATTTAAGTGAGTTCTGCCCCATTTTATGACCTTTCTTGCCACAGTTGTTAAGAGAATTGTTGCAATTAAGTTAGTAACATGGTTATTAAATGAATCTGGCATCCCCATTGACTTTGCTCATCAGACAGGTGCAAAACAGGATCACATGAGCCCAGGACAATGCAACCGTCATAAATATGAATCAGTTGCCAAGCTGCAGAATTTGGATCATATGACCATGGGGATGCTGCAACTGTCATAAGTGCGAAAAACAGGCATAACTCATGTTTTTCAAGGCTGTTTTAAATTTGAACGGTCACAAAATGAATGGTTATAAACCGAGGCCTTCCTGTAATTAGGCAGTCTTTCCTACCTTCAAAACCCAAAATCTCCTTCCTGTTGTAGTCTGCCGGCAGCCTGTGGAGTTGGCAGCAGAGTCGGACAGTGAGGAAAAACATAGGCCAGTATGGGAATCTGGGGAAGGCTCGGAAGAGGGATCTGCATCTGACACAGAGATGGGGCCAGGGCCATCTGAGAGTTATGTGCTGACTCCAGAGCCTCCAGAATCTGACATCAGCAAGGCAGAGGAACAGGGGGAGCCTGTTCCCTGTGCGCGCTTGCACAGAGCTGCCAGAACACAAGAACAGTTAAGATAAAAGGAGCAACTCGGGAATAAGGCTTGGAGAGGATTGGCCCCTCCCAATAAGACATAAAGGAGGAACAAAGGGGCATGAGCCTTTGCAGGAACTTTGTTCATTCTGATCAGTTTAAACTCTGAAGCTCCGTGTTAACTTTGTGATCCATTTGGCCTTATACAGCTAATTGGCAATTTAGTCATTGGCAGCATTTCAAGGGAGATAAAGGTGGGTGCTTATCAACCTTTTCCCGAAAATGTGGCAGGCTTCTGTTGGACTATTCACAAACTGTTTGGGACTCATTACAGGCTATGAATGAATATAATTCACATCCGTTGAAATAAAAAGAGGGTTCTGGGGACTAAGTGTTTGATTGTTACTGTCTCAGGAAGCCTTGGTCAGAACACTTCCAAGGTGAAGTGCATAGCTAGAAAACACATTGCACATCTGCCCTTCGTTATTAGTCGCAGTTCTATCGCCATTCACTGCTACACAAACAACAGCCGGATTCTAAACATACCCTAAGCATTAGCAGTATCGTTCCCCCCCCCCACCTTATCCCACTGTATATATCTTAACTCCACAGATCAAGTCAACTTAAAATATTTTCCAGATGGAACAGCTAAATTCTACATCTTGTGAACGCCCAAAGTTAAAAAAAGGTCAGCAAAATTAAAAAAAGAAAGAATTAAATACAGCATGATGTCATTCTTGTGCAGTAATTCTCATTCCACGACAATAATAATGAAAATTGGACATGCATAGCCTGTATTCATTTCCCCCCTGTTCGTTTTCCTATTTCTTCAGTCAATACATTATTTTTGTGCCGCGCCCCCCAAAACCACAATCATCAGAATGTATTTTTGAAATTGTCCAGGATCTGTTTCAAACCTTTAATCTAGTTATCGTCCTCCTTCACATTTTGTCGCAATTCCTGACTGCTTTGAAGAAACCATTAGTTTAAAGTGAGACTCCCAAATGGAGTCCTTTGCAATTTTTTCAAAGCTCTAACCAGCATGATTAACGATCAGGCACTGTAGAAACAGAAAGTTGTATAGGCACTCCTTGATTCATTTAGCGACCGTTCAAAGTTACAACGTCACTGAAAAAAGTGACGTATGTCTGCTTTTCACACTTAGGAGAGTTGTAGCATTTTCCCTTGGGTCATGTGATCAAAATTCAGATACTTGGCAACTGTCGGAAATATTTATGACAGTTGAGAGTCCTGGGGTCATGTGTTCACCTTTTGCAAACTTTGGATAAACAAAGACCACGGGGAAGCCAGATTCACTTAACAACCGGGTAACTAATTTACCAACTGCGATGATTCACTTAACAACTGTGGCAAGAAAGATCGTAAAATGGGGAAAACTCACTTAACAACTGTCTGTCTTAGCAACAGAAAATGTTGGGTTCAACTGCAGTTGTTAAGTTGAGGAACGTCTGCATAATGGACCTTCTTCAATTCAGTTTACAACTTGGTTAGGAATCTATCCCTTCATCACAATGTCTGTGAATTTTGTATTTTATACTATACATTTCCTTCTGGTCACGCCTAAGAGGGAAGTAAGAACTATCAGTGCCAGAGAGACATGAAGGTGTATGCGTGGAAAGGAAATGTTAGCTTTTTATTCTCCATGATATACTGTCACACTTTGACACTAGCCTGACTCTGTATTCCACCTGAATTTATTTTAAGGTTCTTTTAATTAAAATAAGGAGGATGAAGAGGAGGAGGTAGCAGCGACATGCTGCAAAATAACAAATCTTCTATTAATTTTAAAAATTACCCTTGGCTACACATCTGCCCCCAAAACATTATTTAAAAAAGAAACATAATGAAGGGGTTATGCCACTTGCATAATGTGATTTTTTTAAAAAACAAACAAACATATCTCTGAAATGTTAGACAGCATCTTGTCAAGCCACCTATTCAGTTTCGTAGATAGGTATTTGTGATTGGTCATACTCACCAAGGATGCCACTTTGTGAGAGTGCTCTCAAATGTTTAAACCTGATCACCAGCCAAACTGAATTAAAGATCCTTGTTGAACCTTGTTATAAAATGGATATTGTGTCACATGTGCCATACTATAACCACCAACTGCAAATGCGCTTCTTTGGCCTGATAAATTATACATCTCTTCAGCCTACAGTATGCCTTTATGCATTGACGGGGTTACAAACTAGTTAGAACCATTTTCTTATTAAAAAATTAATGATAATTAAGATAATATACACCGGGGTCAAAGATTTTCTTTTAGATTACCTGTAAGTGAACCACTGTTAATTTCCATAGAGATCTTAATTGGAATAATATAGAGAGGCAGCAATATCTAGTATTTGTGTTTAGACCACTGAAGGATAACCAATGGTTAAAACTTGAATTTGATGATTAAAAATCAAACATTTGTACAGTGCTTATGGCACAAACAAAGTTAAAAATTCATTCATTCACTTATGGCAGTGGTGGCGAACTGCGTGGGAGCACCAGAAACCAGAAGCTCAGCTTCCTAGCACGCACATATGTGCCAGCCACCTGGTCTTCTAATGCGCATGTGCGCGCAAGTGCACACAAAGACCAGCTGGCTGGCACAAACATGCATGCTGGGGAGCTGCTCTTCCAGTTTCCGGCACTCCTGTTAGTGTGAAGACCAGCTGGCCGGCATGCACATTTGCACAGGGAACTGTTCTTCCATTTTCCAGCACTCCCGCATGCGCAAAGACAAGTTGGCCAGTGCGCAAGCGTGTGACAGAACTCAGAAGAGCAACAGGCAACAGCTGGTGTGCCTGGAGAGATGGTTCTGTGTGCCACTTCTGGTACACGTGCCATAGGTTCGTGGCAATCCATAAATAAGCCATGATGGGCCTGGACACTCTTCAGAGAACCTGGTCCTTAGTCTTTAGGGCATGAACTGAACAAAATCATATCGTAGTCTTCATTTAACAACTGCCTGAAGTTACAATGCCCTTCCCCACAAGTTACTTCTGACCCCTCCTCAAATTTATAACTGCTGCAAACCCACACCAATGGTCACATGATTGCATTTCAGGTGCTTGGCAACCAGTTTGTATTTATGCAGTGGTGGCGCAGTGATTAGGATGCAATACTGCAGGCTACTTCTGCTACCTGCTGCCTGCCTGCAATTTGGCTGTTCAAATCTCACCAGGCTCAAGGTTGACTCAGCCTTCCATCCTTCCGAGGTCAGTAAAATGAGGATCCACATTGTTGGGTGCAATAGGCTGACTCTGTAAAACCGCTTAGAGGGCTGTAAAGCATTATGAAGCGGGATACAAGACTAAGTGCTTATTGTTGTTGCTATGATTGGTTGCAGCATCCTGCCAACACATGACTGTGTTTTGCAACTTTTTTGCAGGCTTCTGGTAAAAAAAGCACCACTACCCATACAAAAGAATGGATTCATGGTTGTGTGGTTCACTTAAGAACTGCAGTGATTCACTTTATGATTGTTGAAAAAGGATTGTAAAATCGAGTCAGGTCATGTGGTGAGCTGCTTAACAACCATAATTAACTTATGACCAAACTTCTGGTCCCCATGTGGTTGGTAAGTGAGAGCTACCTGTAGTTGTGCCTGTAATTTCATTGCTAGAACACTGTGGTGATAAATATTAATGGATATGTCTGGAAGTTAGGTTTTGAACAAACTTACAGGTTATAAATAATCTTTCAGGAGAAAGAATCTCTACCTTCTTGTTGGTATCTTGTGCATGAGCCAAAGGAAACCACAGCTCAACATGAGCCATGAATGCATTGCAATCAAAATGAGCCCATATCCAAATTTGGAATTTTGCTTCTGGGATGTCCAGGAAAGAGGATTAGGAGTGGCATCTCACAAAGGATAATTCTACTGCACACCCTAAAAAACATCTGATTTTGCTCCATGTATATCCCGCACATTTTGATAGAATGAGGATAACGGTTCCCCAAGAAAGCAATATTAAAATGCAGGCCAGAAAAACCTGAAGCACACAGAGTATAGATTTCATTTTGGAGGCTAAAGGGAAAGTCTGCTGATAAAAAAAAACTCCTAGCCGTGGTTTCCAAAGCAATATTGCTGGGCTCTTTATTACTTTTTCTTCCTTAAATTTATAGCTTGTGTTGGACCAAAATTGAGGGGTTGGGAAAATTTAGTGCTTGATCATAGTTCTAGCAAGTTCCATATTTTGGGGGGAGGGGGAGGGAGAGAGGGAGAGATAGATAGATAGATAGATAGATAGATAGATAGATAGATAGATAGATAGATAGATAGATAGATAGATAGATAGATAACAAATAATGCTATACTAGATGGCACAAAACAATAAAGTTCAGATCCAGTTTTGATCTCATAAGCATGAGGAAGGAAAATAAATAGGATCACAATATAGATAGGAGAACATATATATTTACATAACTGATCCTTTTCAGAATCAGCAGCATTATTCAAAACACAGAAAAGAGTAAGGAGAATGTGCAGAAGAAAATATTTGTTTCCTGCTTCTATTTTTTTTAGATAACACAAAGTGGCAGATATCGTCCTCCTTCCTCCTCCTATTTTCCCCACAGCAATGATCCTAAGAGGTGGGTTGGGCTAAGAGAGAGAATGACTGGCCCAAAGTCACCGCAGCTTTTTTATATATATACATATACATATATAGATATAGTCTTTAAAGGAACAACAACATGTTAAACCATTTTGATTCTGGCAAGGGTGCAACTTAGTTTGACTCAGTAAAGGCCTCAAAACTTCAGTTTTTGGAGAGCGGAAGGCGTGCAAAGGAAGAATGACAGAAAACAGAAATAAATGTGATGACAAACAACATAGGTGTAATTTGGCAGAAATGTGAAGTTGGCTGCCATATGCAAATTTGTATTTAAATTTAATTTAAGCTAGCATTAAAAAAAAGGGTAGAGGAAGTAGCAGGAGGAAAGGAAAAAGAGAAATAAAGAAAGACCTGTGTATTCCTTTCATTTTTATATCAGCTACGTGGAATTTTTCCTAGCCAGATTTTTTTTACAATGTTTTTGTTTTTCAATGTCCATATTCTGTTTACAAATACAAATTTTTAAAAAAAGATATCAGGCATCTGCCCGCACTCTTTCTATTCCTCACCTCTTCATCAGAATTCCCACTTTCTTGAGGAGAAATTTGGTCATTAGTACTAGAACAATGTGGATCAAATTAATTTTTAAAAAGATACCTTTAATTAATTGGCTTTTATCTGTTTCTGTGAAGTAACCCTCTAGGAGCTCCCTGCTGAGTTTCTTCTATGTTTTACAAATATTGAATTTTATAAACTGTAAGGCGCATAAAGCAGCATTTTATCAGGAGAGGCTAGAATAAAATGTCACTAAACACAGATGTGACTGCTGAAATTCTATTTATGCCCTTCTTATCTAAAGATAAAAGTTAATACTGCAACTTGAATGTATGGCAGAAATTACCAGAGTGTGGGTCAATATTATTTATTTGTATAATTCCCTTGAATATCAGTTTTGCTGCAGAAAATGGAATTTGTGAGACAACTGGATGGTGGAAAGGAAAATATTACTATATCTGCTTTATTCCTCCACAAAGTGTTGACACTGTGGGGGAGGGAGGAATATTGTGGGCTGCAAATTTGTATGCTCAACCTTATATAACTATCATAACTAAGATACAGATAATCCTTGATTTACGCCTAGTCGCTTAGCTACCAAAGTTCTGATAGACCTGAGGGATACTTACAACCCAGATTTGAAATTGTAACAGTTGGGACTGTCCCGCAGTCATGTGACTGCCCTTCGATTGCTCCGCCACCAGGATGCATTTTCAGCTGTTTGCAGTGTCTTGCAGTCACGTGATTATGATTTATGATGGTTTCCCCGGCATTTACTTCCAGTTTTCAGCAAAACCACACCCAGGAGAATGGATTTACTTAATGACCATGGTGATTGGCTTGCAAAAAAATAAAAAAAATAAATCATAAAACCAGGCTGCTCATGCCTGTTTTACAACCATTATGACCATAATGGGCAGGCTGCATGATGGTGATAACTCAAGGTTATCTCTATTCATTGAGTCACAAGGACATAATTTGAGAGTGAGTAGAGATATTAAAATGAGTCAGGAATCAAGACCCTAACTGAAGGTAGCTCCATAATTTCAAAAGTATACATTGTCCAGTGTGTTTTGTTTCTCAGTCATATCTGAATGGTTGCGAAGAAAGGCTTTTGTACAAAATTACTTCTTGTTTTCCTTACTGAATACTGAACTTGTTACCTAATGGAGGTCCATATAGTCTGTTCCATCAGGTCAAAAAACAAACAAACAAACAAACAACCCCTGCCCACATTAATGTTGGTTCTTGGTTGAAGAAGTCTATCCAAAGTAATTTCATTGCCTTCATTACAGAAGACCTATGGAACCAAAGTAGACAACAGATATGTTGGAATATGATGTCTTATTTTTAAGGGAAAATGCCTGGAATGGATCCATTTCTTTTTACTGATCTATACATTTTTACTGGTGGAATGGAGGGTGAAGTTTTAATAGACTCCCTTCTCCTTCTCCAGAAGTCTAGGTCCTGTCACTGATGTCTTGCAGGGAAAATCAGCTAAATAGACCTCATCTCAGCCCTTCATGGTAGGCCTGATCAGGAAAGAGGACCACAAGGATTCAGAAATGCTCCTTATTGTTTCAGGGTATAATAACGGAATCTTGATAGCTTGTCAAAGATCTCCTCTGCTCCATCTTATACTGAGTAAAATCAAGGTCGGTTTATTCCGGGTTTGTTGTGCTTTCCATTTTTACAAGGACCGAGTTGCCATTTCACCTCCTTTAATGGTTTTTCTATGCCAAGGTTATTTCTACATCACCATCTGCCTTTCAATCAGGCGGGAATGTATGGAATCGCCATTCTGCTTATAGGGGGTCCATCCCAGAGAACTTACTGGTGGGTACCAACTCTGGCTCTTACTGGTTGATCAGATTGTAATTTATGACCCATAATATTTTAAATGAAAACTTATTGGAGGATTGAGTGCAATTTTGGATACTACAATGAAAGAAGTGTATCAATAGTCTGAATCAGGTCCAAAGGAAAGAAATAGAGGAGGAAGAATTCAGTATACAAAGTTGAAAGGAGCTGAGTATAGGGTTTTTTCCAGAGCAAAAAAGATAACACTAGTTCTGTTGAAATATTTATTAGGCTTTCAAATAGAACTTATTTGTGTGTGTGTGCATGTTTTCTTATGTTTTCGTGGGTATTTATATGTATGGTATTCAGCTTTGTTCGGGTATTTTCCCACGTCTTTATAGTTGTGCTTTTAAAGTTGTAGCGACGTTTCAGCAGAATCTCATCTGCCATCATCAGGCTCGTGTATTGTGTGTCAGGCTTTCGCAGCCGTTTCTGTTTTAAATTTGGTGCTAGCCTCGTGCTTTGTTTGAATGGTTTTTTCTTCATCCTGATTGGTTGTAGAGTTTCAGGCCTTAGAGATTGAAAAACGATCTGAAAGCATGAATAGAAGAGATGACTCCACCAGACTGTCAATTATCTGGAGGCCTGCACTCTCAAACAAAAAAAATCTCCACATCACAAGCCAAGCAAACACCTGGGTACAAACAGACCCCCTCTGATACCTCCAGCCCAAACACACCCCAGCCAGCCACCCAGATAAAGCTTCCTAATAAACGATAGCCGGCCATTCACCCAAAGCCAAGCCGCGCTGAAAGCCCCCAATACACAAAACACAATGTTACCAGCTAATCAAGACAAAAAAACACTACAGAATATATTAGAAACACCAATCAAGCAGAACACAGCAAACTCCAAGACTAATAAACACAGACCAAGACTCCCAACCAATCAGGATGAAGAAAAAACCATTCTGGCACAGCAGTAGGCTAACACCAAATTTAAAACAGAAACGGCTGTGAAAGCCTGACTCACAGACGAACACAATACAGAAGCCATCTGATGATGGCAGATGAGATTCTGCTGAAACATCGCTACAACTTTAAAAGCACAACTATAAAGACGTGGGAAAATACCCAAACAAAGCTGAATACCATACATACATACATACATACATACATACATACATACATACATACATAAATGTATTAGCCAAGAACTCAAATGGACTTATCCAGAGAACATATACCTAACTGAACAGGGTCAAAGTACAAGAAAAGGATTTTAACTAAACATTAGGGGGAAAAGATCTTGAAAATATGTATGGGCAACACTAGTCTTAGAAAATAATGGGATCTTTTTCCTTCAGGCTTATGTTATGAACAGCGTCTTGACGGCCATGCATCATATAAACTAGAGATGAAGCTTTCCTGCACAGGTAGGAGGATGGACTCTGAATGAGAAGGGAAATGGGATGACAGGAGCATCAGGTGCCAAATTACAATAATACAATGTGAAAAGAAAATGCTTACTCTATATGTCAGAGGAGATGTCAGTACCCATTAATAAATGTATCTATTAAGTCTGCTCTTATTCATGAGGGACATTTCCAAGTTAAACTAAAATAAATTATCTTTAATTAAATGGAATTGTCATCTTCCTCCTGCTATCTTCCCCAATTATTACGTCCTAATCAGTCCTTTTGGGAAAAGGCATGAGAGGCCCATGGACTATAAATGATTTGTCTCTTCATCAAATAATGGCACTTTGGTTTAATTGGAGAAGACTTGCACCCTGTTTTTAATAAATGGAACCAAACAAAAAAGACAAACAAGCGGGTATCTTTATGCGTCACCATCCACGCCTACAGTTTAAAAAACTAAGAAAAAGCAAGTGAACCAAGAAAAGTAATTTGCCCAACTGAGAACTGATTTAATTTTGTCCTGAAAGTGATGGTAACGTTATAGTTGTTCTGAACCAGAATTGTTGGGAGTCAAGTGGCATATAAATAATAATTTTCAGATGATTATAATAATCATAACAGGCACCTTGGGTGTAATCCCAAAATAACTGGGGCATCACTTGAACATCATTGGCATTGACAAAACCATCATCAGTCAATTCCAAAAGGCAGCTATGCTTGGAAGAGCTGATATCCTGCAACAATAACTTTACAACATTAAACACTCACATCTGCCTATTCCAAATCCTTGGGAAGGACTCGCTAGGTGAACAAATCCAGTCTGAACATCTGGCTGACTGTGCAACAAAACACAGTATGTTAAATTTGAATACCATCCAACTAACTCTCAACAGCTCAGGTAGCAATAGCAATAGCACTTAGACTTATATACCGCTTTACAGTGCTTTACAGTCTTCTGGAAGCAGTTTACAGGGTTGGCCTATTGCCCCCAACAACCTGGGTCCTCATTTTACCAAACTTGGAAGGGTTCGAAGGCTGAGTCAACCTTGAGCCGGTCAGGATTGAGGAAATCGAACTCTTGTGAGCAGATTTAGCCTGCAAATATTGCATTCTAGCACTATGCTAACAAGATAAGCAATTTTCTGGGCCTTACTTAAATTCAATGCTAAACTGATATATTTGAACAGTATAGAACATACAGACTTGATCTGTATGCAGTGTGATCAGCCTCATGCAAGACAGCTTCTCTACTCAAAGCCACATGTGAAACTCATCACATACCGGGTTAAACTTTTCCAGAAGAAATTCCACAGTGCCTTTGAAAAACCTGTTCCATCGTTAAAACAGTTTTTACAGTTAGGAAATACTTCCCGATGCTCAACCTACTTTTCTATCTTTGCTTCATCTTAAAGCCACTGCTCCTTATATTGAAATGATGGTTCATAAAAATTATTCACTCCCTTCAATGTTGATTCTTGAATATTTGAAACACACAGGCATCCATCTGCCTTCTTTTGTTCCTCTCCTCTATCATTTTTCAATCCCTCATGTGACAGAACAGAGTGGAAAAACTATCATGTGGGAGATAGAGATTTCATGAAATGGTTGCAAGCCACAGTAGATAAATTGATATGGTTGGGTTTATATATAGTAAGCAAAATATTTAGATTTCCCATGCCTGTAACCTTCTGATTTATCTCAGAGGATGAAATTATATGTAATAAAAATAAAAATGGTGCTACTGTAAGATTAGAGGCCTCCTGTCAAATTCTATATTCCCTTGTAAGTGATGAACAGTTCATCCAAGAGATTCCCTGGGATCAATCTGCAGAGATTAATCCTGCATCCATGCTGCTACTGGTAGCATCCATACCCTGCATCCATGCTACTATTGATAGCTGAATTATATTGAGACTTAATTACAGTGAAAATAGACAGGTGTTCATTATTATTTGTAGTTTTTAAGTACATACATTAAAAAAAAAAGAATCCCACTCAAATCCCCCTCAGTCAATATTTATATTTGGCTTTGTGAAAAGTTGGCATTCCAGTTAAAATGAAGAGAAAGAACTGGGAGAACTGGAGGGCATCAAATTATAACAGAAAGCATTTTTTTGATGATCAAAAACTAGCTGAATTCTTTACACAGCTAAAATAATAATCTTGATATGTGATTGATTAAATGGAACAAAGACACATAATCACAACACATTTTGGCTTTTTAACTGCATATAAATATGATCATCAGTGTCCTTGGTCACCTGGCTGATAGATGATCAGAATCTGCTGATCTCTACTATCCTCACACAAATGACAATTTGCAACATGGAGCAGATAAACATTTCTACACCTTTTGGTGAATGATGTCAGGCTGTCAGTCCTTTGAGATATACCAGGCAGGAATCAGACCTTACCAAAAATACTAGAACTTCTTTGAGCTGGCCTATAACAGAATCTTGCATGCCTGACAGAAGTTTCTCTTTCTTTCATTTTTATACCAAAGAGAATTAAGTTATGGCACTCTTGAGTTTCCTTCTTATACCTTACGTGGTTGCTAGGAATATAAAACAATTTGATACATACCACCAATGAAAAAAAGAATAATACATAAAAATGTATTTAATATAATGTCAAACTTCTTTCAATTAGTTTGGGTGAAAATAATTTTCCTGTTACAGCTTCCTATAGTATAGTATCTATCCTTCCCTCTGCAACCATATAATCTGAATATTTGTCAAAAAGATGTTATTTGTTTCAAATGAACTGAGAATCTAAATGAAATTAATTATTACTGCAAGATACACAAGCAGAAGTAGTTGATTCTTCACCTCTTATTTGCTTCATTCTCTTAATAGCTCCCTGAAGAATGTTAGTAATATACCTGTTTAACGGAAGGGTAAAGTAGGGTTGGGATATAATAAATTTGAAGACCTAAGCACCATATTAAACAACTGGTAGTATAGGATAGGAAGAGTACGATGCCTTTGAATCTGATGTTGGAGAAAATTCCTGGAGAATTCTAGGGACAGTCAGGAAAACAAATCAACGAATCATCAACAAATCAACCCGAGTTCTCACTCAAGACATAAATGTTGAGGCTACTTGAGGTACATCAAGCAAAGATCCAGCTCTCTGGAAAAAGTACTAGTGGAAAAGATGAAAGGAAAGAAAAGAAGAGCAGCAAGGTGAATGGACTCAAATAGAACAGAATAACAGAGTTGGAAGGGACCTTGGAGGTCTTCTAGTCCAGCCCCCTGCTTAGGCAGGAAACCCTACACCACTTCAGACAAATGGTTATCCAATCTCTTCTTAAAAACTTCCAGTGTCGGAGCATTTACAACTTCTGGAGGCAGGTTGTTCCACTGATTGATTGTTCCAACTGTCAGGAAATTTCTCCTTAGTTCTAGGTTGCTTCTCTCCTTGATTAGTTTCCACCCATTGCGTCTTGTCCTGGCCTCAGGTGCTTTGGAGAATTGCTTGACTTCCTCTTTTTTGTGGCAGCCCCTGAGATATTGGAACACTGCTATCATGTCTCCTCTGATCCTTCTTTTCATCAGACTAGACATACCTGATTCCAGCATCCATTCTTCATACGTTTTAGCCTCCAGTCCCCTAATCATCTTTGTTGCTCTTCTCTGCATTCTTTCTAGAGTCTCAACATCTTTGTTACATCATGGTGACCAAAATTGAATGCAGTATTCCAAGTGTGGCCTTACCAAGGCATTATAAAGTGGTATTAACACTTCACGTGATCTTGATTCTATCCCTGTTTATGCAGCCTAGAACTGTGTTGGCTTTTTTGTCAGTTGCAGCCCACGGCTGGCTCATATTTAAATGATTTTCCACTAGGACTCCAAGATTCCCCTCATAGTTACTACTCAGTTACAATAGTGATAAGAACACTGCTGGGAGACTTGGAAAAAAAACAGGTTAGAGATAGATTGTCATGGAGAAAATGTATCTACTGTATGTGGTAGCTAGAATTGAAAATATCTTGATGGTACATAATCAATCAATGAATCAACCAATTAAAAATAACAAAGAATATGTTAAAAATTGGACTTGGACTTGTTATATTTGATTCCTGATGATTTTGTTGACATATCAAGTAAAGTGCATTCTTCCCTGTTGCATTTTTAACTTCCTCGTCCAATCTAAAGCCCTAGAAATACATGTAGCTGTGATCCTTTTCTATTTGGCTCTCATTTTTATTTTTTTGGAATGGATTTCAAACAATATAAACAGTCTTTCCTTACAGATTGTTCGTTCAAACTGACCATTCAAAGTTATGAAGGTGCTGAAAAAGGAGATTTATGGCCAAGCCTTAAAGTTGTGTCTGTCAGTGTCGTACACCCCTGCAGTTATGTGATTTGGATGCCTAACAACTGGTGCATATTTACATCTGTTGCAATGTCCCATGGCTGCGTAATTGTCATTTACAATATTTACAATATTCACAGTCAACTTCCTACAAGCAAAGTCAATGGCATGAAGCAGCAGGAATTAGCAAGTTGCAATTGTGTAATGTTGTGCTAAACAACCATGTGTGTTTCACTTAATGACCACAACGAGAATTGATACCAAAAGTGTTTCATTTTACAATTGTATCACTTAGCAATGGAGTTACAAGTCCCCATAGCTGTTGGTAGATGTGGACTTCTTGTATTATACTTTAAGTCAAATCCCAAACAGTTTAAACAAGCACAAAAAAGATTATTCACAAAGTTCTATATGTTTGTGGTCCACCGACAGCCTGTGGAGACAGCAACAGAGTTGGACAGTGTGGAGGAACATGGGCCAGTCCGGGAGTCTGGGGAGGATTTGGACAAGGGCTCTGCATCCAATACAGAGATGAGGCCAGGGCCATCTGGGAGTTATGTGTTGACTCCAGAGCCTCCAGAATCTGACAACAGTGAGGCAGAGGTACAAGGGGAGCCTGTTCCCACTGCGCGCATGCGCAGAGCTGCCAGAAGGCAAGAACAGTTAAGACAAAAGGGGCAACTCGGGAGTAAGGCTTGGAGGTGATTGGCCCTTCCATAAGACATAAAGGAGGAGCAAAGGGACATGAACATTTGCAGGAAGCAACTTTGTTCGTACTGGTTGGTTTGAAACCTGAAGCTCGGTGTTGAGTTTGTGTTCTGTTTTGGCCTTGTATAACTAATTGGACATTTAGTTATTGGCAGCATTTCAAGGAAGATAAAGGTGCGTGCTTATCAGACTTATCCTGAAGGACGTTGGCAGACTTCAATGGGACTATTTACAAACTGTTTGAGACTCATTATGGGCTGTGAATGACTAAAATTCACTGCCGTTGAAATAACGAAAAAAGGGTTTTGGGACTAATGTGTGTTTGTTAATGTCTCAATAAGCCTTGGTCAGAACACTATGAGGTTAATAGCCTTTTAAAAAAACCATTCATTCATTTGAATGTATGGTTGTTAATATTAGATGTCTCTGTGATTTTACAATTGTTTACAGGGTAAGAATTTATTGCTGTTTTTATCCTGTATCAGTGATGCACCTAATAACAGACTTGTGATATATATATTTACTACTATACTGCTTTTTGGTCTATAAAGTATCACTGTTTTGTGGGTATAATATAATTTACTTTCTCCTTCCCCATTTTGTTTTCCTTCTGAACATGCCTTCAAATAATAGTAAACTAGATTTCAATACAAAAAAAATGCCATCACATTTTACAATGAGTATCACTGTATAGTCACAAACCCACTGTTTATTTCGATGAGGTACACAGCAGTTATCAAAACAGGCATTACATGCTATCCTTAATGTCTTTTGGCCACTTACTACAGCTTTTTATGCAATTGCATTTAATGAAGATCATATTTTTTAGCTTCTTGCCAATTTGAATGTTATGGTACAGGAACTAGATATAAAGTTATACAGATAGATCAATGAATGTTTAAAACTCCACTGCAGAACAGAAAGCAAACAACAGAAAAGCTGAACGTGTGCACAACATAAATGATTACTAACTGTATAATTATTTCAAGGAGAAATGATAGTTTGTGCATGGGGTAATGAGATCCAGGAAAAGCATCTGTCAGTTTGTGGCATCCTTATCTCTTGATAACCATAGCTTACTATAAAAAGATGGTCTGAAAAATACTTCCATAGTTTTACATTATGAATTAACATAAACACATTTTTATTCACTTTAACTGAATTTAAAAAGGGGGGGACCAGATGAAATTTAACCAGATGAAAATTACATAATTCTCAAAAAAGTTTGGCGAGCAATTACAATCTTTCCTTTCTTAATTTATTTGAACTTGGCTGAAGCCTCCTAGACACACTACATGACATGACTAAGTAAGGAATCTTTATTATACACTAAAACTGAAGCCACTACAGCAGTCAATTGCCCATAAATCCTCTTAGTTTAAAATTCAATGCTTCTTTTTCCGCCCCTTTTCATAGCTTAATCAAAATCCTGCTTTGTGTTTCTCATGTGTGTTGTAAATTGGCAACTGGTTATTGAAATATTCAGGAATCCTGGTCTGAGAAACTCTAGTTTCCAAAATATTTCCCACACCAGCCTTCTCCAAACCCAATAGCAGTCCAAACACCAATGGAGAAGACCAAATTGAAAAAATAAAAATAGAATCTTCGGAAGCTGTGAAGTGTTTACAATTCAGCCATGAGTATTGAGTCAATCCAAGATTATTATTACATTTAACATCAAATCTATACAATTAATAGCAAGGTCTTAGGTTGCACATTTTAGACTATTTTGCAATATATTTGATATTCAGAAGTTGATCAATTGGAAAGCCAATAAGGTTTTCCTTAACCATTTAAGGAAAAAGCACCTAGTCCAAGAAAAAAATATATTTCACATATAATATATATTTTGGCTTATTGGCTTTCCATTTGATCAACTTCTGAATTCTGGTATAGCAATATTGAAAAGTTCCCTTATTTGGAGTGGGAGGAAAACAACTATCCCTACTTACTGCCATCTTATTTAATAATTATAACTAGTGAGTTTGTTAATTTTAGTACCATTTCAAGTAAATTGATGATCCAAGCTCTGTAAAGGACCTTGAAATACTCATCTCTAATGATCTAAGTGCTAGAGCCCACTGTAACTACATAGTCAAAAAGGCATCAAGAGTTGTTAACCTAATCCTACATAGCTTTTTCTCTGGTAATATCACACTACTAACCAGAGCATACAAAACATTTGCTAGACCAATACTCGAATACAGTTCATCAGTCTGGAACCCACATTATGTATCTGATATTAGCACAGTTGAGAAAGTCCAGAAATATTTCACAAGAAGAGTTCTCCACTCCTCTACTCGTTATACAATACCTTATGCCACCAGAAAATTCTAGAATTCTTGAAATTCTAGACCTAGAATTACACCTTCTTCGGTCTGATCTAAGTATGGTATATAAAATCATACATTGCAATGACTTACCTGTCAATGAATACTTCAGCTTCAACCATAACAACACAAGAGCACACAATAGATACATACTCAAGGTTAACCGCACCAAACTTGATTGCAGGAAATACAACTTCAGCAACAGAGTGGCCAATGTCTGGAATACTCTATCTGACTCTGTGGTTTCTACCCCAAACCCCAAAAACTTTAACCTTAGACTCTCTACTATTGACCTCACCCTTTTCCTAAGAGGTCTGTAGGGGGTGTGTATAAGTGCACCAATGTGCCTACCATCCCTGTCCTATTGTTTCTTTTATTTTCTTATATGTACCCATTTCATGTATTCATAACTATGTATATACTTATACCTATTATCTTGTAAGCGATTGACAAATCAAAATAAATAAAAAATAAAATAATAAATTTTGAATACATGGAATGTATTCCAGTTTAATTGTAGGAATTTAATTAGGTGGATATACAGACACATCTGAGACTATCACAATGAGCAAATGCTTAAGCCCTTACCAGAACTATTCTTAACCTGACTATTCTTTAATATCTCAGTCCTTAGTTGATCAGATATACAACCGTATTATAGGATTCCCAGATAAGAAATGATGGACTTAAGATAGCTTTGCAGAAAACAAAACGGAAAACTGTAGCTGAGTGAAGAGCCACTGAGTAGACTAGCAATCTCCAGACAAATAGAAGGCTTGAGATCACCCACAAGTCCTCCGGGCAATTGCTCCTCATGACGAGCATGCAAGATGGTGGTCTCCGGCAGGCTTGGAGCTATGGGAGATGAGCAAACAGTGATCTTATTCAAACTGTAGCCAGCAATTTTGAAAGGATATTGGATTCACATACTTCCTTTTCTAATTACTTTTGAAATTACTTATCTTTCAGCTATTAGGGACCTTTGGATGAACAAGGTGGAAGGAGTCAGAAAAATAAGGTGGTTTTTTTCAATCTTTAGCAAAAGAGGTTTTAAATGTAACTTTAAGGATTTAAAATGTTTTTGGAATAAACAGGTAAAAGTTGTTTAAAACTTTGATTTTAGAAAGTCACGTATGGACTAAGGGTCCAGATAAATTTGAAACAAGTTTTTGCATTAATTATGAAGAATCCTTCATGTGGGAAAATGGTTTTGTTTTGAATTCTTAAAAGAAATTAGACAGTAGAGGGAACTAAAGAATATAATTAAAGGAGAAAAACACTCAAACTCAACTTAAAAAAATCAAAATGAAACAAAACATTTTAACATTGGTTATACCGAAGAATATTTTTGAGCAATGGACCCATAAGGTAATTTTAATAATGTCTGCCTCTATAGTGTTTAAAAGATATTATGGAACAGAACACGTTTTACCTGAAAAGACTGATAAGAGTTTTGAAAGTGGATATTAAAATGACAGGCTACAAAAGAAACTAGCTGATGTCTTAATAAATAAAGGGCTATATAAATAATAGATACAGATACAGATAATCAGAGTTGGAAGGGAACTTGTAGGTCATCTAGTCCAACCCCCAGCCCAAGCAGGAGACCCTACACCATTTCTGACAATTGGCAGTGCAATCTCTTCTTGAAAATCTCAACTGATGGCTCTCCCACAACTTCCGAGGGCAAGCTGTTCCATTGGTTGATTGTTCTCACTGTCAGAAAGTTTCTCCTTATTTCCAGGTTAAATCTCTCCTTGTTCAGTTTCCATCCATTATTCCTTGTGTGGCCTTCAGGTTGACCCCCTCCTCTCTGTGGCAGCCCCTCAAATATTGGAAGACTGCTATTATGTCTCCCCTGGTCCTTCTCTTTACTAAACTAGCCAAGCCCCGTTCATGCAGCCGTTCATTGTATGTTTTAGCCTCCAGTCCCCTAATCATCCTGGTTGCTCTTCTCTGTACTTTTTCTAGAGCCTCTTTTTTATAATGTGGTGAACAAAACTGGATGCAGTACTCTAGGTGTGGTCTTACTAAGGCTTTATAGAGTGGTATTAGTACTTCCCTTGATTTTGACTGTATCCCTTTGTTAATACAATTTAGGATTGCATTAGCTTTTTTGGTGGCGGCTGCATACTTCTGGCTCATATTTAGCTGGTTGTCCACTAAGACTCCAAGATCCCTCTCACGGTTACTGCTATTGAGCCTGGTTTCACCCAGTCTATATGTGTACTTTTGGTTTTTCTTGCCTAAGTGTAGGACTTTACTTTTCTCTATATTGAATTTCATTTTATTAGATATGGCCCAGTGTTCTAGTCTGTCAAGATCCATCTGGATCTTGAGCCTATCTTCTTGGGTGTTAGCTATTCCTGCCAGCTTACTATCATCTGCAAATTTGGTAAGTTCCCCTTCTATTCTCTCTTCTAAGTCGTTAATGAAGATATTGAAGAGTACCGGGCCTAAGACGGAACTTTGTGACACCCCACTGCTTACTTCCCTCCATGTAGACTTAGACCCATTAAGGACTACTCGTTGAGTATGGTTTGCCAGCCAGTTGTGAATCCATCTAGTGGTGGGTATCTATTCCACTATTCCAACCAAGAGAGTGACTTGGATAATCTTCCTATATTTGATTTACAAAGGTTTTGAAGAATTTTGTGAGAAGGGACAAAGAAAAAATGATTTGAATAGGCTCTGAAATGGAAAGTATGTTCAATATGATTCCATGTGAGAAATAATTTATTTAGAAGCTAAGACATTTTTATTTTATTGTAACTGTAATGTTATCTGTGTTATTGAGATTTTCTTTTTTATTGGTCATTTTTGTAGTTTAATGTTTTTCTCTTTTTCTATAATAATTAAAATTGAGACTACTTACTTGTAAACTTAGAGGCACAATCTAGGTTTTATTAATTGGAAAGCGGGAGATGCAAAATTGAATGAACTCTGTTTGGGTTTGCAGAGATGCGTCAGTCACCTACATCTTGTCTGGATAACTACATATATAAAATTCCCTTTACGTGTCCGTCTACTGTTTGGTGAACTTCTACAAAGCAAGCGATACCTAGGAAACAGAAGTTTTCCTAAAAACCCCAAGTTCAGATTTTTTTTAGGTTGTATTTAAATTTAGACATTACAGAGATTTGACTCAGACAGCTTATGGGGAACAAAGCTTTGCTGGGTTTTCATATTATTGGGATCTGGATTCTCAGGATGTATTCCAGTTGTATTCCATCTCTACGCTTGGAAGACATGAAACACTGAAAGAGTAGACAGTTTGTGGTTGAGATGTAGTAATCACTCCCAACTGAAACAATGCCGTTACAGGACTAGAATGTGCTGAGTTTTGCAAAGCAACCACTTTTATTAGTAATGTGGCCCATAATCAGCAGAAAACAACATGTGACATGAGATACCTTTCTTCCCCTTCCTCCAAAGCTGGCAGAGAAAAATGATGGAGCTACATAACTCTCTTTATACACTACCCAGAGTCCTTCGCTTGAGATGGGCAGATAGAGAAATTGAATAAACAAATATCATTCTCACTGCCAGCCAATATAAGAAGTTCATACCTATCGTTGAACTGACAAAAGACAAAATGATATAGGGACTGAGAAGGACCCTTTGAAAACTGCAACCATCCAACCAGCAGAAGAAAAGTCATATGTTATAAAATATGGGTGGAAGATCCTTAAGACATAAACATACTGTCAGATTCTTAGCCTGTTCTTTCTATTAATTAAGGTAACAATTAAGTGCAAAAAAGTGTTCTAACATCTTGAGGTCTAGTGCAAATGCCAAATTACAGAAAATAAATGAATGCCAATGCATGAGAACAACATGACACATGCTCAGGCAGTCATATTACTGCATCCCAATCCCATGCCATGAACTATATATAGTTCTTTGATTTCGTATTTTGTGCCTTCAAGTTCAGTCTCAAGTCCTGGTGGCTACACAGACAGGTTCTCAATCTCATACAGGCAGTCCTCCACATACAATCATTTGTTTAGTGACTGCTGAAAATTACAATGGCATTGAAAAATGTGACTTACAATAGTTTTTTTACACTTGTGACCATTGTACCATCTCCATGTTCACATGACCAAACTTTGAGCGCTTGGCATGTATTTATGACACTGTTCTGGAATCATGCGATCACCATTTATATCCTTCCCAGCTGGCTTTCTACAAGCAAAGTCAATGGGGAAAGCCAGATTTGCTTAATGACCACATGATTCACTTAACAACTGTAGTGATTTGCTTAACAATTGTGGCAAAAAAGTGATTTGTTGAACAACTGTGGCAATGGGCACAACTTGCTTAGCAACAACTGCTTTGCTTAGCAACCAAAAGTTTTGGGCTCAATTGTGGTCATAAGTTGAGGACAACCTGTTGGTTATGTGCCATCAAGTCAGTGTCAACTCTTAGCAACCACACAGATTTTCTCCATGATCACCGATCAGATAATCCACAGGATGCCAAATGCTACATACATGTATAAATCTATGCAGCTGATAAAATTATATCACAACAAGCAACAGCAATATGATTATAATGAAGGGTGCTAAAGTCCATGGACTTGTTTCTCTCACTTAAGTAATACATCCTACTCATTGGCTGTGTTGCCTAAATATTCTGAGAATTGGGTTCACAAATTATCTGGGGTTACAAAGTTGGAAAAACTGCTAGCCAATGTAGCAAGTACAGAAAAAAATTCATTTTAAAGCACACCAAGATGTATGTCTCTGGTACAAACATAAAATAATGGGCAAATCATATGGGCGCAGCTCATCTGCCAAATAACCTAACCCTAAATTTCACAGTTGTAAAAACTAAACCCTTGGACTGTGCTCAAAAACACACTGTAAGCACTACAATTGATCTTTTTGCAGTTAAGAATTCTTTCTAACGCAATTTAACTATAGGACTTTTGATTGATTAAATAAGTATGTGTCTTCAGTGGAATGAATAATTTAACACCTCTCTCCCAAATTGACCAAAATAAAAGTTATCAGCCGAAAGAAATATAAAGTATACATATAAAGGGAAGAAATATTGACTTCTCTTCAAGTTCAAGTTCTTATTTGAGCAGTAAGCAAAAGAAAGTATATTTGCTGCACTGATGTTCATACTAAGCATTGTTCAATTTAAATCAGGGTCTAAAGCCAGCATTTGAAATAAGCTTAGGAAAACTAATAATAGAAAATTATGGTGTTATTGAGTACAAATGTGATGTAGTTTATAGAGAAATGAAGAGAATAATCATCTATACAAAATTGAGGTAAAGGAGGAAGTAAAGAAAAAGAAGATAAGCATTGTTGAATGAACAGAAGCATTTAAACCTTAGGCAGATGTTTGAGACAGACACAAATAAGCTGACAAGTATTAGGCAATATAAAGAGTGTACATATTTGATATTCTCATCAGATGCAATCTTTTGCATTTGATAGATGGCACACAACATAATTCAAAAACAAACAATATTGCCCTAATAGCCATTATTTAACGTTCCTATAAATATCACGACACAGAGGGACATTTGGAAAGGCAGGAAAATAGCCTCAAAATACAAAATACGAGAGAGAGAGAGAGAGAGAGAGAGAATTATCCAGTTCAGACCAGGACAGGAATCATTGAACTTGCTATCAATGTCTATAACATGTCCAGTAAAGTAGAACACGCTTCTCCACAGAGAATTGGAGATTTAACACTGAATTGCTCTTACCTGTTAGATAGTTCTTCCCCTAATTTTCAGCTGGAATCTGCCTTCCAGTAATCTGAATTCATAAATTTATATCCTGTACTCTGGAATGATAGAAATCATGTTGATCTTTTTCTTCCTTCTATCTTTCATCTTCAGGTATCTGAGAATGTTACTATAGTTCTCCCCCAATTTTATGTTACCAAGTTTAAACATTCTCAATCCCTTCTATCTCTGCTCACAGAATTAACGTCTTATCTGTCTGAATATCATTCTTGCTCACCTTTGAACTCATCCCAATTTGTCTGGATTCTTTTAAAAAGTGTGATGCTCAGAACTGGACCTAAACTTGAGGTAGAGTCTGATTCATGATTATGTGCCGTCAAACTGGTGTTAATTTTTAACAACCAGATAGGTAGAATTCCTCCCTATATTATGAGCAACTTATAATAAAGTATAACTATTACTTTCTAGGAGACAGTAGCTCGCTTAAATTTTATTTGCCCTTTCCACATGGCTGAGTGATACTTAGTTCAAAAATTGTGTCAAGCCTATGAACCTATCACATGCAGATACCACTGAAGTCATCCAAGCTTAATTAAGAACATAAGTGATGCTTCTGGAACAGCCTCCTGGCCCACGTAATTCAGCAGTCTGTTCCAGTGGCCAACCATATGCATAAAGGAAGCCCACTAGTCTCTAACAGATGACCTTCAGAGAGTCACACTGCCATTAAGACTAATAGTCATTGATCCCCATGACTTCTATGAATTGGTCCAATGCGTTTTTGAAACCAGCCAAGCTGATAGCCGGCACTTCAATTCACAAATACTAACTCTGACTCTCTGCAAAGGTATATTAAGTTATGCACTGTTTATTAATGACTAACAGTTCTACTTTAGTTCTTTCCAAGTATTTACTATTAATATGGAGAAGGAAAAGGGTAAGGTGATGATGATGCTAAAAAACAAAACCAGAACATGACTATGAAGGATTAAACAATCCATAGTGGGATGACGGAACAGATAGGCAACCTATCGGTCCTACCAGATGACTCAGAACCTCCACAAGAAGGTTAAAGCTACTTTGATTGATAATGGCTACCACAATAAAATCTGTGTTTTTCCTCCTGCTTCTTAAAATCTTGTGAATAAGGCAGATGTCTGTCTGAGTCTAGTCTGCATTTTTCCGTCTGCTGTGGACTTTAAGATATTTATCTCTTGTTGGTTATGCAGCTTGCATATCTCCATTATCTTCCTCGCTCTATATAACCTGGCAGGTATACATGTTCCTTGTCAGAAAAAACAGCATCTATTCTTGCTAATAATGTCTGATAGTTACTATTACAAATAAGAAAATGTAATCTGATTGGGTTTGTAAGTAATGTTAAGGTAACATTCCTTTCTATTTGTTCATTTGGTAATGCAAAGGGAAAAACTATTGATGGTTACATTACTTTTGATGGTCTGACTAAGAATATTGACCTGTAATTTCATGTGAACTAGAGTTATGAATTTGAGTAATAAAAAGATAAATTTGAATGGCCTTTTAGCCCATTAAACCCATTACCCCCTTCCTGTTTCAGAAATACAAGTTAAACATATAAGTTTCCTCCACTTACAACAAACCAAGGAAAGGAAACCACCATTTCTCTGCATAACCATTTTGACTGCTGCACTTCTCTTACTGGTAGGAATTTTCTCCCTTTTGGTTGGGCTTGACTTTCTTTTTCTACATCTCAAGTTTGGAAAATGAAGAAAAGGTTTTGATTACCTTCTTTGTGGCTATTATTTATGTACTTTACTAGGTTTTACAGGTCATTCCAATCACAAATAATTGAGTAGTGGCTTAAAATATGAAATACAAAATAAGCAACCTAAGACTATAACAACAGATGTGACACAAAGAACATTAGTTGCCTGCCAAAAAATATTGCAATGTCAGAGGGAATCCACAGAATCTCAAACTCCAAAGCCTGCTCAGATAACCATATTATAATGGCTTTCCTTAAAAAAAAAAACAGTAAGGGAGGAATTATATGGATATCTCGGGGATTATGACCCCAAAGATGGAGTATTCGGAATGAAGGGGTACAGAGAGAACTTATTCCACCAGATTCTGTTGAATGAGTAAGATATTATGGGAAATAGGTGATCTAGTAGATAACCAGATCCTGAATCAAACATTTAAAGGTACCCTGAATTTCACCTTAAAACCAAGTTCCGGTCAGTGCAGTTCTTGCACTAAATGAAGAAGCACATGTAAGTATTTCAGCAGCTAGTTGTAGCTCCCCAAAAGACCAACCATGTTACAATATTTTAGAATAGAATAACAGAGTTGGAAGGGACCTTGGAGGTCTTCTAGTCCAACCCCCCTGCTCAGGCAGGAAACTCTATACCATTTCAGACAATGCTTGTCCAATCTCTTCTTAAAAGCTTCCAGTGTTGGAGCATTCACAACTTCTGGAGGCAAGTTCTACTCTTTAGTTGGAAGATGTCTATTATCCAAGTGACTATGAGAAGAATCTTCCGTTCTAAGAGAGAACAAGCTGAAGCTGAAGCAGCTAGGTGAAGGCCTTTCTAACTACAAATACTTCTTGCTCATAAAGCAGCAGTTGTGATTCCAGGTTTACAAACTAATTCCATGTGGAGCAGCACAACTCCACCCAGAATTTTAAAAAAGGCATTTCCCTTGAATCAGAAAGCTGCAGGATTCAAAGGCTGGGATTAAACTTAGTTCTGTTATTTCTCATCCTAGTTGTTCAACAACAGTAGCGACTTCTAGAAGTTGAAACACACCACAACAATATCATAGCTTCACCTTCTTCCTAGGAGAAGGGGGAACATCGTAATGAAATAATGATCTATAATATGTGATGTGGGGTGGGGAATAACTATGGAAAATAGGTGCTCCCATAAAAGTATGTGATTTAACTGAAAAGTAATGTGCTAAATGTTTAAGATATAAATGAATATCAATATTAATGAATAGATTTGTATTGGTTTTGATAATACTGTATAATTTTAGAATGTACCAGACAGAATCCCAATGTAAGCTATGTATTCTATATTAAGTATTATAAATGTAGGGGAAAGAGACAAAGGCGTCATACTCCAATTAGTGTACAGGAGAAGTTTTCTTCAAAGAAAGATAAATGGATAGCTGGAAATAGAACAGACAAAGAATAATAAATATTATGATTCGAATTGAGAGGAGATAAACAAAATAAAATTGAGAAAATTTAAAAGAGAGGAGAAGTTATATAGAAAATTGAAAATGCTAATAAGATATGGAATGGTATGTAAAATGAATATGAATTTGAATTTGTGTCTGTACCAAGAGTTTTAACCCGGGACTAAGCAACTTTCAGAAAAGAGATTTTTTATGCTTTTATGTTTTGTGTTTCTGTGTATTTGTTTTGTATGTCTTTAAAAATTAATACAATTTGTTCAAAAAAAAACCCCCACCAATATCATAGTTTCAGATGGCTTCACCCCATGGTTTTATATAATGTTACATAAGAAGAGTTAGAGCCCTGATCCCTGCAGGACACTGAGGAGCCTTGGGTTCAGTCACTCTGCTCCAATTCTCACTGGCTGGAAAAAGAACTATCGCAAGATATACATACCTCTTACTTCCAAGTCTTGGAGGCAATCAAAAATTGATTATCTTAAATCAATGGTATTGTGGTGTCAGTTCCTTGAGGTAGGACGCTTTAAGAAACTGGCATAGCAGGATTCCAGGAATTGAAATGACCATTGAATATGAAGATCCTATAAGTGGAAAGGGGCTTTCTAAATCTTGTATGTAAATTGAGAGTCATGATTTTTTGCAATAACTGACTAAGTTCTTTATCTAAAAACATAGTCTGGAAAGAGCTGTGCAGTCTCCTACGCTAACAGCAGTTCCTTGCAAGAAATAAAATGAACCAATTGGTATACTAATGAAAATGGTCCTATATCCATTTGCAATTGGATGTTCAGTAATAAAATCCAACAAAACTATGGTCCAGGGGAGAACGGAATGGCTAGAGCAAATCAGTCAGCTTAGTTATAAACAGGTTGGAACATAACTTTTGACATCAGCTCTCATCTTGAGTACCAAAATTCTTTTAGCACAAGACTCTTTGCAGGATTCATTTTCTATTTATTCAGGAAAGATCCACTAACCAAATAGCCCAACCGCAGAAGATAAAATGAACGGCTGCATGAACTGGGCTTGGCTAGTCTAGTGAAGAGAAGGACCAGGGGAGACATGATAGCAGCGTTCCCAATATTTGAGGGGCTGCCACAGAGAGGAAGAGGTCAAGCTAATTTCTAAAGCACCTGAAGGCCAGACAAGGAATAACGGATGGAAACTGATTAAGGAGAGTCAACCTAGAAATAAGGAGAAATTTTCTGACAGTGAGAACAATGAACTCATGGAACAGCTTGCCTTCAGAAGTTGTGGGAGCTTCATCGCTGGAAACTTTTAAGAAGAGACTGGACTGCCATTTGTAAGATATGGTGTAGTCTCCTGCTTAGGCGGAGGGTTGGACTAGATGACCTATAAGGTCCCTTCCAACTCTGATAATCTGTTAAAATGCACATTTTTCCTATTTATAAATAGCAGGTTCCTGTGAAGACAGTCTAGGATATTTCTAAGGAAAAATAAATATACTGAAGGATGAATCTTCTGAAAAAACACTATATTACCAGGAAATAACATTATATATTTGTTTAAAATACTGCTGTTGGCCATTTTGACTGCAAACTACTACTAGGTCAAGTTAGCCTTGATTACTATGAAATTGCAAGCATTAGTTTTAAATAGTAACATAAAGAAACACAGCCTATACTCTACCATTATCCACAAAACATGTGAGATTAGTAATATTCATCTTCAAAATAAAGTATGTACCAGATATTCTTTCACTATGGACAATTGATCCCTACTGATACATGTATTCACAAGAAAACAAATCCTTACATACACACACACACACACACACACACACACACACACTTGAGGTATACGGCAACGTTTTAATACAAATGGGTATATATTCACTTCTTTATTTTTTCAGAAAGTTGACTTAAATAGTAGAGTGGCTATGGTTAGCATTCCATTATGGATGTGGATTTCTAGCTTACTATGAAGTCCAGCATACAAAAAACTTTGTATTGATCAGACTGCATAAGTAATTTCCATAAATGTATTTATTTCATTCTATTCAATTTAGGTACCACCCAATTCCATCTGCCTCTGGACTGCTCACAATACAGTACCATTAAAATGAATATAAACCGAACCAAGACTGGATCCAGGCACAACATTCAGGCAAAAACAAAAATTACCACCACATAATTGAGGTAAACTACAAATGATTAAAACCCGGAAAATAACAGGTACAAATTTAAGTGCATTTCCATATATTCATGGTGCAATCCAGTCGTGTCCAGGAATAGCTTGTGAAGTTCAATAAAGATTTATTTCCGGGACAAATACAAGCAATCCTACAATTTGATTAAAATAGTTTAAATGTTTGAGTGTGCTATATTTATTTAAACTGTTTACGTGCCACATTTCCTTTGCTTTTATTTGTAGAAGGCTTCTTTAATTTAATTGGACTATTTTTAAAATATGCATGTTCAATTGTTTAATAAGATTTCTTCTCCCATTTCTTGTAGACTTGGGTGCTCCTAAATCAGCTCTGAAATGTTTTCTCCAATCCACTGGAGAAAATTTGAGAATGTCGTAGGAAACAGCACAGGAGCGGATGGATGAAAGGAATTTGTTCCACTGTTGGACACTATTCCATCAGTGGATGAACAAACTGGATATAACTCATTATTAATCAAATGCTATCAAATGCTTAAGATTAAGGTGCATTTTCAGAGGATTAATTTGGGCCAACCAGTCTCTCTAAGCCTAAACTACTTGTAGGTTGTCATAAGGATAATCTAACTCAATGAATCTTGTCATGAGCAGCTTAGAGGGTAAAATCCAACAAATAAAAGGGTAGATATAATGCAGAGAGGAAAAAACGGGGGTAGCGACACATAAATGTTGCCAACCATTTTCCATTTGACTAAAAACATTTACAAGAATCCACTGCCTGTATTCAGTTGTGTTTTGAATACAAAACATTTCCTCTATTGCCTACCAGTATGTTCCTATTATTGTCACAATTTATAGTAATTTCTGGATTTCTGCACCAAGTTTGAAAAGCTCCTTTTTTATAATCTGCATCAGTTGTACAAATTTTTGCATTAGTAGTACTAGCTGGAAAGCACTGAGTCTGCAAGGATAAGGAACATGATAAATGCATGTATTTTCTAAATTTGCTTACATGCAGACAATTTATATGCAGAAGTTAATTTTGCACTGTGGTATTTGTGGAGAGAGAGAGAGATGGATACACATATACATATAAAAATATCTTACAAGATGGCAGTTTTAATTAGATAAGGTTATTGTGTAAAAAGTTTAGTTACTTCTATGAATTCAGAGCTAACTAAGAATATAATTAAGCTACCTAGAAGTTCTACAAGGCTTCCGATACATCGAGGATTTGTAGCTTAATCATTATGGAATATTATTTGGCCTGCCCTATATGAGACACATAAATACATTGTGAATGAAAAATTGTGTAGAAATGTTAAAACAAACAAATATGAATGAGTTGAGACTATGTAAGGAACTGTATTTAGCAAACATTTGCCATCCTATAGACTGTCCTCTCTTTAATACTAGCTAAGCTAGCTTTTCAAAAGATACATGAGGATGGAGAATGTTATTCATAGGTCTAGAACAGGGGTGTCAAACTCAAGTTGTCACGGCAGTGTCACATTACGTATCGGAACTTTGCTAAACTGGGCGTGGCCAGCACGTGACATATCTGGCCTGCAGGTTGGAAGTTTGATAGCCCTACTCTAGAATGTAACTCATAGTCATGCTCCCAACTTAATCCCAGATGAGCTTGTTTTCACCCTTGACTGGTTGGAATTAAATTGTTTTTTTCCCTGCTTGTAAACAAACAGAACTAATCAAAGGCCATCGTTCTAAATTAACTTTATTTCCCCAACACAAAGACAGTCAAATCAAGAGTGGCTACATTAGGATAGAACTATAGTATTCCTATCCTAGTCAGTAGTTGAAAAGCACTATTTGAAAACAGAACAAAATGACACCAAAATAGCAGCTGCCTGTGGTAGCAAATAGCAATAATCTGGCATAATAAGAGAAAGATTTTTGTAAAGCTGTCCGTTTGTATTAAATCATTTATGCTTTAAATTTTTATTCCACAGAATTCTATGTATGCTGATAGCGATATAGAGATGGATTGTTTAACTGCATCTTTAAGGGGGAAAGAAGATTTAGATTCACTGACTTAGGCGACTTAGATTTACTGGTAGATTTTAGGATAATTTTCAAATGGGTATTTTAAGAAGAAATCTCTTCCCGGGCTGAAACTGTACTGTACTAAAATTTGTACTACTACAACATGAATGAGGTCTGGATGCATAGCCATTCATTTTTATATGGGATATCTTTTTAATAATAATTGGAATAATATCTAAAGGCCACTAAGGAAGATGCATTGAAGCTAGTACATGATGAAGGCTTACGGAATACCAGAGTCACCAAACTAGCCTACAAAAAAAACAAAAAACAAATGAGGAACAGAAGAGACACATGGCTAAACTTAGTATTACATGGCCACTATGTACACGTACGTACGCGCACACACACACACACACACACACAAAACAGGCAATGCAGATAGCAATAAAATCTGGCAATGGCTAAGAGCAGGGAAGTTGAAGAAAGGGAAAGGGAATAATTCTGGATATAGAAGACCAAGCCTTAAGAACAAATGCATAAAAAATCAGAATTGAACAGAAAGCAATGAAAAGCAAATGACATCTCTGCAAAGCAGCTGAAAAAAAGAGTGGACCACTGGACCAACTAGTTAGTTGCTGCATGAAGATTGCACAGATGGCTACAAACAACGGCATGACAAAATAGCAACCCACGGTACTTTGGAATATATGCAAGAAACACCATTTGCCTTGAAGCAAGAACGGATGGAACCCAAGACAGACAAAGTAATAGAAAATGAAGAAGCTAAAGTGTTGTGAGATTTTAGATTTATCAAACAGATAAGTACCTGCTACACAAGCAACCGTCTTAACAAGAATTGACAAGAAAGACAAAAAAGCATGGACAGTGGATGTAGCAGAATCTGGAGGCAGCAGAAGAGAAGAGAAAGAACTGAAGAAAATTACAAAAAAAAACAACCTTGCAAATTGAAGCAGAACAACTGTGGCAAAAGAAAGCAAAAATAGTGTCAATAGTAATAGGCGCCTTGGGTGCAATTTCAAAACATCTGGAGCATCATTTGAACACCACTGGCATTGACAAATTCACAACCAAGTCAGTTGCAAAAGGCAACTTTACTTGGAACAGCTTACATCCTGTGATACCTTAAACACCATCATACAACATTAGCTAGGTCCTTGGGAAGGACTTGACAGGGGGATAAAAATGCCAAATCCAGTCTAAACATCTGGCTACTGTGTGACCAGCTATGATAGATTAAATTATAATATCTGGGCTCATAAAAATATATATATTTGCAATATGTTGTGGATGGTAGGTTGTAAGATTCCAGTTCTTGGAAAAGTGAAGTCCATTTATTCTTGTAATTACATCTCAGTATACCGCATCCTCAATTTACAGTGATCCTATACATATACAGCAGTCCTCAACTTATGATCACAATGAAGCCCAAAATTTCTGTTGATAAGTGAAGTTTTGCCTCATTTTACAACCTTTCTTGCCACAGTTGTTAAGCTAATGCAGTTAGTAAAGTAATAACAGTTGTTAATGGAAACTGCTTTCCCCATTGACTGCTTGTCAGAAAGTTGCAAAACGGAATCACATGACCCTAGATGCAACTGTCACAAATATGAGTCAGTTGCCAAGCATCTGAATTTGGATCATGTGACCATGGGGATTCTACAATGGTCATAATTTTGAAAAACTGTCATAAGTCACTTTTTTTTCAGTGTGTTGTAACTTTGACTGGTCACTAAATGAGCTGTTGTAAGTCGAAGACTACCTGTATAATTGTGAATAAGTCCTATTACTTATGGAGTTGTTCCTTCATAGGAGACATGTGAAAACAGATCTTAAAGCTGAAAACACATTGGTTCCAGTGCCTTAAAATGATTATATTAATATTATATGTGAAAACACATATTGGGGCTTGTTCTCTATAGGATAAGGATGAATTATGGATTATTCCCGATGCATCCTTTAAGATGTATGGTTCTGTTTTTGTACAGTTAATCAAATTCCACTGATATTAGATTGATAAGTACGTTAACAGGTATGCCTTTCCATGTAAGCCAAAATAAAACTAAGCCAAATCAAGGCAAGTCTGAATAAGTTGACTGGAATTTACTTCCATGGTAAATTTTCATAGACTGATATCAAGAAGAGACTAAATCCATTATGTTGCTCCTTCTTGCTGCAACCGATTTCAACACTACACACACAGGATTGCTTATTTGGTAAATGGGATTACCAAACACAAATCTGAAGATATCATCTTACCCTTCCAGCGGTTGGATATTTAATACTACACCATTTTTTTCCAGGTGTTAATAGAAAATTCAATTTTACATCACAACAGCTGGGATTGTTTTAAATAGCACAGCTGTCAGGATTTGAAAATAACTAATTTAAACATGGCCGCTGTGCTGAAAACTAGTTGAATGAAAACATGACCGATCTTCACATATTATTCCCTCTGCCAACCAAACTTCCGGTATGACTGGCATTGCAAAGATATCTAATAACAGGTTTCAATCTGTTATTCAGTCATGCTTTGGCTATGGTGAGTGCATGGAATTTATTGCCCATACAGACAGGAAAAAGGGTCACTGCCATTACTGTAAAAATTATCTGTTTCATATCTGCTTAATTCTGCATTTTTAATCATAGAAATAGAGGCGTGTAATTTTAGAAATGGGTAACTTTGCATTAATCTGAAGCGCCAGCATTATATAGTCCATGCAAAAATTGCAGGCAGCACAGAAACTGTTTAACCATTATTTTTGTAATGGTTACACCCTCTTTCCTTGCTTATTCAGGGAAGTAATGCATTAGCTGAAAATAAATCCAAAATGGAACTAATTTTAGTTCCCACAATCCTAAAACAGCAGCAATTATTTAGAGATTAAAGAAGGATAGTAAGAGTGCTCAATTCTGAACTAATAGAAACAAGAAAAGTTTTTAATTCCTATGCGAGGAGTTGCCAAATTTAACTACAGTTTAGAACTCCCACTCTGCGTTGAATATCTAATGTCGTGGACTGCTGAATATGCCCTTCTAATTTACAAAGGAGCAGATTCTTCTCTACAAAATTGAACAGGGAGGGTAGAACAGGTTGATATACTCTTAATATTGACCTACAAAAGGAGCAGGAGGTGGGGGTTGGGGGGGGGGGAGAGGCGACAATTCAGCCTTAGAGGATAATTGGGAGGGTTTACAAAATGTGCAAGGGATGTTTTGAAGATGTATTTTAGATTTTACCATTATTTAACAAAAACATGGGTAGAGAAAAAGCATGGCCTTATGGTTTATGAACTGTTTTGCTCATATCACCGAACGCATAACAGATGTTGTAGGACAGAACAAGATTATTCCCACAAGACAAACCACAATGGAAAACTACACTGTACGGGTTGCAAAGACTATGCAAAGCTCACTTCACTTTTAAGACAGCAAATTAAGAAATATGAATTAATACCATTTTTTATTAAATTTCAAAAAAGACATCATTTATCTATAATTCAGTTACAGAAGCCAGTGTAGCAGGCTGCAAAACCAAACGGCTATGCAATGAATTGCAGCAGATATGAAATCACAATTCCACATTTAATTTTTGACAATACAACCCAGTGTTTTCAGTTCAATTTGCATCCAGATTTACTTTGTTTAAAGCAAGGGACATAGCAAACATGGCAGTCAGTTAGTAACTGGGCACTTCTCTATGTCTCAGCACCAAAAATTTAATAAGCGGTGAACATTACGGAAAATATACATTTTAATTCTGAGTATTAGTTACCAACAGCTATGAACATTATTGAAAACTTCCATGCTAATCAAAACTAGCATAATATGCCAGAGAAAATTTCACTAAGAATGCAGTTCTATGCATGTCTACTCATAAGTTCAATAGGATCCAAGAGGACCTCCTTCCAATTTAGTTTTTTTTTTTATCAGTGCTTAAGTTTATTTTCTTCTTTCTTAATCCCACCTTATAACCGCTCTCGAAAACTGCCTAAAGGATCATAGCTATTACTCTGTTATTCTGTGCCTACTGGAATTGTTGTAACAGGTGCAGCGTTAATAATATGCTGGGCAATCAACTTTTTTCCACTGATCTGTCAGTTTAGCTTAATAATGCCATTAAAAGTGTAAACATTTCTGCAATCCATATTTAAAAGTCAATAAAATAATGGGGTGCACTACTTATCTTTTTAATTTTTTTAAGTAATACATTTGATTATTTTAATCATGTCACTCCTAACGGAGTTTAAATATGCAGGCAACATCACTGTAGACTCCACTCTCTCCCAGCCCTTCCCCCCATCAACAAAACAATTCCACAATTCCACTTTGCTCCCTTTATCCTTTAAAGCAAAGATGATTTAGAGACAATCAGCACAATATTTTCTATCATTCTTAAACTGCTGTTAAGGGCAAGAAAAATATGCGGAAGACATGTTGTATTAAAAAGAAAAGGACTTTAACAGACTGCATACGTGGTGGAATCCATGCCAGAAAAATTAACAACTTTATAATAATAATTACAAAAACTTCTTATAATTACAAAATTACAAAAACTTCTTATAATTACAAAAACTTTGCTAGAAGTATGTGGGTAGGTCTGTATCTTTATATGCAGATGTCCAGACACAAACAGATACATCGCTTCAAAGTCAAAATGCTTAAAATTACAGACTTTGGTCTTATATCAGCCTTATTGACAGTAGTCAAGATTTGCAAAGTCTATAATTCTCACTAAAACACAAAGGTGAAAAAGCCAAATCAAATGTTAGCCTGCATTGTTAACATGTTCTCTGTATTTGCAAGTCCTCTCCAATGGAAGCAGCTGGAATCTAACATTGTCGTGCTGCCCCACCAATTATATCAACATGGCCTTCTCTCCAAACAAGCGTAATTTGGTATCTATGAAAGCTCCCCTTTGGGATCCTGAGAATGATAGGCAAGGACTACATATTTCAGGGGCGTATAAATAAAGACAGTCCCATTTTCATTCATCGATCAGCCTTACACTGCTCCTGTTTGGCTTGTAGTATCTTAAAAGCTCAAACACCCGTTAGTGCTGCACAAAGCAGTATTTATAGTAGCCCTGTTTCTGGTTAGGAACCTATTAAGCCCATGCAGGTGTACAGAGTTTCCTCCATTTTCAACTTCATAGATCTTTTGGGTCACCGTAAGAATCAAATAAAAGCTTTTGAGGGAAATAAACCAGATACACAGAAGTCCCCCCCCCTTCTTCTACAGCCACATACACTTAGTTTCCTGCCTTTCTTTTAGTTGTTTGTATTATATGATACAAATGGAATCATAAACACAAGATTGTTATTGTGGCAAATGACATTTCTAAAGACAACTGTGGTATGGTAAATTATGCAACTTTAACCTGGGGTAAGTTTACAACTATGGGTATTTTCAGCTCTTCTTCTAATGCTTGAGAGATGTAAGACAACTCCGATCCATGAAAAAAAAAAGTTTCTGTGAATTGCATACTTCTACCGTGATTTCTGTAACCATTTAGTTTTAACAGGGATAATTCCTCCAAATATTTTTTTACCTTCTGCATGTAAAGAGCAGTTGACTAATTCCGATCACAAACAGTAATAAGAAAAGCAATAAAAAGGAACATATAAAATCTAATAGCTGTCCGATTGACATCTGCAAGATTTTAAACTGTGCATGTGGGCATATATACGATACAGACAACATGACTGAGATTCATATGCTTCAATTTCCAGAACAAAAACATTAAAATATGGTAATCAATAGAATGCCTGATTTCTGGAAGCTGGGGTATGAAACTGAGTTTTCAGCTTCCTTTAGCAATATCAGTCAGCTTCATCTGTGTTCTGTAGAACATACATTTTCCCGACATGTGTTTTAAGACAGACATCCTTTATGTGTATAAGAAGCTTGTCAAAAGCAAAGCTGGTCTGACAGACAACTATTCAGACAAAACAAAAGTGGAGACGATCTACAGTCCAGTTAAGCTGAGTTACTGGAGTTTAACCAATTTATCCTCAGGGACTGCAAGCCAAACAAAATTGTTTTGAGTCAACTTCACTGGGTTACAGATCGGGCTTACAATATTCTACAATTTATCATTTATCACAAATTCTCACAGAAGGTACATGAGCTTTTCCAAAGACACCCTTTGCTCTTGCACTCTCTAAATACATACACAACACACACAACACGTAAAGGAAGCCAGGAATATCCCTATGATTCTAGAGAGTCATGTCTATTTTTTTTTGTTGCTTTCTCTAAACACATCATGGTAAAATGCAGTGCTAAACCCTTGGTCCTTGACATACTATGGCAATTTTACAGTAAACTGAGTATATAACATGAACCAGACATGGTGTATTTTCAAACAGGAAGCAAACTGCTCTTCTGCACAATTTCTGCGAAACACTTGGAAAGGTATTTCAAAGGCTCTATTGGGAATGAGCATTTTCAAACCAATCTAATTTTCTCCTTCTCCCCCCCCCCCAAATGTTTTCAGTCCAGAATTGGAAAAATATATTACTTAAGGACACCATACTAATTTTCCATGTATGGATCATCAATTCATTATTCCATAAAACAACCACTATTTCATTTGTAAGAGTTGTAGAATACAGATTTGCTTCTAAAACAATTGCAACTTTACACATTTATAATAAAAAAAGTGCTCTGCAGATTATTCATTGTATTTTTTTTATTGCAGTAGTGTAAGGCTACATTAAAAAATGAGGACTGAAATTGTATCCTAAAGCATCTATTTGTAAAAGTACAAAAGCTTAATTTTTGTAATATAAAGAAACAATATCATTGTTATATCAGCATTCAGAAAATATGAGCTATCTGAGATAGATTGTTTTTTTAAAGAAAACTTTAAATATGAAATGTTTTGTTTTACTTGTGACACTAAAAAGTGGAACAGGATAGGTGTACACATGGGATTTTAAATATTAAAAGTATTAGTATATACTAATCTTTTCTTATTATTTCTTGATATTAATAAAATATTTACAAAATAATTTATTACAGATTAAAGTACATGTTGAGTTGGGAGGTTACTATAAGTTAAAGTCTTAACAAAAAGCCCTTCCAACTTGTTATATAGTTTACAGCTACAAATTTGCATAGATGTATATGAATATAAATATAAATAAGGTATTTATTATATTGACAAATTGCTAAAATGATTAGATTTCATGCATAATAATATGATACCTTAAATCATACAGGCCTCATGGACTGTATTTTTACTAAGATTTTTAACATGTTATTGGATAATGGTCTGTGAATATTTTATTTCTGATTTTTAGTTTTTCCAAACTTTAGTATCATAAATGGAGGATATGGAGGATAATTTGAACTACTGGGTATGTTTATCTTAGAAAAACAATGAAAATACAGGAATCTAATTGGCAGATATTTAATTTTACAGGAAAAGAGACAACAGTAAGTGTGATTTGCCATTATCCATATTCTTTATCACCTGTATATAAATGAAATAAATGTACTGCTTGTTAATAAACAGAATTAATTATATTATTTGGCCTAGCCTGTTAGTAGAAACAATACTATGAAATATTTATTTCTTATAACTCTATGTGGCTGAAAAATGTTAATAATAATAAGAACAGACAGAATGCAAACACAAAAACACATTAGCATTTCGTTTTTTTGATTTGAGAACTTCACAAATAACTATTTGAGAACCACTATTTGTTGAGATGGCTTCACGCTTGTCGGTATAATGTACAAAAAAAGAGCAATTATGATAATTATAGGGCTCTCTATATGATTTATCACATGCACATGTGGGTGAGAATCAATGATGAGATCTTAAAATACTATTAAGTGAAAGTTTTGCCACTTTTGTTTTCAATTTCATTTGCAATATATGCCACCGTTGCTGTCTTCACGTTCTTTCAAGTATGTCATTTGATCAAATAACTGCTTGCTAAAATCTCAGCCATGTGCAATTAGGAATTCTAAACATGTGATTAAAAAAGTGAGACTACAGAATTTCAGACCATACATGCCACAAGAGATATCTTAATGTCTTAAGAGTTGGGAGAAGCAATCTTTTTCAACTGCAGAGGCTTTGTTGATAAAGCTATTACGCTGAGATGTTACATAACAGAAGCATGCATTACAAAAATAAATAAGAATTATTTTTTTTTAAATCTAAGCATGACCAAGAAAGGGAGCGTCACATATATACCACACATGTTTATTCATAGTTTTTTTTTCTGAAATTGTTCTTTCTTTCTTTTCTTTTTTTTTAAAGAATACCTCAATTTTAAAGAAACATTTCCTTGCTAAAAAGAAGCAGATAAATATGAACAACAGGTGAACTGGAAAAAAAGGAAGTACCTAACTTCCTTAAACACTATGATGCTTTTATACAAAAACAGAATAATTTAAAAGTCCCCAATTGGTCAGATGCCTTTTGCTTTAAAATAAAAGCAACAAAGACCTCATTCCCAAACAAACTCTTCTTCTCGCTCTAATATAAATACTGAAAGGTCTGGAGTGATTTTGCCATTTTCCCCACTTTCGTTTATTCCCAGAGATAACCTACTTCCTCTCTAGATGTTCTCGGTTCAGAGAGTTCAAACTGAATTTAAAACAAGCCATTGGCTTGTCGGGAGGGGAGAGGAGGATTTTTAAGCTACATCTTATATAAAGTTAAGAAGGCTCCTAAAAAAATAACGTAGCCTGTATTTTGGTTGCACAAATTGGGAGAATGTGCAACACTTGAAATGAAATCTAGCACTTCCCGACAGGCACTCTAAACAAATTCAGGCAGGGCATACACAGCATCTGCAAGATGCCTGGCACCAGATCAAGAACTGTACAACATCTAATTGGAGCAAGAATAATACTGGCCATATAAAAAATAATTCCTCTTCAGATATATACCTAGATGTGTGTGTGAATGCACATGTCCACTCCATGCGCTCACACACAAGCAATTCTTGTTTTCTCACCCGGTGCCAGAATTGTGGCCTGATCGTGATCCTTAAACGTGCAATTACGATTGACGCTTCTTCAGATAGGTAAAAATTTAGATTTCTCCAGTTTGAGGGAATAAGTCTGCCTTCTGCTGATATACCCCCAATGTTTATTCTCTTCGCTACCAAACAGGCACACAGATTCCAATGCACGTGAAAGTGTGAAGTTTGTTGCCTTTTTCTTGAACACACACCAACAGATTTGTTTTTAATAAACGTCGTTTAACAGTTCCTATAAATACATTTCGTTTGACAGCTATCTCGGTGGTACAAGTACCATCTTCCTGTTCTGATTCTCTCTATCCTCACCTCCAAAAATCAACCCTAAATGAAAATATTTATTAATGGGTGAATAACAGACAAAGATAACTTGTAATATGATGTCATATATCCTTCTGTTTATCCACAAACGAGACAGAATACATTCCACTCTGCTGAAGACATATGTGCCAGGTGAACATTTTAATTTTTTAGAAAGTTTGTAGCTTTAAAACCACAACACTAAAACAGTGACAGCTTGAATTCATATATCACATTTGCCCATCATTCATGCATTTTTTAAAAATAGTGATGTTTAAATAGTGGACAACTCATTATTTCCTAACCTTGACAGTTTTAAAGCAATATCATTTCCCATAAAAATTTATAAACTCTACATCCAATGCATAAATTATCTGTCTCGTGTACGGATATAAAGGTTTGTAAATAAACCTCCAATTATTAAAAAAAACAAACCCAACAACTCATGCAAAGTGATTCATAGTTCTCAGTTAAAATGAAACATTTTCCTTAACCAGTTGCATTACTCCCTAATATCCTTTAGGAACAATATAATAAATTGACAAAGTTTATGGTTCTTGATTGTAACCAGATAATCTGTAACCAAATAAATGGAGAAAAATAGTAACCCTTCTAAAAGACGCTTCCATGAGAAGGATAAATTTGCTGTATAAAATAATATTAGCTACCTATATGTATTACAATGTGTGCATATCGGAGTGTGTTTTTCTGCAACACACATTCATAAGTATTGTGTAATTTATTTTGTGCCAACCCCCTACTTTAAAATGGGCCTTGTTTAAAACTGTAATAGTTCCCTTTTGGCCTAACTTGCTGTACCCTGATTGATATCAGATGCAATGTTAGAAATTGAAACAACACAGACTTCAGCCCTGCCTTTTCTCGAGAACTTTAATGTATTATTTTCTAGCTTTTTCAAAAACATTAAAATGCCCATTAAAATAAAAAAAAAAAAAAGAAAATCTTTCTGAAGACATAACCAAAATATAAAAAAATAAACAATCTTCCTGATGGCAGGTAGAAAGCTTTTCCTGAAATTGTACACAAAACACCAGAATGCACTCCTTTTTTCCCTTAAACAAAGTACTTCTAATGGATGCAAAAGCTCAGATGCAAGGCACAAATTCTACATCATTTATGCGATGTTGGCAAGAATTTCTCTCTCTTGTTTTGTAATTTTGCATCATCATTATTCTTTTCATTGCGTTTCAGTCTCAAATTCACGTTCTACATCAGTTTTTTTCCCCTCTGTCAGTTCTTTCTCAATCCCTTCAGCTGCGAAGCTGAAGCTGAGATTCGGGAAGCACCAACTCTTGTTTTCAAGGGAAAAACAAAACAAAACAAAAACAACTAATCTGAACAGACAACTGAACACTTTCTGGTGGTTTAAAGAAAGTCCTTATTCCTAAACACAATTCGAAGAAATAAACACTAGCTTAGAAAGGAACAAGCTTGAGTTAACTAAGTTAAGTTAAGTTTCAGGTTGCAAAATCCTTTGCCAACTGACTGAAGGCATTTTCTGAAATTCAATTTTCTTCCCTTACCTTACGATACCTACGCTTAATACTACAACATTAGCAAGAATTAGATAGCTCAGGCAGAAGGTATTCTGAAGCAGCCCAGAACAACTTTCCAAAGCAATAAATGCAGCAAATGACTCTCATTCGTACCACAATAAAACTTGTCAAAATTACACCTTTAATTACAGAGCGAGCTTACCGCTTTCCCATTATAGTAGTACATCAAAGAATTTCCTCCCATGCCTGGAATTGTGTATGCACAATACATGGTCTTGAATTCTTTTTTTTTTTTTCCTCTCCAGTACCACTCTAACAACTTTTATTTCAAACTCGCTGTCCCTTTTTTCACAACAATTCCTTCAGTCGCATTTTCCCATATGGCCAGGCCAAGCATGGTGAATATGCAAAGCAGGAAGAAACCATTCCTGACGTTAGGGGTGCTTGGAAAGGGGGGGGGGGGAGGCGGCGGCTAGGAGTCTTCTCTGAGACAGTTAACTTTCCAGAGCAAATCTGGAATTCTTCCCAGTCCTGATTTAGCTGCAATTCCTAATGCAAAGAGAGAGAGAGACAGAGAAAGGCAGAGCTTCCACTGGGTCCCTGGATTGGTCTACTTGCTGGAATAATGCTGATTCTTAGTGCTTTAAAACAAAAACAAAACCCAAAACCTTAAATACTACTACTACTACTAATAATAATAAAAAAAGTTGCCTTCACTCTTTTCTTTCCTAAAATTTCCACTGATCTGCCTTAGGGGTAAAAAAAAAAGTGGAATAGGGTCGATTATTGAAGAGAATACAAATGCAGTTAATTGACTCCCCCCCCCCTCCTTCTCCCACTCTTTCTTTTTTGTTTTAATTTGATTAAAAAGCGAGTGGCAGGAAGGGAATCGTATGATGCACATCTAATAACTGTACCATCTGTCTGTGCTGCTGGCTGCCTCCCAGCATTGTATGCAGCTGCCTGAGAACTCGACTCAGGGAAAGGGGAGGGGGGAGGATTTTTTTTTATATTTTTTTTTTAAAAAAAGCCCACACGTCTCTCTGACCTCGCTGAAAAGGAAAGAGGAGCCAGTGTTTTCTCACTGCCTGCTCGACTACCTACAAAAATACAGGGTTGAACGTGAAGCAGGGAAACAACAACAACAACAACAAAAACACCCCTGCTCCAAGCCTAGGGTGCTGTTGTGGGGTGGGTTGGGTGATTTATTACTATTATTAATTCTTCTTCTTCTTCCTTGTCATTATTTTTATTTTTATTTCCGCCCCCCCTCTCTCTAAATCCCAGGCTTTTCGGTTGGAAGCAGGAAACGGATTGGAAGCGTTAGAAGTTAATTCAACTACAGAGCTGGCATTGGCTTCAAGGGGGAAATCAATTGGGAAGGGAACCTGATCTTGCACTTGCTTGTTTGTTTGTTTCGGCTCGGGGGTGTTTTTTTGCGGGGGTGGGGGGAGGAGAAGAGGAAGAGGGGGGGGGACAGGAGAGGGAGTTTTGGCGATGCACATTTTGGGTTGCTTAAGATTATGACCCAGCCTCTGAGAACTTTCCCTGGAAAATAGAATTGTGGTGGTGGGGCAATTTGGGGTCGGGAGAGGAATCTTTTCCCCCAGCATGGATCTCATCTAAGGGTTCTCCAGCTTTTCATGTATTGTTACCCTCAGCCTACGAAGACAAATAAAGCATGTTCAGGGCACAATTCGATGCCACTGGGTAGAGACCGGCTCTGATTTTTTCTTTTACGCTCTGCTGTCTAATCCAAAAAAGCAAAAAAAAAAAAAAAAAGTGTGTGTGTGTGTGTGGGGGAAACAGGTTTAAAAGGGCTGGCTGGGGAAGGGAGCGCATGGGGGGGGGGGGAAGAAGGGGACTGGATTCAGCTTGCCAAATTCAGAGCATCAGAGTAAAGGGGTGCCCCTGGGAACTGATCCCAAATGAAACTAAATAATTTGCATATGCTGAAGCAAATGCCATCTGAGCATAAAGCTATTCTGCAGAATCAACTTTAATAATTCAAAGCACCTATTTTCCTACCACTCAACATGGTAACAAAACACATACAGTATTAATAAACAGCAAGAGATGGCAATGTTAGTCTTGAAGTAAGTCTTTTCTTTTTCTTTCTTTCTTTCTTTCTTTCTTTCTTTCTTTCTTTCTTTCTTTCTTTCTTTCTTTCTTTCTTTCCTTCTTTCCTTCCTTGCTTCCTTCCTTTGCTAATGGTAAAATTTTATTTGGTATTCTCTATGAATCAACATAAAGAGTGCCAGCCGCTACACAGATTTTAGAAAAGAGAGAGCAGAGGGCTTTCTCTAACTTCCTTGTTCTGTATTTATTTGGGAGGTCCTAAGAGACTTGAATAAACAGTTCTTGAATTATAATCACACATTTCATTCAAATTTCATGCTTTGAGGTTTTTTTTTTTTCTTGATTAGAAGAGTTAGTTGTCAAACGGACTGGATCACATTGCCAACCTTTAAACTATTTTTGTGTATAATATAAATGGCCAGAAATCAAAATAGAACAAGTATCCATGTAACAAAATGTAAATTCTCAAAGGAGAGTGGGGTGATAATAGTGATGGAGAATCAACAGCACACACATGTATGTATGTATGTATGTATGTATGTATGTATGTATGTATGTATGTATGTATGTATGGTATTCAGCTTTGTTCGGGTATTTTCCCACGTCATTATAGTTGTGCTTTTAAAGTTGTAGCAATGTTTCGGCAGAATCTCATCTGCCATCATCAGGCTTCTGATGATGGCAGATGAGAAGCCTGATGATGGCAGATGAGATTCTGCCGAAACGTTGCTACAACTTTAAAAGCACAACTATAATGACATGGGAAAATACCCGAACAAAGCTGAATACCATACATGTAAGTACCCACGAAAACTTAAGAAAACACATACACATACACACACACACACACACACACACACACATATATATATATACACACACACACATTTTATTTGAATATATTGGTTGAATATACACAATTTTAATTCCACTCTGTTTCTGCACACAAAGTATTATTTCTTTATAAGTGTGCAGCTTCAGATTTTTTTTATTCACACAGACGGATGTAAATGCAGGGGGGAATTCCCCCAAAGTTATGGATTAGTAGATTCCTCAGAAATATGCAATTAACATTTAATTCTAATAAAAGTTTACCCCAAACTAAATTTGATTGATATCTAAGCTTCTAAATTCACTCTAATCAGTTCATGGTCACTGAAACAACCCTCTAAAATCGGACTAATACTATAAGCTTTAATTACTGGCATCAGATAATTATGAAATTTCATATTATGATGTTTATAGGAAAACACAAATTAATGAAGTCTGATCCCATTGAACAGTAGGCCTTGAAATAATGACCTTTCAATCCTGAAAGTGACTGCAATTCAGGCTATGGTTACTTTTGACAAGTTAGGTTAATGGATTTTTAATTACATTTGGACAACTATAAGCCTTTATTAAAGTTGGATTCAAGAGATATCCCTGCTCTTCCTTTTGATGACAACCCTTCCAGTATTTCCCACATGTTTAAATTTGATTAGCTTGTGTAATGTTCACACAGATTTCTTAGATCAATGATTTCATTTGGCATAAAATGTCTTCCTATATATTCTTAAATATGAGATTCTTCTCAAGCACTTTCTGGCTTGAGATCCACAAAGAAAATCAAATTGCTCAAGTTATCCATCTAGTCCTTAGATGCATTGTAAGTATTCCATTTACATAAATGAATATTAGTACTTCCAGTTCATATAACCCTTTTCCCTTACCAATACAGACTTATGGACTCATCATTCACATAATAATATGATAAGAGTTTCTATTGGATAAATTACAGATTGAGACGCAAAGGAAAAGAAACTATTTTCTTGCTTGTTCAAGACACAGCCATGTGTATTGTGCACACATTCAACAACATGTTTGCACAAGCACAGTGTTACAAGGGAGACAGCATTTGTACAGTGGACATTGAAACAATGAAATAAATACTATAAAAGTGAAATAAATCTCCTGTCTTTAAAAACTGCTCAGTCATTATAGTCAAATGTCTAACCCATCAGGTACGTTTCCTTTCCTCAGTTTTTTTACCTGACCCACAATATAAAAACTTGATTTAGATATGAAGAAACAAACTTGCCATGCCCTGAATAATCTCCCCCTCCCCTCATCTATCTGTCTGTCTGTCTGTCTGTCTGTCTGTCTGTCTATCTATCTATCTATCTATCTATCTATCTATCTATCTATCTATCTATCTATCTATCTATCATCTATCTAACATACCTAAGAAAGCCACAATCGAAGTGAGTACATCAATGGGAAGGATTTAGACTTAAGTAGCACATGGCTTAACACATAGGTAGTCCTCAACTTACAACATTTCATTTAGTGACCGTTCAAAGTTACAACGGCACTGAATAAAACCAACTTATGACTGTTTTTCACATGTATGACTATTGCAGCATCCCCATGGTCACGTGATCTACATTCGGAAGCTTGACAACTGGTTCATATTTATGACAGTCGCAGTGTCCTGGGGTCATGTGCCCATCTTCTGAGACCTTCTGACAAGGAAAGTCAATGGGGAAGACAGATTCACTTAACAACTGTATTACTAATTTAACAACTGCAGTGATTCAGTTAACAAATGCAGCAAGAAAAGTCATAAAATGGGACAAAACCCAATTAACAAATTTCTTACTGAACAACGTAAATTTCTTACTGAATTTATAGCCAGTAAGCTATAAATTTTGGGCTCAGTTTTGGTCATAAGTCGAGGACTGTACTCTACTTGTTTGGGTAACCAATGTTTAAGAAACGTTTCCCGGGTTCACACTAAGGCATTTTATTATAGTCAGAATTCTCCATAAAAATGGAGAACTCAATTCATCCCACTTTACATGAAAAATGCTTCATGGGCCAGGCCCAAACTTACACAGGGTAGCCCTTGAGTTACAACCATAATTGTGAGAGGAATTTATGTGGTTGCTAAGCAAGGCAGTTCTCAAGTGAGTAGAATTCAATTTCACGACCTTTATTGCTGTGGTTGTTAAGCGAATCACTGCAGTTAAGTAAATCCTGTGGTCTTTAAGTGAATCCAGCTTCCACGTTGACTTTGGTTGTCAGAAGCCAATTGGGAAGGTGGGTAATGGCAGGATGCTGCAACTATCATACATACATGCTGGTTACCAAGCGCACAGATTTTGATCACGTAGCCATGAAGATGCTGCAGTGGTCGTAATGGTGAGGAACAGTTGTAAGTCACTTTCTGAATGTCGTCGTGACTTCAAAGAGTCACTAAACAAATAGCGAGGACTATTTAGTCAAAAACTTTCTGTAATCTTCTTTTTTTTTTTACAAATTACAGGGTATATAATATGTCTTCTAATTACAGTCAGTCTTGAAAGAGACACCAGCTATTAACCCATTTCTATTTCTTGAAGAAAGAGTTCATGATTACTATGAAATAAAAGTTCATAAGGGAAACAACACAAATACTTCAGAGAGATGGGAGAGAGAGAAATGAGAAAAGGAGGCAGCCTTCAGAATGGACAAGGAGCTAGTTGAAAGTCACTAAAATCTGAATAATTTTTGATATTCTAAAAAAGAAGCATGTGGTTCCAAGCTTTTCATCATATTCATAAAAGTTAAAGATATAAATAAATAATTACATACATAAATCAGAAAAAAAGATAATTTCAACCATGCTAACATTGTTTACTCATTTCTCAAGCAGATCAATTTTAGGGAAGTTCATGCTGTAAAGCTGAGAATGACAAGTCACGATCATCAAGAATCAAAACACTACAGTAAGTGCTTAAAGAAATTTGTTTAGCAATTCATTAAAATGATTATAATAAAGGTGGATATCTATGTTTTAATCTCCTAATGTGGTGCTGCTAAATTTGCATCTGAACACAACTACTTAGATAATATCATTGAGCCAAGCAAAGCCAGTAAGCTATACTTAGTTGATTCAAAAAGCTGATAGTAGAACAGATTGCCCAAATGCCAAGTTCCACTTATTCCAAACAATATGGATGCTATCTCAAATATTGCTGTTACATTAATATACATACCTACAACAACTCAATATAGTCATCTAATGTTATACTACAGTATTTTTTTTTACTTAGACTTATTTACCCATTCAGATATATAATAAAAATACTGTCTGATTACCAAAGGAAAATGTTTACAGTTTTTACAGTTTTACAGTTCTCGATCATGAGCTATAGCATTGTTATGCTTAACCATCTCCAGTAGAGGCGCACAAAATATCTTGAGTTCAGATTTCTTGCTCTGAGTTGGAAACAGCTGTTTTGACCACCTTACCAGAAGTGCAAACTCAGCTGTCTCAAAGTGGAAATATTTTTGATTAAGTTAGAATGGTTTCAAAACATTCTGCACGCTTCTACTCCAGAATCAACGCAAGTGCTTTTTGTTTAAAATATTTTATTTTTACATGTTATGGTACCCTTAGCCACTCTCTTTTCTTCACTGCTCTGTTATACACAACACAGGATCAGTAATAGAGACTCCAAGGAATATACATTGGGACTCAGATGCAGATGTAAATGCTTCTCTGGAATTGAAAAAGGAATATTATGTGGATTTTCAAAAATTGGTGCTAACGCATACCTTCTTGGGATGACAAATCACTACCAAATTTAAGTGATTTATTTCTCGGGATTCTGAGTATCACTCAAACATGAGCTTGGAACCTGCATGTGTTTTCAGTTTCTGCCTTATAGCATTTAAGGTATCATTTCAAATCTTTTATTAGTATGGCAAGAAAAAAAAAAGTGGACATAAGATGATTGCATTTCATCTGAAAACCAGCGCAATATTCCATTCTGTGATCCTTAAGAGTAGACCCCAAGATCTGACAACCAGTGCAATTTCCTGCTGGCTAGCATTTACAGAAAACATACTCAACATATATAAAATGTATTATTATTATTTATTAGATTTTTAATCCTACCTTTATTATTTTATAATTAACTCAAGGTAGTGAACATACATACTCTTTCCTCCCCCTATTTTTCCTACAACAACCACTCTATGATATAGGTTGAGCTGAGAGAGCGTGACTGGCCCAAGGTCACCCAGCTGGCTTTCAGGGATACCTGTTTTCCAACAAAGGCACCAAAGTAACTATCAAAAGACATGGACAAAGAGCTCTTCCAAACAAAAATTAAAATTAAAAAGCAACCCAATCATAAATACGTAAGTATGCCACCAGATTCCCACAACAGTGTCAAACTATCTAAAATGGCAGTATTATCATCATTATTCTCATCTTCCCTATCACCTATCTCATCTTCTTATGACTATAACTTTGTTGCTTATCACTGTTGTTGTATGTTCACTGAGAGCTTATGCACTGGACACAAATTCCTTGTGTGTCCAATCACACTTGGCCAATAAGGTATTCTATTCTATTCTATTCTATTCTATTCTATTCTATTCTATTCTATTCTATTCTATCCATCCCATCCTATTTCACCTCCTATCATATCCTATCCTATCCTGAAAAATCAGCTAAGATATTAATCCTCTTCTAAGAAATAAATAAAATCTATTTACTATCTAGTTTCCCCAGCTTATTCTGAAATGAATCCAGTAATATTTATAGTGGCATATGACTAACAAAGTCACACCCAATAAGGTATCATTTATAACCATTCTAATCTAGTCCATTGTAGTTGGTCAACTGCATACGCTTTAATTCAACATGAAAGACAGTAGGGGATATCAATGTTTTTATCACCAATTGCTTTGGTCAGAATTTTTGAACTTTCTATCTAGTTATTAATTTTGGAAGTTAATCATCACTCTATCCTTATTATGCAGTCTATCTTCTCTGATTAAAATAAATCAAGGTTTTACTAAGTGCATTAGTGAATATTAGGGAGGAAAAATAGAAAGCTAAGCGTGTTCAGGAGATTTCTAATTTTTAAAATTGCTCTGGTGCTTCTGGCTTTCCATTCTCTTTAACTACCATGCTAATGCCAACAATAAGTACTACTTTCAAATGGAAGCAATCAATATGTTAAATTTGTCATATGAATAGTTCTACTTCTTCCAGGTGTATAATTCTGTACCCTGATGCTGCTCAGGGTGCAACTAGTGTAGAGTTGCACACAACCTTCAACATGATTACATGACAATTGCTACTTATCTGGGATTGCATAAACTGAACAATGTGTTTGCAAATGCTAGAGTGTATAACTAACTTCACATATTATGTTGAGCCATGACATGCTTAACATGGTTAAATTTATTACCCAAAATTGGCTTGGATTACCTTACATCCTAAGCTGTGATAGGCTATGCATTACAAATTATGACTGAATTTATATAAGACAGTCAAGTTAAATCTAATAAATCACACTTTTGTTTAATGGAATGCATTAACCATACAATTGAATTTATGGCTGGTGAATGCATTTTTCTTGTGAGTTATAATATATGTGGTTTCTTCAAGAAAATGAGTTTCGAAATGCAGGAAGTTTCAACAACAGGAATCACAAAACTTGAATTTTGTTGAACAATTTTGTTGGCACTCATGATCAAAATACCCTAAAATGAAACAAAGAATCCAGCATGAGTTAGTTAGAGATTATACAGATATTCTATTGCACCTATTCCTTTATTCTTCTATGGTATCATTTTGTCAAATATAATTTTGTGAAATATAATATAGATGAAAAAAAAGATAGAAGTTGACAAAATGTTGAAGGGTAAAAAAAGGAGGAGAAAGAAGGAGAAAGAGAAGAGGAGGAAGATAAAGAAGATAAATTCCTAAAACCATATAGATCAGATAGATAGATAGATAGATAGATAGATAGATAGATAGATAGATATAGATAATAGATACTCTAGTAGATAGATACTGTAGATAGACAGACAGAGATATACAGACAGGTATGTATATAAATGTGTGTGTGTGTATGTATGCATGCTTGTATTTATATGTTGATGAATATCTTATGTCTATGTATGTATGTATGTATGTATGTATGTATGTATGCGTATGTATATATAGCAAAAAGTTTAATTGAATCTTTTTAATAACACTATCTCTCTATCCACCAGAGGGATGCAGCTTGTGACTAACTACCTATATGAAGTCCCCAAAACTATTTTTGGCTGTCCTGAATGCTGAATTTTTTGTTTTGTTTTCTGATATTGGAATTAATGTCTATACATTCCACATTAACGATTCATCTTGAAATCTGGGGATAAAACAAGAAGAAAGAACTTAATGAGATGCCAAAGATTCACTCACAATTGGACTCATCTTTCTTTGACTGTGCTACAGGCCTAACATAAAGGCCGAAGGAGCGTTGCAACTGGTCATAAGAGTCACAAATAATTTTAAGAAAGAACAGTTGCAATATATATAAAGAGCCATGTATGCCACCAGTAAATACTTTCAAAGAGAAAAACTGTTCTTATTTTTGAAATAGTATGCCGCTGATATTATTGAGGAAGGATCAATATTATAGCCAATGTAAGCTGACAAAACACAATTTGTCTATTACATGACAATGAAATTTAGTACAAAAAAAAAATCATTAGAATTTTGTATTTTTAAAGCCTGTCTTTCTAGTGGCTATGTTTTGGTAGTTAAGTTCTCAATGAAATATGTATCTTTTTTTTCTTAAATTGTCCTAGAAAGGAAGATCATTAGTTGTTGTAATAAGGTGGGTTTATCTATAGGACTATTTAGCTGTAATCCCTTCAAAAAAACCCTATATAATAAAGCTTTTTTTAAAAAAAGAATTTGCTTTACATGGAAATGCTAAGATGTGTTTTGTCTTCCATGTTTATAGCAACATATATTTCATTTGGAATTATTGTTTATTTAACATGTGTAGCTCACTCTTCACCATTGTGCTCATTTTGCTCATTTATCATCCATTATGTCAACTCTGGTTCCTTGCAACTACCAGTCCATGCAGTTTTCTTGGTAAACCTGTTTCCTCGAACACAAAAAGCCTTTTTCCTCGAACACAAAAAGACTTTTCCTAGTGGCTTTGTGCTTAAACTGGGACTAGAACTCAGTTCTCCTGGATTTTAATCCAGTATCTTTAACCACTACTGTCCATCAAACTGAATCTCAGTAAGGAAGGCCTGGATATTGAAGAACTACATATTTCTTTTTATCCTTCTCTATTCACCAACTTTTAAATCACTTTATACATCTTTCTGAGCTGAGTGCCCCATCAGTGTTCAACTGCATTTGGTTTTCTCCCTTAAGTATGTGCTAAACAAAACTTTATGGAAGCCTATCATTCATATACATAGCCATGTCCTCAACACATACTAGACAAGATATATACATTTTGAAGGGAAATGCTCATTTAAGAACGTGTGCCATGGATAGGATCATAGGGAGAGGGAAAATATTTCTGAGTTTATTGATTACTTTTACTGGACAGGTTATTTCAACTATCCCCAGAAAAATTCATGCAATGATGGGATACATCGTACCGATAAATTCTCCAACTAATGTTAACTTTTTAAAACCAACTGACAGTGGATACTTTCCCAGGCCTACCAGAACATGAAGTGTGTTGAAGGTCAGAGCATTTTTATGCAAAAACTACAACTCTTTGCAACACACACACACACGCGCGCGCACACACACACACATCACACCAGTAATGGTGATTGAGCATCCTAATGCAAATGAAGCTGTAAAGACAAGAACCCAAATGTTCAGCTGAATTCAGAACTCAAGGTAGACAGCACAGAATAGAAGCAATAAAGGACCCAATCAAATGACTTTTTTTGACTAGTGGTTATATAAGTTTTTAAAAGTAGGGATTTTGAAGAGTCATCTTTTAATATCTATTAATTGTTTTGATGTATTGAAATATTTCAAAGGCACTGTTGCTCATAGTGATACTTAAAAACGTATTTTTGTGAGCTGATCTTAGGGCGTTCAATCTATGTCACAGAAGATGAAGCTTCTTATGAAAAATTCTCTTCTTTCCCTTCACCCCTCCTTGTGCCCTCAACATCTGCTTTCCTTGGAATTCTTTATGACAATGAATTCCTTTTACATCCATTTTAGCAAGCCAGCAAGAAGTAACAATGAAGATAATTCATAGATGGCATCACAATTTCCTAAAATTACATTATATAAATTGCATCCTTTCTAGACAGTGTTAACATGGGTGTAAACAAATCGGTTCTTATTACTATCTCTCATGGTAGTGCCCAGTAAGTCAGTATTTGAGATTGAAGGTTGTTTTTTTTTTTTTTTTTAAAAAAAAAAAGATAAAATCACCAATAATTTTTAACAATCAATCCTATGGCCAGTTTATGGACGATAATTGCTAGTGTACATGCAGTGTAACAAAATGATTCAGTAAGAAAATGTTTTAGTCCTTGCTCTTAAGTTCTTAATCACAAAACATGAGAAAAGCAAACTACAGTATTAATTAGATCAATGATATTCAAGTGCGGAGAAAATTGAAGTGGCAGAAAAATGAATACAACACTCAACAATGATGATCAGCCCTATAATGAAAGATAAATTCAGTCAAATATAATAATCACCTTGCTGGAACCATGTATGTTTTTCATAATACTGTAAATAATAAACGCCTATGTAGAAATAACATTTGGCTTGACATATTGAATATGGATAACTGCAATATCAGCACTGCTCTTCAAGACCATATTTGTATGAACAAATATTTGTCTATGTCCCAATAAACTGTCAGTGTGTCTATGCATGTACGTATATGCACTGTTTCTATTATCTTGAATCAATCCAATGCAAGGTGAAATTATAGAAGTTTACGGTGAAGTGCAGGTTAGTAGACAGACAGATTTGACATTCCAATCTAGTCTTTCTGCTGCTCTTTCATGCCCAAGGGAGGACTAGAACATCCCAATTCAGCCTTTTAAACATTACACTGCATTAGTTCTCTTAAGAGATATATGCAAGGGTGAGCTTCAAAAATTTTAGCAAAGGGTTCTCTGCCCGGTTGCTGGGTGGGCATGGCCATGGTGGGCATGGCCTAGTCGGCCTCCTGCACCACAGCGGGGGTGGGTGGGTGTTTTTGCCCTGCCCGGGCTCCGGAGGCTTTCCTTGAGCCTCCAAGGAGGGTGAAAACAACCTCCCCGTGCTCTGGAGGTTCTCTGGAAGCTGGAAACGGGCCCATTTCTGGCCTTCCTGAACTTCCGGGAGGCCTGTTTTTCGCCCTCCCAGAGCCTCCCCAAGTGCCCTATACTTACCTGCATCCAAAATGGGCCGTGTGGGGACTCCTGGGAGGGGCAGGGTGTGGTGGGCGGGGCCAGCCAGGAGTGGGATTTGGGGATTCTCCAAACTGCACAGAATATTAGCTAGGGGCTCTCCCAAACCCCTAGCAGCCCACCTCTGGCTATATGCATCTGTGTCTTTTTGAGGGAGAATAAGAGAATAACAGAGTTGGAAGGGACCTTGGAGGTCTTCTAGCCCACCTCCCTGCTCAGGCAGGAAATCCTGTACCATTTCAGACAAATGGTTGTCCAACCTCTTATTAAAAACCTCCGGTGTTGGAGCACCCACAGCTTCTGGAGGCAAGTCATTCCACTGTTTAATTGTTCTCACGGTCAGAAAATTTCTTCTTAGTTTTAGCTTGCTTCCCTCCTTGAATAGTTTCTATCCATTGTTTCTTGTCTGGCCTTCAGATGCTTTGGAGAATAGATATACTCAATTCCTGCAATGGTTCCTGTAGAACCTGCCCAAGTCATATTTTTGAAACCTCTTTTGGTTTAAAAGGGGGGGTAAAAGAGGCCACCTATATTAATATTGAACAGCCATCTCTCAACAGAGGGTGAGGGATGTGACACCACTTATCTCCAGTCTGCAACCCAATCCTTCCAGCAGTCCCAAGAAAGCTTCACTCACACCCATTTGCACTCTGATTCAGGTGACTCTGAGTAACAAATAAAACTCCCAAGTGGCTTTCAATGACTCTCAGAGAACTAATGACCAGATGACTGCAAAGAATATAAACCCTTCCACTTCCCATTTTTCAGTTAGAATTGAAGAAGCTTCTTGAATGAGAAGTGAAATGTTTTCAAGAAACTCCCCCCCCAAAAGTCCAGTTGCCTTTTGGAAAAACACCCAAGGGACAACCATGACCTGGATGATTGAGAATTTCCATAGATACATAGCACAACTCAGAATTACATACATTATTCTTTCCTTGAATTAAATAGAAGGTTGAAAAAGTAAAGCAAGAACTGGAATGATTAGATTTATAACAAGCTCTTTCTTTAGGGCCTGAATGAAGGTTCTATGAAGATTTCTCTTCATTTTATCCTGTCAACATCAACTCCGTGCTCAGTCATGACTAACATCTTGACTTATTTGATTCACCCTCAAGCCCTGCTCTCCTGGATGCCCCATTCCTTTCTTGGAAATCAACTGCTATACTACAATGAATCCATGCTACTGAAAGGATAAACTGTAACTAGCAGAAAATAAGTCTCTAAATCTTGCTTTACCATTCCTCTAGCAATGGATGTGCCCAATCCAAAATCTGCTTGAATTTTCATTATGTCTGAATTTCCCATGACTCCATCTTAGGCTACACAGACATTACAAAATCATCCAAGATACAACTCAACAAGTTATCTAAGGAAAATTTTAGATAGTTTGGACATCATTCCTTAGAAGCTACTTGCACTGTCAAGATCTGATTTATCTTGAGTCTGGAAAGGAATAGAAGTTAGTTTTGTGGTCAAGTCCTAGGAATTGCTTTGTCACTGCGGTCAAAGAGTAAAGTTCCTAATGAGCTCAGGTACTTAATTCTGATAAGTATACATTTTATTTTAAATAAAGTATTTATTTCTGAATCCCCTCTACTGGATTATTTAATTATCACAATGAGTTAAGAAATGGAGTTGACTTAGTGCTGTGTTGGAACACTTGTAAATGATCTTAATTTCCTACCCAACTGCTAGCTCTGGCAGATACCTCATTCTTAAGGTGAAAAAAAGAGGACCATCTAGAGTGCACCAGATCAGGGGTATCAAACTCAAGGCCTGCGGGCCAAATCTGGCCCGCAGGATGCTTAGATCTGGCCCATGGGGCCACCCTGGAAACAGCGAGGGATCAGCCCACAGCACCTCTGCCAGCAAAAATGGAGCTCAGGAGGGCCACGCACCAGGCTCCATTTTCACTGGCAAAGGGCTAGCAAAACAAACTAAAAGCAAAACAAAGGGAGAAATGTTTCCCCTTTTGCATTTGCACATCCAAGAAGGGACAGTGGAAAGACAAAGAAAAAGAAGGAAAGATGAGAAGAGAGCAAAGAAGGAAAAAGAAGGAAAGAAGGGAAGAAGAAAGGAAAATAAAGAGGGAAGGAGGGAGGGAGGGAGGGAAGGAAGGAAGGAGTTTATGAGAGGGAGGGGAGTCTTGTAAAATCCTGCCTTAGCACTTGGCCACCATAGGTGCCCCCGACACGTGTGATGTCAAGCCAACCTGGGCATGCCCACCCTGGCCCCCCAAGGTCAAACACAACCCTGATGCGGTCCTCAATGAAATCAAGTTTGATGCACTTCTACTAAAGTGCATCCTTAGCCTTGAATTCTCACATGAGACGATAATATCTACCATGGAAATACGTAACTAAAGAGAGTCTGGCAATCTGTCCTACTTTGCAGGGAGGGAGGTACAGAAATTAATAAGCAAGTCTATTGACAACAATAACAGATTAAAAATGCTTCCGAAAGCTTTTTCCCATTACAAACTAGATCTTAATCATCTTCATAAAATTTAAGTGGAATAGCACATTAGGTAAGAGCGTAAATGAAGGAAATATGGTAGCATCCATAAACTTTTACTCAACTGCAGTGGCCTTCTCTAACTGGATTACTTCTCCATTTAAAGTAGTTGCAAACATCTGTGATTATACTCTCTGCTTTTTAACACCAACCATACTTTTATGGTATTTAAATCCAAGATATTTAACGCTTTCGATAATGTTTGCAATAACTGGGATTTTTGCACTTTGCTTGCCCTCGACTATTTCTTTTAGTGGGCAGCTATTAACTGAGTGCTGTCTGAACTTTGGTAACACATCACAACATGTTTTAAGCTTTCCTGCAAAAATATTCCGTGTCAGACAAAGCTACTTGAAATGCAAACATTTGTGATAAATGGTCCAAGAATGGGTTGAAAAAATACATACATCCACACATATGCTGGTTTGCCTATCTATCTGTGTGTGCATATACAGACATACATGAAAATGAAATCATGGAACTTCTCAGAAAAAATGGCAATGAAATAGTTAACAGACATATGCCGTATAATTAGGAGATGCATTAATGATTATGAATAGTAAATGATTTGGTGCAAGAAAAAATATGTAGTCAAAAGGGACATGTACCTATCTTACATGTTTGTTAGCAACTGTATAAAACTAGAGATTTTTGCTATTAAGAATCCTGCATTATTGGTGTAAACACTTCCAAGGGTACATCAAATTGTAATCTTTCATACGACATCCATCAAACCAGGCTGGAGATTTTGACAAACATTAAACACAGTAAGGAGGCAATTATGTATGCATGATTTAATCTGCAACTAATTAATATGCAAATTTATTCATATGTTAGTTACTAAATTAAAAATGCAAAGAAGCCCTTATGGTGATTCTCAAAATTTTGCACAAACAGAACATTTAAAATGTAAGAAAAATGAACTTTTTTTAAAAAAAAACCCTGCATACTTACAGCCTTTTAGAAACCTGTTGCATGAAGAAGATTAAAAATACTTTCTTTAATATTGGGAAACAATAATGGAGCTTTAATTTGATGTGAGACTGTGGTGAAAGAAAGGTTTTCCATGTTTCTATCAAAGTCTTATGAGATGCACACTAATTAGCAAACAAAATGTATTTCAAAGCTAAGTCAAATAACTTGGAAATATTTTGCAGCATATAATAGAATATCTATCTATCTATCTATCTCAAAGCAAGTTACTTGTTTATTCTTTAAATATACATGCTGTGCTAAATTATTTTTTCTTTTTTGTTTGAATGAAGACAATACTTTCAGACTAGGCTTATTAATATTTCGGAGTAGTGAAAGCTAATCAAATCCAAAGAACAAAAAGGAATCGAAAGAAATCTTTTTTAAAAAGTGGGGTTGGTTTCAATATGCATCATGAAAAGAATGACAATTCAAATAATGAAAAGGAATTATCTGAAACAGTTCCTATGTAGGTTGTTATAGCATCAATCCCTCTCTTCCACTGCATGCTTTAAAACATGTTCGTTTTAAAATTTTAAAAATGTGGCACTTACTCATAAAGGAGAAGGATAATTAAATTATATGTGTAACCTTTATATTCTCTGTAATGCTGGATACTTTTGAAAATCTCCAAGATATTCAAACCACGCTAGCAAACACTCGCACATATCTTTGTCACTCAAAAGGGTTTTTGTTTTTTAATGTATACATGGTGTTCACATAACAGGGACGCAGAAACAAGATTCCTTAGTCTAAAACAGAGACATGTACAAAATAAAAGGCACAATCAGCATTTCTCACCAGCTGATTCTGATGTGGTGAACTTGGCTTATATTTATTTTTTCTGAAAACTGAGAATAGGTTCACAGAGAGAGTAATTCTATTCATTATATCCCTAATGCTTAAAAAAAAATCCAGAAAGTTAAAATACTGATTACTTCTGCATTCCTGGTTTAATTTTCTTAACTCCTTTTTTTTTTTAAACTATGCTTAGGCCAAACTGACAATAGACTTTCCAGGTCATGTCAAACATGCCAACTGAATAAAGAGTGAATACTACAACTCTACCCCCACTGTGTACTATAAACAAACAAGACTGTTTGATACCCTTTAAAAAATAGAAGTGATAAGCCTTTGTATAAAGCTCAGAAGTGAACAATCTAATCGAATTTAATAGAAGAGATGTGCTGAAGGAGTTAAAAGATAGGGAATGATTTGTGATGAGAATAAAGAAAGATAATATGGAACTATGTCACTGCAAAACAAAAACAAACAAAAAACAAAACAGCTTTACAGTAAACTGTCCGGTTTGAACTCTAATAATACCGATCACTTTGTTACTACCTAAGACTTTTAAAACTATCTTATATTTTACACTGTTGTTCTTATAAATTCCCATGATAAGCTCTGATAGAAACAACTTTCCATCGGAGGAAAGCAAAATCTGAATAAACAGTTTTGTCATGGGATAAGAAGTAAGCTTGCGTTACTGTTTAGTAACTTGAAACACAAGACGCCATTTCTGTTAAGTCCTGAAATGAATGTAAGGCTTTTAAAAGCTTAAACATACACATTTGTGCATTCATTAGGCAGTGCTAAATCTAATTTGTTCTCTTTACTGTAACAGGAAGCACATGTTTAGAGCAATCTGTTTCCTCATATGAATGCTTTCCTGTCTGTTTAAAAAGAAAATCAGTGCACTTTACCCCAAGTAACCAAGAGGTGATCGTAAATATCCCTAAATAGCATTAAACAGATATGAAAGACATTAACACTTCCAGAATGCCAAAGTAGTATTTTTTTAAGGGGGGGGGAGGGGAAACCCTAACAGATGCTCCTAGGTCAAAAAGTGAAATGTGTGTTTCCTGGAAGAAGGGGGGGGGAAAACCAACCCAGTCTCATCAGAATCAAAAATGAACTGTGAGTAAAGACTGGAGTATCACACAGCAAAGAAAAGGATAAAGACAGGATGCTATCACTCCCTTGCGAAAGTTTAGGTTGTAATGGAAAAGCTCTGTTAGCTTAGAACCCAGTCTAACAAATCTGTATATTTTATAATCCACAAGGTGGCAATGGCAACCAATGAGGGTTATCTGCACAAATTCACTCCGGGGCCTACCATCTTCTCTTCTTGCAAATGATTGGAAGTCTCTGGACTCTTCTAAGCAAACTGAAAAGTAAAAGGAAGGAAGGAAGGAAGGAAGGAAGGAAGGAAGGAAGGAAGGAAGGAAGGAAGGAGGGGAGGGAAGGAAGGGGAGGGAAGGAAGGAAGGAAGGAAGGAAGGAAGGAAGGAAGGAAGGAAGGAAGGAAGAGGTGGGGTAAAAATTGCTGTGTCAGCTTGGGTCTGGCCTTTCACTTTTGACTTTGCATCACATATGAGCGTTGTAGCCCCACACCCCCAAAAAGAGGAAAAAAATCCTAGAGAAAACCCCCCAAAAGTATAGCATCATAACTTGTAGTAAAAGATATTTCCATATGTGTGTGTGTGAACACAACGTATTTTGTACAATATTTCAAGCTAACCTGTTGAAAGATATAAGACAAAAATAAGTTGAGGAGAGAAGATACTTGAATGCATTCTAAAGCGTTTGTGCAAATAATATGTTTTTACTCAGGACTTGTAATGCAAAAAAACAAAATGAGGGGGTGTATTTTTGTAAACAAAATAGGACTGAAACTTTTCAACTGAATGCTGATTTCATTTGGTTAGCATAGCAAAGAAATGGGTAAAAAGGTCCATCTTTCTAAATTTGTTGACATGCAATACATTCCAACTGCAAAGAACAGTAGCATTAGCCAGCTCATTACAAACAGCACTGATAGATTATTAAAATGCCCATTTAGTAGCTTTCTAGGGTCCCGATAAAGTCTTGTCCAAATCAGTAATAATTGGGCATTCCCAAAAGCAACATTTATAAACTGAAAGCAGTTTAATAAAAGAAGTATTTATAAAGTCAGTGACTTCCAATAATATTAGTATGTTGCTCAAGTCAGTCCAGAGCATAAAATACTGTATTTCTTTAAAAGTTAAGAAACTGTTTCTGTGTGAATGTAAGTAAATTAAAATGTAAACATCATAATAAGCTTTCAAGCTTCTCCTTTATTTATTGCATTTATCTCCTGTTGCAATTTAAAAAAAATAAGAGTTTTGGTCCTTCTTGGTATCATCTGGAGAGTTTTGCTCATATTTGTAAATGTCAAAACAGTTTCAATGGTATCTCTGATAATGGTCCTTAGGAATTATTTATACCATACATTCCCCTCCCTTTTTTGCCATAGAATCCTAAATGAAGTTGTGCAATACAAATTCATCCTTAAAGTAACACACCCAGATGCATGCAAATATTTATAACATCTAACCTAAACATTTTGAAAATAAAAACAGATCCAGGAAACATGCTCATGACAAGCAGGGACAGAATGACTTTTTGACTTTCTTCTCATGTGCTGTGCCAGTGAGTTACAGGAACCAGTAAAGAACTAGTAGAAATGTTAAAAACAACATTAAAATAATAAAGGTATTACTGAAAACAATTGTTTTATACCTGTAAATATACCGTCTTAGAAGCGTTTGGCTTAAGATATGTATTAAAATAAAAAGATTAAAATGCAAATAATTTACACTCAAGCAATGCCAGTGAATCTATGAGCTACATATATTTTTGACCAGGTACGCAGAAAATGATGTTAATGATGGCTGGGTTTCATGTGCAAAACTCCTTTATGTTTCTGTGTACATGCAAATTATTACTCCGCATTATAGTAAAACACTTTAATGGATATTTTCTTCACAGCAAATAATTGGATTGGATTCAATATTGGATAAGCTTAAGTGAAATAGGAGGTAGAAAGAAAATGGACTTTTCACAAAATTTGAAATAGGAAGGATGAGAACAAGGGTAAATCCCATTGTACAAGCTGAGCTCTAATCCCTGTAATATTAATTAAACTGCTATGAACTTTGTTGTAAGTACAAAAAAGGAAAAGAAAGAAAGAGATAGAGAGAGAGAGGGGTATCTTTTTTTGGTTGGGATTATTTAATGATAAAAGCAAAGGTATACATATATTTATTTCTGCATTGCAACAGAAAAATCTATTAATAAATGTAAAATACATAACAGCACTTTAAGGCCTCACAGTGATTCATTTACTGCTTATTTTAAAGCTGAATCTCACCCAATATCAAGACTTCTGTAAACCTTCAAGTGCATTCTTCTAAGAACAAAAAGGTTTAAAAAAAAACCCATCATTATTTAGCTCATTAAAACCTCATATGAAATGGGCTGCAGACCTAAAACTGCCTTAAACCTAAAATGCTGCTTCATAAAATATCTGAAAGCTAGAAAGTGCAATTTTCTTAATTTATAGAATATAACAGAAATCCTCGCTGTTTCATGACAAAAACTTATGACTCAAAAAACTCTCTCCCCTGCATTACCTATTTTCCTCTGAAGAGGGAGACTATGTTTAAGTAAAATTCATAGCAGCAACATTAATACATCTGTGTATAAAATGTTAAGAGATACGCTAAACTGATTGCAATGCCGTTTTTCTACCTAGAGTTACACCATATAAACCATGTTAGTACTTTGCCATACGAGCAAATTCATTAAATACCAAAAATACATGTCTCACACACTTTTATGAATCCACTGTAAGGAGGGAGATTTCAACTTAAAACAGCCTCAACCAAATCACAGCAGCAGTTTCAATGTTGCTTTCCCAAAAGGCTTTGGGTTCTTTATTGCCTATTTTGGTTTTAAGCAACAGGACATCTTTTAAAGCTACACTACACTGAGGTGGCCACGGTAGAGACAGGGAACCATGCATTTATTGCATCTCATACACTCAAAGGTTGACATTTTTCAAACTGTATACCAGGATATGTATATTTTACTTATATGGATACTCACAAGGCTTACTAAGTAAAAGAACTGGTATTGTAGTTGTAAGTATGGGGGAAAATTGAGACAAAATATAGACAGAATAGAATAGAACAGAACAGAATTGAATTCTTTATTGGCCAAGTGTGATCAGACACACAAGGAATTTGCCTCTGGTGCATAAGCTCTCAGTGTACATATAAACAACAAGTAATATACTAGAGTCCTAAGAATAGCTTATATGAGAGGGAACAGGTATTGCAAAGTGTGGTTAAAAAAAAATATGGTGGCCACACTGATGAGGATTGTTTTTTTAGCCATATTTTGCAGACACCCCTGAAGGCAGATCTTCTGAAACAGCTTGATTTATACGCTGGGGTTTACAAAAAAAAACTGGGGGCACTAAATTGTGTGCCTGAACTATATTGGATTTTGGGTTTGAATGGCAACCGGCTGAATTATGATTACATCACTTCCAAGTAAAGTGGCAATCTCTTTATCTGTTAACTACTTTATAGATTAATCCATAAAGAGGAAACTATTCCTGTCTAAAGTACTGGACAGAGGTGACTCTTTCTTGATTTATTACAGGTTCCAAATTGAGAAGACAAAGAAAATGAAAGTCTTCTGCCTTGTTGCAGGCCATCTGACAATCTCAGCTCAATTTAATCCCAGTCTAAAATAAAAATCAACCTCAACTTGTCATTAAAAAGACAACAACACGTTGCTATGATATACATATTTTTATACTGACCAATTTGATGCAGAAAAAACACTTTGATAGATACTTTGAATCAGAAATTTGTGGGTTTGAGTCAGAGATCTGAAAATTCAGGCAATCAATTTATATCAAACCACAATTATTCAGACTGAAAACTCTGATTTAAAAAAAAAACATCAACTCATGTGGCAAAAAAATTCAAAGAAAGATCTTCAGTACCTCTAAGGAGGCTTTACTGCAAAAATAATTTGCACATTATAAAAATCATATAAAATGTCAAGCGAGGCCAACCTATAACATCAATCAAAAAGTTACAGATGATATTTACCACCACAGCTGGAGTATAAATTGATACCAAAGCTGCTTATTGTGTGGGTTTTTGTTTCCATTCAACTCAGAAACCTCATCCCATTGTTTTGAAATCCTGAAGATCTATACATAGAGCACATTGTGCATTTCTCATAACAAGTGGGAACCCCTGAATGGAAAACAAGGAGGTAATGATTTTTCCAGACTCTTCCACAGATGGTATAAGAGAGGAAGCTATTCCATAAAGGCCATCCAGGAAAAAAAAAAAAGGATCAAGAATCCCCCCCCCACTTTTCTAATAATATTTGTTTATATTTGCATGCAAATACACAATTTAGTGATTGTTTGGGATATGTTTAAAATACGCGTGCACACACACAGCTGTATTTTTTGTATATGGTTCATGAAGAAAAATTAAAAATAGAAAACAGTTTGGAAAACTTTAAGCAGAAGTGTTGGTGGCTTTACACCAATACTACGTAAAAAATTTTTTATGAGTACTAAACAGGAATTTAATTCCCTTTATACACTTGAAAAAGAATATTCCATGAATCATTAAGCAAATATACTGAGGTATGAAAGATCTAATAAATTAATAGCTTCTTGACTAAAATAGCTACAACAATAAAATATTACATATTAAGGATGACCTAATTTAATAATGATAATAAATAACATGAAAAAGGTCATTGACTGTATAATATTATCTAATTCTATTGGAGGGAAAACGTTACTTGTTATAGTGATACAGTTTTTCCTAATATTAGGCATTGCTAAGTTGTACCATTAGCCCTCAAAGTAATTATAGCTCTTTAAATGTATGAAAACAGGTTAGCCTTCCTATCTAGACATCTTGTAAAATACCGAGTTATTTTCCCCAATATTACTGGAGATCTAAATTGATGTCTTCTTCAGTAAAAATATTCCAACTTCTTTCAGTGAAGTTATAAAATTAATATTAACTGACCTAATATTAAAATTAATATTAACTGATCTTAAGCACACATTACTTCCTTTTCTTGTTTGCTTTTTGTTTTGTTTTCTCCTTCTTAACATGTCTTTTTAAATTTCATTCCAAATATTTTGAAATAAGGTACAAGCCATATTTATCATATTAAATATCTTCTCAAGGTTATTCTCAACTGTAAAAGCCCATTTTGCCTTTATTATTTTTACAAATAACTCAAGGTGGCGAACATATCTTCCTCCTCCTATTTTCCCCACAACAACAACAACCCTGTGAGATGGGCTCAGCTGAGAGTGCATGGCTGGCCCAAAGTCACCCAGCTGGTTTCAAGGCAGGACTTGAATTATTGGCCTACTGCTTTCTAACCTGACACCTTCATAATATGTTTTATTATTTTTGACTTTTGTCTGTTGATCTTAAAACTTGAAGGTGCACCCAATTATTTTGGTTTTCCTGCTAAAAGTTTCAACTCCATTAGTAGTTGACGTTCTGGAAGTATATTCAGACAAACTGCAATGGTGTTTTTTAAAAAATGTGGTTGATATTGTACAGTGAACGATTTGTAACAATGGTTTAAATATAGGCTTCTTTTTTTGCCCTTCCAATTTAATTAACGGGATCAATATGATTATGTGCTACCAAGTTGGTGTCAACTCTTAGGAACCAGACAGATTTTCTCCAGGAGGGTGTGTTCACAACCTAGTCTTTCAGGTTTTCCAGTGATACACCCTTAATTGCTGTAATTGAATTGATCCATCTATTGTTGCTTATCCTCTTCCCCTTTCCCAGCATTATAGACTTCTCCAGAAAGCTGGGTCTTCATGTAATGTGTTTACAGTATGATAATTTGATCATTTGTGCCTGAAGTAAGAAGTCAGGGTTGACGTATTTAATGATTCATGTGTTGTTTTCTTGTTTATTTATGGCATTCTCAAGAGTCTTCACCAAACTTCAAAAGCATCAATATTCTTTTTAACTTTGCTTCTGTAAAGTTCAACTTTCATTTCCATAGAATCACAAGAAAAATCACTGCACAATACTAATCTTTGTAGGTATAAACACTCCAGCATCTGAACACATTGTCCAAGGCCTTCATTGCTACTCTATCCAGAGCTAATCTGTGGTATATTTCTTGAATTGCAGGTTCCTTTCATGTTGATAGTTGATCTTTAAAGATAGAATTAATATTAAACATGAAAGTGGTGGATAGCTTCTAAGACTGATTGCTGTACTTGTCATTAGTTTGGTCTTTTTTATATTTAATCTTAATCCCATTTCTTTCACAGTGCTCCTTTCATTACTAGAGCTTGAGATAATTTAAACCCCAAAAACTTTAACCTTAGACTGTCTACTATTGACCTCACCCCTTTCCTAAGAGGTCTGTAGGGGGCGTGTATAAGCGCACCAACGTGCCTACCGTCCCTGTCCTATTGTTTCTCTTATTCTTCTTTTATTTTTTCTTATATGTACCCATTTCATGTATTCACAACTATGTATACACTTATACTTATTATCTTGTAAACAATTGGCAAATCAAATAAATAAAATAAAAATAAATAAAAAATTTATATTTCAGTTATCAGAATAGTGGCATCAAGGCAGTGATAATTAGTGTCACAATGCAGATTACCCATGTTTTTTCCACCACTTCTAAAATCACACTCATCTTCCAATCCAGCTTCCTTCAATATATGGCCCATGGTATAGTTTGATTAAATAAGGGGAAATCACAGGCTGTCCTTGACTTACAATGACAATTGAGCCGCAAATCCATGTTGTTAAGTGAGACATTTGTTATGTGAGCTATGCCCCATTTTACAACCTTTCTTGCCATAGTTGTTGAGTGAATCACTGCAATTGTTATGTTAGTAACAAGGTTGTTAAACAAAGCCAACTTCCCCATTGACTTTGCTTGGCAGGAGGTCGCAAAATATGATCCCATGACCTTGGTACACTGCGAACATAATAAATATGAACCAGTTACCAATTGTCTGAATTTTGATCACATGACCATGGGGATGTTGCAACGGTCCTAAGTGTGAAAAATGTTCATAAGTCAGTTTTTTCAGTGATGTTTTTAACTTTGAAAGATCACTAAATGAACTGTTGTAAATTGAGGACTACCTTTATACAGTCCTTTGTCAACCTGGAGCTAGTCTGTTTCACCATAGTTTTATACTATGATTTTCTTATCTGGGTAGGTTTGTGTGAAGGCAATGAGATGTTCTGGCATTGCCATTTTTCTATTTTCCCTAGCTTGCATCAATGTCTGGTACTCTAATCACGGAACAGCTCTTCATCAAGGTTGCTCATTATCATCTCTTATTATCAATTTGATATCAGAATCAAAGTCACACATGCGATATGGGCAGCTATATAAATGGAATGAATGAATAAATCAGTCAATAAACAGATTGTGTACAATGACAAACCGTGGCCTATGAGCCATAAGAGGCAGCTCTTTTACTGCAATTTATGATGTTGACTTTGCAAGCAAGCAAAGGAATTGCGCACTCTGGAACTTCTCTTTGCAGCAAAAAGGGTAAATCTCTTTTGGAATAAGTTTGACTCCTGGCGATTTCATGGTGACATATATCCATTTGTGTCGGTAATAATGCTTAAGTGGTTTGCCTTGCTTCTGTCTTCTGAGTAGAAATAACTTAGCTTGTTTCACCCTTTTACTTACGTATTTTGCTCTCTCTCTCTCTCTCTCTCTCTCTGTCTGTCTCTCTCTCTCTCTCTCTCTCTCTCTAGGAATGGCATGCTGCTGGTTAGATTTTAGCCATTTGTAATCTCAACCCTTCAGAAGCTTAATAGCAAATAGTTATAGTATTATTGTAGAATATAGTATGCATTTCTATATCTAGATCAGTATGGTTTGATAGCCTATCTACAAATTTTGCCATGAATAGGTATATCAATATCTTATCTGGAACACCAAATTGATGAGGTAAATACAGCAAAAATTTAATAAATGGCTAGCTGCCTGGATTTTTGAAAACAGAGTTATTGTATCTGTGTTGTATCTGACCATATTTACAAGCACTTCAATGCAATTTCAGTCTAGTTCAAACAGAAAGAGACACATGCAACTTTATCATGCCAGATTTCACAATGTCAACACTAGGATCCTGCCTCCTATACTAGTCAGGATATAATTTAGATGAAGTCTAAGTTCCATTTCTTTTCTTTGAAATTTTTACCTCTAATTACAGCTTTGTATGGATGTCATTGAAATATTTCATTTAATAAATTTATATGGCTGCCTGCCCCATAAACATAAAAGGTTATAAATAGAATAAAAACATATTAAAACAATAAAAATTAAAAACAGAAATAGAATCATATCCAATAATAGCTAAGAATAATAATTTAACACAGGCTTGACCAAAAATGGCCTTATTCATACTGGCAGGGCCCTAGGCCTGACAACTGTTCTTGACTTTTGTCCTACTCTTTGTTATTTATTATAAATAAACATTTTAAACAAAAGTAAATATCTGGTGGTTTGGTGTTGCTGAGCTCCCTTTTGGGGAATCTTGGGAGAACCTTTTTTTTTTTTTTTTTTTGTAGTGATGTGACATCAAGAACCTCAAAGCCAACCCTGGCTGATTCCCCATTTGAATCCTACCCTTTTTAAAAATTAATAAAAATAACATAATAAAATAGTTAAAAAACAGAAACATTCTAAGAAGCACAAAGAACCTTCAAGGTTCATTTCAATTCCTGAAGCAAGGTCCCTGAAGATAAAACAATGGGAGTTTTGGAGCTTTTAATTATAACAAAGGCTTGGATTATAATTATTTATACTTCAAAAGAAAGTGAGTAATTTAAAGGTACGCATTCTCGATTAAAAAAAAAAGAGTATTCTTCTATTCGTATCCATATTATCCATAATTTCAGGCTTTGAAATTTACAGTATTGCTGGCATAATAGAGATGTGTTTAAAAGAAACTGTATTGGCATTACACAGTGCATATACGAGGTATCATTGTCTAAACGGGGATATGCATGAATACGATTTCACAGCTCAGTATTCTGAAAAAAAATAGTAGAAAACCTCTAAAGAAGACAGCCCATCAGTTACATACTGCTTAGAGTAGAGGAGGAAATATTTTAAAAAACTGAAGCCAGAAGAATAACTATACCTGTCTAGAATCTCTATATTGCTCTAAATCTCTGTCTGTCTGTCTCCATCCATCCATCCACTCATCCATCCATGCACTCCAAAAGAAGCAAACCCAGAAAAGGCTGCTACAAAACACAAAGTAAAACCAATGCCTGCTTCAAAAGAAGAGTGATAAAAATTGCTCCTTTAAGTACCTTCGAAACAATTAGAAGCATTGTCATTTGAAAAACAGCAAGATTGATTTCTATTATTCTATCCATTGGAACTGACTTCTTCAAGCATAACAAAAGCTCACTTTTAATAAAAGGTAATACTGAGACTTTCTAGGATCTACCTTAAATTTATGCACAGCGTAAACATGTGACTTGAAAATATATTTAGCTATGTGCTGTTGTATTCGAATTTACACTATGAAAGATGTTAGCCTTGATAAAACAGTGTCTTGAAGGGTACAATGCATTAAGGACTTAATTTTGACATTATGGGGGGAAAAAGTTTTGCACAAAATACAGTATAATTAAGCCTATGAACACACAAATGCACACAAATTCTTGTTTTCATTCTCTGTTGGCTCTATATCGTTTCAATGGTTCAGCAATCTCCTGAAATAAATAGATCTTATCATGAGGTCCTTGGGACAGAGTTCATAAATTCAGTCATCAGCAGTATATACCTTACTGTGGTTTGCAAGTTGCTTTAAAGTAGCTTTTTTGATACCTGGCATGGTTCACCATAAGCATGCTGTGTGATTGGCAGAAGCACAGATGTATTGCATAGATAATTTGTCATAACACCTGAGCAGTGTTTCGACAGGGACTTTCAAAATCATGCTGGATCCTAGAAAGGCTAGTTGGCACATTTCAGTCTTCAGGCAATCAAAGCACACATGGAGTGATTTTGAACTTGATCTAAAAATGTCTTGTATATATATATATTTAAAAATATGCAGAGAGAAATATATGTTTTTACTTTCTCTTTAAGTGTCCTAAATTTCTGTCATACTTGCCGCTTATCACTAAATGGCACTGTGTTATTTATTATGTGATATCCAGAATCGTTAAAACAAACAAAAGTATGAAAGGAATCATTTCATCTTAAACAATCATTCTTTCTATTACTATTTACTAGGCAATTGTCCATCACAAAATAGGAGTACCTTTGCAGTCTCGTTACAACCTATATATGCAGAATACATAGGTAGCTCTTGTTAAACAAGCACTCATTTCGTGTCTGAAGTTATGATGGCAATAATTGAGGGGAGCTTCTAATGGGTTTTCATGGAAACAGTTGCTGCAGTGTCATGTTTGGCCACTTGGAAATTGGCTCACAGTTATGACATTGCAGCGTCACAAATGATCAACATTTGTGACCTTCACAGCCCGCTTCTGACAAGCAAAGCCAATGGGAAAGCCAGCAGAAAATCATAAATTGCAATTATTGTTCTTCAGCAAGAACTGCCTGTATTATCATTTGGTTTTCCCACAGTCAAACATCCAGAAAATAATACAAAAAGCAAAGATACACAAATATGCTGATCTTAGCCCGCAAGTGACATATTACTTCCTACTGTTGCAAATGTGAAGAACGCTCTCTCCTAAATCTACACAGGAGAAAATGAATAGGTTAGCATGACAAAAGTATTCATCCATTGTACATTTGAATATTGTCCATGTAAATCCAACTTTGAATGGAGGACCACAAGTTCCCTATCTTTAAATAAAAAACTTTCTAAATTAAAGTAGTCAAACCCAGGCACAAGGAAATAATAAAAGTAGAACCAATTTTATTTAGATTTAAGGTAGACCTGTGTACATATCTGTTTGCAGATATGTGTGCCATTTCCTTTACATTAAGTGCAGTTAAAAGTAAGAAAGTATGAGCCAGAGATACTAAATATATAAGAAAAAGAGATGGAAATACAGCAACATTTAGTTGGAGCTATTCACTATAACACTCCATATTTTTCTTCTTATCACCAAACTAGTTTTCTTTTGTTATTTAAACTTCTTGCCTTTCTATCAACTACATGGAACAATGTTCTTGATTGTCTTCTTCTTGACTTATTTACTATTCCTTCCTGTGTTTATCTTCTAGTTCCTCCTTATTTTTGCCAAAATCATCTCAACATTTTTTTATATTGTAATTCAGTTTTGGAATCCATCCACATTCATTCGGCACCCACTCATTCTTGGCTCCATCTTTTCTGTTTTTTTTCATGCATCTTAAGTATGCTATTCAACATACTTTTATTGTTCAATAGATGCACCCCAATTCTCACTTCCATTTAATAAAGTGGGCAGATGCACAGTTCTATGCAGAGATGCTTTTGCTTCTTTCAACAAACATTGATTCCTGACATCTTTTTATAAAGATCTGCACATATAAATATTTCCCAAGTATTCATCTATTTTACTAAACATTCTATCAAAGAACACAAATTCCTCTATAGCTGTAGCTCTTCATCATTTGTGCACAACACCTATGCAAAAATAATTCAAGTCTATTTTGCCTTCTGCACACCAACAAATACACAATAAACTATTTTTACATTCACCCCTTCTTGACATAGCCACACTGAACTTCTTACATTTTACTCATCATTATCTCCTGTAACCTTTCAAGCATAATTCTGCCCAACACCTTCCAAGGGATACTTAACACACCAAACTCAACGCAGTTTTTGCCTCCATTCTTGTTGTTTTTGTTTAGCTCTCTGTATAGGAGAATAATGAAGATATTCTTCTAATGTTGAAGCAAAGATACCCTTCCTCACACATATGCATTAAAAAAATCTGCATAGCCCATCACAGCTAAACCATAAACCACATTTTAACATTTTTCCATTTACATCATCTACAGCTGGTGTCTACCATTTGTCAACCTTCTTTCCACATTCATTGCTAACAATTATGGCATTTGCTTCAGTTCCACTTTTCAACATATTACCATCATCCCCATACAAATTTCTAGACCACTACTTGCAGCATTCTCTCATTTCAGTTTCTTTCCTCTTTGTTTAGACTTCTTTTTTAACCTCCAAAACAAATTCAAAATCACTTTGTGGTTTCTCATAATTGTTCTTCTTTGCTCTTTTCTGCAGCATACATTCTTCCTCACCCACAAACTCGTTCACCTCTTTCTTCCAGCAAACATACTTTTTCCCAGACAACCAATTAGAATAACATCTTACAATCCTGTGGCGTTCTGGAACACAATTCTTCTTCCGTTGCTCTTAGCAGAGTTCTTTACATCCATTTCCATTAATTGGGTTTGGATTTAAGACAGATTTCTCCTTACTTAACTGGGACCAACATTTTTGTCACTAAGAAAAGAGGTTTTTAGGTTCAGCAGTGGAAGATGGAGTAGTCCCAGCTGTAGTTATTAGATCATGTCAGTCTTACTAAGTAGACCAAACAGAAAAAGTGACCAGATGAGCTAGTTCTACTTTATTGTAAAGTTACATTAATAGAATCTTGCAAGTCTAAAAGTACAAATTTCCCACCATTGCCTTTACAAACTGAGATGCTTGGGAGGGTCCCTTCTGAGATATTTGCCACATTTTTTTCTGCAAATTAAGTTGCCTTGTATCTGACCATTCCGTAGGCAGTATCACTTGGCCCTGTCTCCCAAAGTCTTTCCCACATACCATTACAGGCCAAGACTGTGGCATCATTAGGCAATGCACATTTCTCCTGCATTGTTGCATTCATACCCACTTCAACTTTCCTCCATCCACTTTTCTCCCCACAACTCTGCCTTTTTAGCCATTCTGTGTTCTACCATGCCTACTGTCCTAAGCTGACTTTTGCCATTTTCTTCCCCCTGCTGCTGACAAGGTGTGCCTGGCTTGGCCTTTTAGAAGGCAGCTGCTGGCTATGAAAGGGCTTCAAGAGGCCTCCAAGACATTGAAGCTATGCTAGGCTCAAGAACGGTATCCGTAATCTCAGGAAGAAGACCAGTTGCTACCACTACATGCCTCATGAAAGGCCAGGCCAGGCATGACTCATCAACATAAGGAAGAAGTGAAGGTCACTTGGAGGCATCAGGTGCGATGAAGGGGAAAATAGCAGGTATAGCCAAATGAGGGGGCGATAGGCAGGTGAGGGCTAAGTACCTGAATTTAATCATGTGATTGTGGAATTGCTGACAAAGCTAAAATTCTGAGGACTATTCATGACTACCATTTGTTTAGTACCACTATAACTTTGCTAAATGACCATTTGTTCAGCAACCAATCAAAGATTACATGTATGTTCTAATAGTTTTATCATACAAAATATGTACTGCATATACTTTATCTTCCTGCAATCATGCTAGCTCCACTCATTTATTTCACTTCTTTCTTTCTTCAATGTCTGTATTTCCCAAGACCTATTCTAAGCAACTAGTATGTCCCAAATTTAGAACATTAATCACTGTTCTATTTCTCAATCTTTTGTTACCAAGACCCATAAATAATAAAGCACATTTTTATATATTCATTCCTTTCCTACATGAATAGATTGGAGTTGGAAGCAGAATTTCCCAATCACTTTTTTTCTGTATTCTGTTGTCTTGTTCTCACACTCATTCAAGCCACATAACTGAATGTTTTTACTTTGCCTCATCTTTAGTCAAGTGTTACACAATTTCCCACAAACTCATGTCCAATTCTTCCATTATCATCATTTTTGGGAATGCAACATGAAAGTACTACCAATTTACACACAATATTCCCTGCTTAAAAGTAAGGGCAGTACCACTCTGGTTTGACATATTTCAGCCAATATTCCACAAGAGGTACAAAAGCATAATTTTAGTCTAGCATGCTCACATTATTCCAGAAGTTAAGAGTTTCTATTTTAGAGATTATGTGGCACAGTCACATACTGTTGCTCACATTCCATTAATTAGGAAGTATGTGTACTTGTACAGATAATTAGGATTTGGTAAATAAATAAAATATTAAATGGTTCTGATGGTACAAAATTCATCCCAAATTTTGGAGAAGTGAAACAAGATATTTGCAACTATTAAAATAACGAATCGTAGTAAACTGAGCTAATCTGAAATCTCAAATCATAAATTAAGATTTAATCTGTTGCATTGAATTGTCAGGTTATATGCAGATTATAATTCTTTACACTTATCTATGGTTAAGTGTAAAAACTTGTGCTGTAAATAACACAAATAACTACAATTACAACAAACTACAGCAGATTATATACAAATTATTGTAAATTCTTGCAATCAATGTAACATCAAAGTGCACGTTGTGTTAAAATATTTATAATAGTGTTCATCTACCTTTTTAATGTTTTGCTTTATGAAAAGTGAATTTTTCCATCTCTGAATTGGTAACCCATTCCTGCTATTTTTCCGGATTATAGGCAATAATAGTAAATATTTTGTTAGCTATATGGCTAGTGGCAATTCATATATGTCTGATACATAAATTTGTTAGTATCTATCAGTATGCAAGTCCTTTCCTATGGATAGTTAACAAGAAAATGAGTATAATTCAAACATAAATTCATAGAATCAATGGTTATTAAAGTATGAAGGTTACATCTAAGTTAGGTTAGTTTTCAAGACAGTCAGTTTACAATTTCATTTAAATATTATAATTTAAGAACAAGTCTTGAAAGAAAATCTCAATTCTCTCAATTCTCAAATATTCTTGGATTTATTGGCTAGAGCAATTTAGGATAATATTCATATCATCCTTCACCATTGGGTAGGCTAGATGAGGGATGACCCAAAAGCTGCATGTCAACGTTTGTGAAAACTAGATTTTAAAAGTCTGTGTCAGGGTTCCGGCAGTTACTCCAATTAAATCATGAGCTTCGAGCCACAATCCCAAAACTAAAGAGGATTTATTTGAAGGTAACATTCTATGTCCAGCACTAACCTGGGCGTAGCCAACTCTGAGATACATACTTCACTGTCACCCTTGATCCTGCTTTCCCCCCCACCCCTCTGGGTGTATCATCCAATGCAAAACATCCATAGCCAAGAGTCATCAATCATGCTCTCCAATTAGATTTTTTTGAGGCAGAAACTTCAGCTATCTAATCAGTCTGCGAAGAAAAGATGAATGGAATGTACTTTCGATTTCACACTGTTGCCTGCTCTTTGAAACTTCTCCCCCTTCTTTCTGTTGTCAACTATAAAATGTGTATACAAAATGTTTTATGAGTTGACAGTCTGACTGAGACAATGAAGCAACCTCTTCCCAAGCCACTGGTCAGTTTGAGAAATGTTTAAAAGGTAAGCTCTATTTCAAGTTGGATTCAAATCCTAATGATTACAGGAGAGCATCTGTGTAGAGGTTTTCTGGTAAGAACATAAAACTGGTTTCTCACTGTCATCATTCCAAATCTAGCCAAATTGTCACAGTACTGCCTGATACTCATACTGCTCAGTTTTTAATGTAGTATGATTTTGCTTAGTTTAGTAAAATTAGCCAAGTTTGGCTAAAGACTTCTACTTCCTACTTGGTGACTCCTGCTATTTTTCTTGAAAATATTTTGTCTTTTCCTGGTATGTTTGTTTTCAACTTCCCAGTTTACCCAATTGCTCTGAAACTCTCCCATCCAAATACTAATCAAACCTTAAACCAGGGGTATCAAACTCAAGGCCCGCATGCCAGATCCTGCCTGTGATGTGGTCAGATCTGGCCCGTGGGGTATCCTGGTCTACCCCAGGTGAAGAGGAAAGTTCAGGCCAGTGTGACTTGGGCCCAGTCTACCCAATGCGAAGGGGAAACATGCCAGCAGTTTGGGGAGTGGCGTCAAGCTGGCCACATTCACCCAGTTGGCCATGCCCCCCCAGCCTGCCCCCCCCCCCCGAGGTCAACCACAGCCCTGATGTGGCTTCAGTGAAATTGACACCCCTGCCTTAAACTATTCAACATTTTATAGATAAATCTGGATCTGCTTGAGATATAGAGACCTATGCTATTTTGGTTTTATTTCTGCATGTTTAAATAGCCAGAGAAGTAATGACTTCTGGAAAATGTCTACAGCTTATTTCAAATGACACACCATTGGATAATGCATCAAGGAAACTGTTATGGATGTTGATGAAATTACTGTGGATCTAAGAATACTGTAGCATAAGTTAGACACTACTCTGCGGTTATCAGTGCTTCTCCATTTCCCATCAATACATGATTGGTGCTTCAAGAAATCAGCTTTAGATTGTATTTCAACTCTTAAAAAATCTTTTACAGTTGTTAATCAAAAGTTTCTGGGCAGACTCAGCAGCAAGAGGTTAAGAGGACAGACATTTTTACAGACTGACAATTGGTAAAGAACAGAAAGAAGACAGTGAAGGAAATTAAATGGATATTTTTTTTATATGAGAGAGATATGACAAGGGTCCTTAGGGATCTGTGCTAGAACTGAAGATCCTTAGCTTGTTTATGGATGACCTCAAGTGGTTAAGACAGGTCAAAGTGGCTGACACCATCAAATTATTCAGGGTGGTAAAATCAAAAGGAAATGGCAAACAGCTTTAAAGTGATCCTTCCAAATGTTGCATATGGTCTTTAAAATAGCAAATGTCGTTCAATGTAAGCAAACATAAATTCCTGCTCATTGGCACAAACAACTAAATTTCATGCATTCATTAATGAAATCAGGACTGGCATTAAATGATCCAGAAACGCATCTGAAAAGGTGGATAATTCAGTGAAAATGTAACCTCTCTGGACAGCAGCCAGTGATAAAGGAGCAGGAGGCGGCAAACTCTACAATTGGGAATAACGAAAAACAGGATTGGAAATAAAACTGGCAATGCAGTAATGGCTTTATGTACAATTGGTACAATTTTTAACAATATTTATAGTGATCACCAAATCTGAAAAACAACAGAGATGATATAAAATGATTTATGATGGAGAAAATGTACATAAGTTTTCTTCCTCTTTCCCAATGTCAGGATTCTAATTTCATTTATATTAAATTAAATGCAAGGATGACTAGGGATCTTTATGCAACACCAAGCTGAGCGATTAAACTTGGTAAGATTTGGTGATGGTTATTTATTTAGAAGGGGCTAAACAAACACATGGAGGAAACATATCACTATATATTACCCTCTTGAATCAAAGAAAGGTTCCCAAATTCATTTGATTGGCTGCTAGATGTTAAAGGATGCTGGACTAATTTATTGATTGATTGACTGATGTTAAATTATAAATATTAGATGGACCATTGGCCTGTGCCATCACAGTTCTTCTTGTACTCTTAGCCAAATGAAAGAAACCATTTGAAATACGCCCAGGAGCTAAATGAGGAAGAAAAAAAATACCCTGCAGCAACAAACAAACATAGAAATGTGTATTTCTACCATCAAACAAATGAATTGAAAATCTACAGATTTTCAGTCCTTTATCGATAGGTTGTATGAATCACCAATTACAATTTGCTTTACAATGAAAAGATTGATTTTCGTTTTAATGTAAAGGAAAAAATACTCAGTTCATTTCCAATCTACCAAGAAAGTACAGTGTAATCTATTTAGTCAATTTACATTGTGTATTGTTTATGCAACATAATGACATCATATACTACAATGTGACAAAATGCATTATTTAAATGCATTGTGCTGTACAACAGGGTATATTATTATTTTCAAAACCACAGCCATTTACTGATACATACAACATTAATTTGCTATAGTTTATAAAGGGGAATAATTGTCAAAGACAGTTCATAAAAGAAACTACCAGAATTCCTTAGGGATTTCCTTTTTTAGACAACATACAATTTATTGCAATATATCTATATTGCAGTAAATCAATCAATCAATCAATCAATCTATCTATCTATCTATCTATCATCAGTGGAAAAATGTTTTCTTTTTTTCCTCAGATGAATGTGAATATGTATGTATGTATGTATGTATGTATGTATGTATTCATCTGAGGAATATATATAGGTAGATATAGATATATAGATATTAGATACTAGATATTAGATAAACAAATCTATAATCAATATCTTTTTACAGTGAATCAAATGCTCTTATTTGTTTTTTTAAGTAGTACTAGCAAATAATTACATGTAAAATACCCCAGAAGAGTTTATCAATAGCAAAGTTCTAGCAACTTGTTTAAATAACATTCTCCCAAAATATTTGAACACTTTAATCAAATTGACAACTTATATGTCTATCCATCTCATATTTTCTTTTTCATGTAAAACTAGGCACCATGTAGCATTCTTAAAGTTCTAACAGTATTGTCTGCAAACAATTAGATTCCAAAGCAAAAATATTTTCAAAACAAAACTCTAAAAAAATATGCTGTGAAAACATTTATAAACATTATTTTTCAAACCTTAAAAGAATATAACATTACCTTTTATACATTTGAATGTTATTTATATTGATTTTTTAATAAAAAACAATTTTATGATACTACAACATGTTGACGATGTACTCTATAGCAATTTTAACAACATCAATGTTATTTTTACTGGCTTCTTGCAAAATATGAACAGCTGCAAACTATATTTCATCTGCGGTTGTCTTAAAAATGATTAGAAATCAAAGTATCAAGTATATTACATTTTCTTCTTACTTCAAATGCTGTTCAACTCCTATTCAAATATTCATAAAAACCCCAACAATTACACACATACACACACACACACATACACACACAAAATATTTCTTTGCCCTGAATTTTCCCCTGACAGTCAAGAAAGCTAAGTAATTTTCCTGTTAATCATTTTTAGTTTCGGAGTATTTCTCCTTCAACAGATGTGCGGAAGTTAAAAAATCTACACCATAACTCATGTATGAATTTAAAACAATGATTTCATTCCTTTAACTGTTCACTGCACTCAGGGAATACTAGTAAGAACATCTAAGATATTGAAGACTAGCCTACTTATTGCTGAAACCATCAGATAAATATGAGATAATAGGAACTGGCTAAACATCAGTAGTCACAAAATAATAATATTTTATTTCATGTATCATTTTATTCAACAAGACAAGAGCAGAACCTCAAATCAAAACAAATAGTTTTGCAATATAAAATATTATTCATATCTGGCTCTCCATCACTTTATAATTATCTTTTAAGTACAACTTATATGTTAACGTAAAATAGGTGCCATCATCATTTCAAATTGATATCACCATACTTGAATAATAAAAGAACCCAGTATTCTACTGTTTAGATTTAAAACTATGGTCCCAAACACATTTGCTTTAAGATTAAACTTCAAATGAATCAACAAGGTAACTGAAAATATAGGATACTCTGATTTATTTCAGAGGAAGTCTTTTTATTTTTTAAAAATAGAATAATAATATGCAACAAGGAACAACACACGCATGACCATTATTTTCTGCAGGAATTAATTACCCCTAATTTATAAACTCTTTCTCTTTATCTACCCATATATAGTTTTTACTGCAAAATAATTTAAACATATGCTAGTAATTAATTAGGATATTGCCCCAAATTCTTCATAAACATATCATTTGTTAATAGTGAAAAATAGGACAATTGGAGGTTTAATAATGCTTTAATTTATTACTATATCCTAGAATTCTTTTGATAATACCTGAAGCCTACTGGTTGACACCTGGAATCACACACAGCAAGAGAGCTATTTGAACAGAATATAGTTAACAGCTCTAATTCAGAAACTTCACTGGAAAAATGAAGATGTCCTTCTATTCTGGGCTCAGACCCATGCATAAATCCCTCGCACAAATCTCTTTTAACATGCAAATCCATAAATCATCAGAATGCTGACAAAGAATTTAACCAGCTTGTGAAACTAATGCATATTCTGTCTGGAGTTGGATACTGATAGAACTATCCAAAACATCACCCATCACCAATTTATTTTTGGTCGAAGGAGAATAATTTATGTAGTCATTTCATTTATCCACACGACGATTAAACGCTCAGGAGGACAATCATTGATATCATTTGTAAATTAGTAACATGACCAACGGCACCTCCTTTACTTAAAGGCACAATAGAAATACCAATAGCAAATTGACAGGGAGTACTTACTGACGATGGTAAACCTGGAGGAACTTTTCGAACTTTCTTTGTTTGTACTTCTGAAAGAGGAAGATAACAGGGGAACGGTGAGAGGCATTTCTGCAGCCTCAGACCTTCACAGTCTGTGATTTAGCACTGAGCTTAGCGTGTCTTTATCAAGTCGTATTAAGACAGTTCAGTAAAAGTTGCACATTAGAAATGTAAGGAAGTAACTCACCAACAGAAGTGCTGTGCAGAGGCCTCCTTCGTGGATTATTGCTAGAATACTGATAGTACTGAGAACCAGGTTTGGTAGGAGAAAGAGTTCCTGGGTTGCCCATTTCCATGTCACCTCCAAGGAGACTTTGCTAAAAGATTTTTGAAAAATAAGTATTGTTATATCTAACTTTTCCCCTATTTCCTTTTCTATATGCTGATTCAAATTAACAGCCAATAATATGCAAGGGTCTGTAACAAGCAAATTGTTGCAAGCAGTCAGTCAAAATGCATTTCAGCGTGACTGTTTTAAATATTACAAAAAAGGTTCTTTAAAAAAAAAAAGAGAACAATTTCACTATTACTGAAAGGAAATGTTTAAATATTTAATTATTAATTGAATTTATTTGTTTCTGCTTAATGATGAGTATCTCTTTTTAATTTTTTTATCAAAAGATCCAGAATTCCTTATTTTTCTATATTATTTAGGATGAATAAAATACATTGTGTTCTTCAATACAACTTTTTAGTCTAATACTAATGAGCAACCGCCAAACGATTTCATTCTGAAGAGATAATCATTCTAAAAAAACGCGTTTGTGTCCAATAAAACTATTTTTAAAAGTGGCTTATAGTTACCATAAAAATGTGCCAATCAAGTATATGGTCACTGAAGAAGCCCTCAAAATAATAATAATAATATATATATTTTATTGAAATTAGCTGTTGTTTGGCTACATTTTTTGGAACAAGGAACAGAGATTGAGGAAAAAATAGTGAACAGAAGTTGTTTTAAAAGCTACTTCAATATCATACTGTTACAATAAGAATGTTAGCATCCAGAAATACAAAAAGTACTTACTTATGAATGGGTAATAGTTACTACTAATCCAGAAGAAATGGAATCTGAGCACAGTAACAAGGAAAAACCCGAGTCTGACATTTTCTAAAAATTCTATTACTATAACTACATTGCAACTTACCCATAATATATAAATCCCCTGATTATACTCTGCACTGAACACATTGTTCTTTTAATTTTTCTGATATGCAATAAAACAGGTGCAGATACTACCATTTATATGATGAAGAAATTTCCCATTTAATAAAGAAATTTCAAAATTAAGTACCAAAAATCTAACTTTATCGTTACTTGTAATCAACTTTTACTGACTGAACTAATTACTGTACTTGATAAAGTACAGAATGTGTTTTCCCTAATCTAAATTCTAATCACCATGTCACTCACAACAGACTTAGTAATGCTTCACTAACACACTATTCACATGCAAAACACTCTAAATAGGCCAATTATGACTCTGCCCCTGTTCCCTGGTTAACCCGCTGAGAACTGAAAAATTTCACAAGACAGTCACCAACTAAAACAAAGACTCCTTGTTTTAAATTAAGGCAGTCTTTTTGATTCCTAAATAGTTCAACAAAGTACCATGTCTTTGTCTGAAAGCAGTTGGTCAAATATGACCTATGAGCTGGAAAATATATTGGAAAAAATAAGTAAATAAAATAAAATTTAAATATAACTTTTGCATCCTTGGAATATACGTATATTAAATGTCTTTCCCTAGAAAAGCAAATCGTAAATTTGTTAGTAGTAACTTACAATCGAGACTATATGTACTGAACCTTTATTTCCAATTTTATACAAAGTCAGAAAGGAGTTTTTCACATCCAGAACTCAAAATAGGAAAAGCATTAAAATCATCTTCTTTGTAGTTCTTAAAAGGCCGTAATAATGGTTGCTTTTGGACCAAAATAGGGAAATTGAGAATATGCTGTGCTAACAAACAGTTTCAAGCAAATTTATTCATTAACGTTGATTGTTTCTATATAATAAAACTTATTGAACTTTAGTATGGAAAGCCCACTGGAATACATCTTAGGAATCAGACATGTTAGAATATGCATCTTATCAATTAAATGATTTCTGTGGATATGTATCGTCTGTCTGTTAAACAGCCAAGTTTAATTTTTGATATGACTATGGGGAAAAAATTAGTTGCAGTTCTAAAAAAAATAAACTCTTTGGGAAAAAAAGACAGAAGCATACACATAATAAACATACATAGAAAATGGTTCCAAGCCACAGTTTCAATTATTTAATTGTATTCTAGCCACTTTGTAAAGTAGTTCACAAGTTACTACTTTAGCTACACAAGCCTTCAGTTCACAAATATGCCAAAATACTCTTACGTTGTGATGCTTTGTAGATGAAATGTTTGCTATGAAAACTCTGTGGACTACTTTACTAGATAGATGCAGTATTTATCAAGCACAGTATGATATATACACAGGATAATGCCATGTGGATCTGATGGAGTGGTTTGTAATCCATGACACTTCTAGGATTTTAAGTCATCAGGAAAAATATAAATATAATACTCCCCAAAAAGGGTCTTCAAAATAAGATACCAGTCACACAGACTAGCATATAGTAGCCCTGACTATAAACAAAAAATTAAACAGCACTATATTCCATTTTTAAAAAAAGAGTACATAAAAGTTACAAAACTTTATTAAAAGGCAGACCATAGTGTGGCATGGCAAAACCTACCCATTTTATTTTTCATTCAAGCAGTGTATTTATATTTTGCAAAATATTAGATGATATATAATAATCAAGCATCTTTGGAATATATAAATTTGTGTATGTTTAATCAATGCATCCAAGGAGGGTGGGGGAAGGGACGGTAGCAAAACATTACTAGCTTATCCTTCCAGCTTTTCACTTAAGTGCCTCTAATGTGGTCTTTATTTAAGTCTTTGTTTTTCATTGGAACAGCTAAGTCATTCTTCTGAGGCAACAAAACATGCATTTATGTGCTCTTGTGGGGGCTTCTCTAAGTACTCCACTGGGGAGAAAGAAGATAAATATATATCTATTCATTCTGAGGTACTCGTAAATAGAACAACAACCCCTCTACTATTGCTCAATCATCGCTAACATCTTTTAGCTGAAGAACAACGCAGAAAAATCATGAGGCCACCATTTAACATTTGAGCTTTCTCAACTTAAAAAAGGATAATCAATTATGAAATTCAAAAGCTAAATTCTAAGAATTCGTTTTCATCTACAAAGGCCTTGGAGTTTGGTTTCTGCACACAAACACACACAGAGAGAGAGAGACAGAGAGAGAGAAAGACAACCTTTAGTCAAACAATTGAATTGTTCAATGTTTTCTATTCATTATTGTTATTGTGTTCCACTGCTTTAACAGTGGAACAACTGTTTGAAAATTTATATATATACTACCATATTGAAGTTCATTTCTGGAAAGTTACTTGAAGCACTCTGAATTAGGAAGGCAAGGTAGAAATATTTTAAAAGAATATATATCAGGTGAAACTTTGGGTTAGGTTCTACATGGCCCTTCTGCTAAACCTCCATCTGCAACTAAGTGTGTGACTTTTACACAATGCCCTCAAACACAAAAGTGATTTCTGCAATACCTACTAAAGGAAAAAGACAATGAGCAGGGCATTTATGGAAGAGCTCTAAGGCTATGATTCATCAGAGAGTATGAATATGCTCAGCTTTCACAACTTACACTAAATATCTTTCTAGCCAAAAGTCAGATGCCTACTAAGAGAATACAAGCTCAGGAATTGGTTAAAAGCACAGCCAAAGACACAACAATAACTGTAATCGTAAATGTGTCACCCATACCCCTCAGTATGAATGAATGTTAGAATATATTTAAAAGTTGTTTTGATATAAAAACTTGAATTCCTTTATAAGGTTGATTATGAGTTTGCTATATATAATGCAACTTATTTGGGACCTTTCTTCTTTTTCTTTCTTTCTTTCTTTCTTTCTTTCTTTCTTTCTTTCTTTCTTTCTTTCTTTCTTTCTTTCTTTCTTTCTTTCTTTCTTTCTTTCTTTCTTTCTTTCTTTAGTTCCTTTTTTCTTTCATTTTAGTCTTTATTTCTTATCCTGCCCCAGCTTAAAAAGTCTCACCTAAATATATGAAATTATAAATTAAAACTGAATTTTAAGAATATGTGCAATTTTAAAATAGAAAAATAGAGGTTGATTGTTAGCATTCTCAATGAAAATAATTGTTTGAAGCTAAATAAAGTTTTATTCATGCAAGTACAATGTAAACATATTTTTCCCAACTATAATACAAGGAAATACACCCCTCCTCCATACTCATTCTTAATATGGATTAAAATGGGTTGAGTGCTGCCTTTCGTAATGAATAATTGATTTACAGAAAAATAAATGCCCTTGAACATAAGGCACATTGAAAGAAATTCATATAGTAAAAAAAAAAAAAAAAAACAACAATGAGGGGGGAAAAGAAAAGAGATTGAAAAAAACTTTCTGGCAAAGGGCCTGTTGACTGGACTTCCTGGAATGAGTTCCTTTCTCTTTCTCATGCTTATTAAATTCTGATCAGATATCAAACTACTTCATGTAGAACAGAGAAAAACAGTCTTACATGAAACCAGATTATATTTCTTTTCTAAGCACTTGTCAAATTATTGCGAGCTGAGTACGTGTTTGGGCATTTTAGCACACTAACCAGCTACATTTCTGCACTACCTTCACCACATATGTCATCTATTGTGATTGTGGGCCATATTTTATTCTCCATTTATGTAGTAAACAAAACATTACACATTCAAGATTTAAAATACTGGACAAAGTTGCATTAGAGTGAAAGGTAAGTAAATGGATGATATCTCCTAAGACTTGTCAATGCTATATGGTCCTGATGTAACTCTTGTCTTCAAAATAGTCCTGAGGGCACAACTAGCAACTAAGTTTTAAATCAGTACTGTTTAAGAGGTCTATCAAAAGAAAAACATCATTATCATATAATTATCATATCATTTAATTTGCACATCCAGGAAAGTGTAACACAATGAAAAAAAACTGTTTTTTCTTGAATTAAGTGAACGAAGGAATCATCCTAGAGTTTAGCAACATTGGGGAAACAACAGCACTATTATGATAAAGACAGTTTTAAAAAAATGACTTATAAAATATTTTTAGGTAAAGAAAAATTATATCCTATCTTCTCAGCCATATGAATACTCCAGTAGGTGTCACTACGCATTTCCATAATATGTTGAATGGAAAGGAGAATGTATATCAGCACCATTATTACAAGAAAACCAACAGTCCTATGCATATTTTCTGGGATTAAAAAAAAAATCCAGCATATTTAATGAGATTTGTACAAATAATACACTTCACGTCCAACAATCATACAAAGGACAACTTATTCCCTTTTCTATGTGATTTTTTTCATTATGTATTTTGATATGCCCACTTGATTAACAGAAATAAGATAAAGGAGAAAAGATGAAATGCTGTTAACTTCAAATATGAATACTTTGAGTTGGAAGTTCCCTTCCTCATTCATTTACTCTAAGTAAAAGCATTCAATTTCTTTTTAAATTCCATAATCAAGTAAAAGGTGAATATATTGTATATTATAACAATGGTCACAGAACAAGAAAGGGTACATTCAGGAGTAGAAACTTCGATTTTTAAATAAGTAAACTATCTATGCAAAGAAATGGTTGAGATCTGGAGAACTATAGACAGAAAGCATTAAAGCAGTGGTCGCCAACGGACACTGGTGGTCCATGAGAAAATTTTGGTGGTCCGCAGAGAAATGTCCCCCCCAAGGCACCCCCCCCAAAGCAATTAATCCAGGCTGTGCAGGAACACAAGGCTGTGTCGCCCACATGGCCTGCCCACCCGCTGGCCCTCAACCTTCGGCTAAGTGCAAACCTTACCTTGAGTCAAGCCATGCGAGCTGGAACTGGAAGGTAAGACGAATGGCGGAGGAGGGAAATCTGTCGGGGTGGCTTGCTGACGTTGGTGGGAAAGTCAGTCCCATATTCCAGAGCTGCCATAGCCACAGGACTGGCCCTTTGGTCATCCCGGGGCAGCAACTGCTCCACCGGCCTGCCATGGACTGAAGCAGCTGCTCCAAGATGACCAAAGGGCCAGTCCTGTGACTATGGCAGCTCTGGAATATGGGAGCAACTTTCCCATCAATGTCAGTGAGCCACCATCAGTCAAAATTCATATTAATGGTCCGTGGGATGAGTTTGGTGGTCCCTGAGGTCCAAAAGGTTGGTGACCCCTGAATTAAAGCACTTCTGTACAAAGGGTTCAGCTTGGACCAACTGCCCTGTACGTACTTTTAAAAGAGAATAAACAGTTGCAAATTCCATGAAGGTAAAACCTGTTTCAATTTTCAGTTGTAACATAAGCCTTAAGTCAATGTGGTCAAAAAAGCTACATTTTGTGCATTCTGCAGAAGGGAGAAGATAAGATTAGCTACACTTTGCATTTGATAGGAATTAGTGAAGACTCTCTTTGGTCATAACTGTTATTTTTATCCTGCTTCAGGTTTGTAATTTAAAGTTAGCCAAACTGGAGATGCAGGAGGAAAGATTTAGTTTCCATTACCTACACACGGTCCTTTTGATTCCTGCTTTAAACTTGGAAAGAGCAGATAAATAGATGAAATAAATATGGTTGCTCCTGTCATGTGTGAATTCATTCCAGATTCTGGATCAAAATCAAATGCAACCTTTGATGCAACAGAATGAATCATGTTGTCTCAAGCAAGGAAATAAATGTAACTTGGCACTTGTAATAGAATTTAAAGGCCTGAAAAGGCTCTTTTTTTAAAAAAAAGTTACTTTGTTTTGAAGCAAAGTGTCAGATGTCCAATTCTTTTACAATACATATTTTGATAAACGAATACATAGTATTTCAGAGAGGCTCCCCCTCATGCATCATGTTGGAATAAGCTATTGTGTATTAATGTCAATGATAATTATTTTAATTGTTCTCTATACTCCTCTCTTCAATTGCAGTATCTCGTGGTAGAGAAGCAAGATTAAATCTCCTATTTAAAAAATATCAATGATGAATTAATTTCCCTTAATTGCATACTTTGAACATTGAACATAATAGATAAGTAGGCCCATTATTTGTCTGGTAGCAGATTTATTTATATTGGAGGGAGAATAATAATGGCTTAATCCTGGACATCATTTGGCTGCTATTTACACATATATAAATGATAGACTGTCTATAGAATTAAATTCGGTAATACTGATATTGTCTGTAAAACAAAACCCAGATGGTGAAAAACCCTCCCTTTCTTTTCCATTAAGAAAAAAAATACTGTTTTTTTAATAAATAACTTAATAATTGTTCTGAAAGTTGCCATCCTATCATAACACCTGATTATAAACAGCATTTGTTCAATGAAGCAATAGAAATAAGAATTCTGCCTTGAAACCATATTGTGATCAATTAATTCTCTGGAAATCCCTTTTAATTTTCCCCAAGTGTATGTGTGTGTGTGTGTGTGTGTGTGTGTGTGTGTGTGTGTGTATATATATATATATATATATATATATATATATATATATATATATATATATATATATATATATATATATATATATTCTCATCATTCTACAGCCTTTTTGGTTATCCACAGACTTGAAAAGGAAAACACATGAGCATATCAAATTGATTGATTGATTACAAATTCATAGATAGATAGATAGATAGATAGATAGATAGCAGGCAGACAGACAGACAGACAGACAGACAGACAGACAGACAGACAGATAATTTTAAAGGCTTTAACAAGTTGTTGCAGTAGCTCAGGAATCTCGGGAGCTGCTGATTCAAACAATGTTGTTAACAACTGCATCTAAATATTGCCATTAGTTACATCTGGCAGATGAGTATGTTAAAAAAAACACCACATCATTATCCACCTGTTAGTCCAAATCAATATTCCTGCTTCCATCCAATTTTTCCAATTATCATCTTTTCCCCAAAATTTGGGATTTCCACGCCCATTTAGCATGAGGAAAAGGTTTGAATCCCTTTTTCTAATTAGACATTACATTCTACAGTCTTCTAACCAACGCAATTGTTTCCAGAAATATCAGTATTTTAATATATTTAGATCCTAAAACTGTCCATCCAAACCAAGCTGCTATATACTATATGTATGTTTCAAAGTTGCCCAAATTGAAAAATTAATGCCCATTGTTGGCTTCCAGTGTTTAATACTTAACAATATGTAAGCATGATGGTATAGTTCCAATTAGGAAAACTAAATTCTCACTCATTAATGGGCAATTGCGTTTTCTGTAAAGATATTCATGGAGTTAACAAATCACATGGAAATTTTCTAAACAAAGAATTAATTTTCTGAAAATATTTCATAGAAGAATAGGGTTGGAGGGGATCTTGGATGTCTTGTAGTCTGGCTCCCTACCCAAGCCAGGATCTTTTCTTGAAAACCTTCAATAATGGATCATCCATTCCAGCAGGCAAGCTGTTCCATTGCTTATAGTTCTGTGTCAGGAAATTTATCCTTATTACCAGATTGGATCTCCTTCTGACAAGCTCCCCATCTCTGTTTCTATGTGGCAGCCCTTCAAGTATTGGGTGATCGCTATGCTGTGTCCTCGTCTTCGCTTCCTTAAGCTAAACACACCTAGTTCCTTTAGACTTTCTCCATAGGATTTCGCCTTCAGACTCCTTATCATCTTTGATGCTCTACTCTCCAAATATATAAGCACTCAAGTCCTATTAATTCTTTAAAAGTGAGGCAGATTATAAAGCCTTGCATTGCTTACTAAATCAGCACCCATCCTGGTGGAGAATTTGGCCTGTAGCAGATGCTACTGCCCAACTAAACTATTGAAAAAGAATATAGATAATTTGCGACTTGTTTCCCTGTGGGAAATACAAAGAAAATTTTCTTTCCCAGAATAAAGTAGATGTAAGTGGAATGCCAAGAAGCCTGGGAGAGTGCAGTAGAGAAGGTTTAGTAACTTTTCCTCAAAAGAGGTAGAGAGACCAACCAACATTCTGGACATACATTTTGCAGTTTGGGACACTGCATATATGTAGCACTTTTTTAAAAAACTACTTAAACAAAATATTTCATATTTTCTTGACATCAACCACCTAGCTGAAGGGACACAAATGCTTAAGGAGGTGCAGATAAATGCTACATTAGTATGCCAATAGTATCCAAAGTTATAGTATTATTATTATTTGACAATTTATGTACCACACAGTGCTTATAAAATTACATGCACAATGGAAATGTACATTTGAATAGCTAGAGGCTCAAAAGCAGGCAACATCTAGAACAAAACCCTTATAAAGGATTAAGGAAATGTTTTGCTCCACCGCTTTACATTCATGTGTATAGAACTCTACAATGTACTTTTTTAAAAAAAAAAAGAACTTTAAACTAAATATATGTGTGTCCCCCGCCCCACCCCCACTTTGCACAAGTATATGTTGGGGACTGAGACAATAGCTGTAGGTAAAAGACAAAGACAACTCTATCTACCCTGCAAAGGTCTCAATATGCATTGAATTTCCTGAATTTACTTATGAGCAAGAAAAACCAATATTATATTGAATAACTGAGAGTATACACTAAATCATTTAACTTCAAATCTAAATGTCTTTTAAAAGTACAGCTTAAATTCTCCATGGTGCATGGTGGAAAACTCAAAAGAAAGTATTAGATTATTCTAATGTTTTTTTTTTTATAGATTTCTTTTAGATTTTAGATTGCATAATAAACAGAACATCTAATATTGCTTATGGAGCAGAAAACTTGCTACATCATCAATTCTCTTTCCTATAAGAATGATCTTCCTCCAGTCATTTATTTATTTATTTGTGGATCAGCAACAAAGATAAAAAAGAGGGCCAAGGGAGAAGGTTAGCTTCCTGTTTAATTATAAACAATATAGCAAGCAATGATGTGTAATTGTATTAAAAAGCTCTTCCCTGACACAGTTATGTCAAACAGCCCTTTTAGGTAATTCGGCTATTCCAAATGGTATTTAGGATCAAATGTGTACTCTAATAAGATCTGTCAATGAATGATAACAGTAGAAACTAAAATCAATAAAAAGACAACCATGTTCTTTGATATATTGTAAATAGTTATACCTCTGCGAACCAACATTCATTTGCTAAGGAACACAAGGAATAGATTTCTGAGCAAACAAGGGTACAATGATCATATACATTGCTAAAAAAGTGCTAACTGAATAATGTAAAGATAAAAGACAATGTACTTTCAGAATCTTAATACTTTACTTCAAACATCTCAAAGTAAAGTCAGAATCAAAACTAATTTGAATCCAAATATGTATCTGTAAACTGCATATACTACTTAACAGGTGAATAAATAAAGAGCAGTATATTGGCTGGTACCATAGTTTCTAAAACAAAAACCCAAACTTACACAGCATAGCATAAGCATCATGAAATTAAAATTGGCTTTTGGATAGCTTTGTGGCAAGTCAATAAGCTGGTTTGTAATGTTTCCAACATTAGTAGGTTGAGGTTGCATTGCTAAGGCTGGTGTTTCAATCTATATCTTGTCTGTCTTATTAATATGTTTTCTGAAAACCCTGATTGACCAAACCCAAATGGCTAATAGATGTCAACATCTATGGGCCCATTATCTAGTGAAGATCCTGGCGTAGGGAAGATTGAACTTGGAAAATAAAAGGAATAAATGTAAAGGTCATACATGAATGAATAAAAATGTCATATGTCTGTGAAAGTAATAGTTCTGAACAAAGCTGACTAGATGTTGTGGAATGAACCAGACATGATGAAGGTGTAGATCTGACTAGACAAAAATGACTAGAATATGCTTTATGTTTTGGAAGACATTTGGTCTACAGACTAGTATAAGTCTACTTGCCTGCTGACTTCTAAGATGCCCTCATTGTGGCTCTCTATAAAAATAAGGGAAGCAAATCAGACTGAGGAAACTAAAGAGGTATTTCACTGCTGTCCATCACAAGCAAGATCTTTGTTCACATTCTCCCAAGCAGATTTGTCACTGCCTTGGCAGAAGTGTGGCTTTCAGCTAAAACAGAGAACACCAGGTATGATATATGCCATGAGGCAAGTCTAGGAAAATTGTATTGAGAAGAACAAGCCTTTTTACTCTATCTTCATTGACTTGACAAAGGCATTTGACACTATGACAGGGAGGCTCTCTGGATTATCAGGAGATGTTATGAATGCCTAAGGAAATTTGTGAAGTTGATTCAACTACTGCATGATAAAGTAAGAGCCATGGTGGTGCAGTGGTTAGAATGCAGTTTTGCAGGTTGAAGACTAATGCTGCTGACTGTTGACTACCAAGAGTTTAAGTCTCCCTGGGTCAAAGTTGATTCAGGTTCCCAGTCTTCCGAGGTTGGTAAAATAAGGACCCACATTGTCGGAGGCAATATGCTCACTGTGTAAACTACTGAGAAAGGGCTGTAAAGCATTGTGGAGTGGTATATAAGTCTAAATCTAGTGCTATAGAATGACAGGACAGGTTCTTTACAATAGTGATACATCAGCTGCACTTGCCATTTTCAATCGGGGTAAAAGAGGGTTGTGTGATAGCCCCAATGCTATTCAATCTCTTTTTCACTTGCATGTGTTATCCATAGTCTGAAGGAGGAAGTGTACATCAAATACTGATTGAATGACGCTCTTTGACCTTCATTGCTTGAATGCATGGACAAAGTACCTCCCCGGTATTCAAAAAACCTTCTTTGCAGATGACTGTGCACTCCTAGAGCACAAATACAGTGATTTACAGTCGATGCTGAACAAATTCTCAGAAGTTGCTATGCTCTTTGTCCCACCAGCCTGAACAAGACTAAAGTATTCACCAGCCAATGCCAAATACCAAGCTTGTAGAACCCCCTACAAAATCATTGTTGACAACACCCAGCTGAAAATGTAAACAGCTTTGAATACTTGGGGAGTGTTATTTAGGGCAATGGGTTTTTTTGAAAGGAAATTAACTCCAGGATCAGCGAGACCAGCCCGGCACCAGGGCAGCTGTGAACTGGTGGTCAATCATATGTATCTCTACATATGTATCTCCACAAAGCTAAAAGTCTACAGAGCTGCAGTGATCCCACTATCTTATATGGATGTGAGTCCTGGATTCTACCAAAGCCTCATCAAACAACTGAATAAACGTCATGTGAGCTCTCTAATCCATCTTTGGCATCTTTCGGCAAGATCATGTCCCCAATTTGGAGGTCTTGGATCTTGCAGAGTCCCTGCAAGATCCAAGACCAGATCCCACCAGCACAGAAACCCTGATTATCAGAGCCAGATAATCTGATCATTAGATTATCAAAATGAATAACTGCTATATGCTTTTCCATTTGTTCTACAGTGTACTGGATCTGAGCAGAGACCTTGAAGTTAATCATGCAAGCACTACAAACCATACACCACTAGGACATTCAGCTTAAGGAACTAGAAGCTGCAGTTGCTGTCAAAAGACACTGGCAAGACCTGTGTTATGAAGCCCCCATCGACTTTGAAGACAGGTGTCATCAAAAGCCAATAAAAAGTCCTGAGCAGCTTCACACAATAACACTAAAAGTTACTACAATATTGGACTTCCAATGCCTACATTCCGCTAGACTCTGTGCTTCCAGGCTGGGGCTGCTGAGTCACTTCAGCATCCACAAATGAACTTCCTAACAGTGCATCTTCTTGAAACTCAAAGAAATATTTTCTTGCAGGCACATGGGAAAGAAATACGTATGAAAGCAAGACTGATTATTTCGGATGAAAGACTTAAAAATAATTAGTGTAAGAATACAAAGGTGATGAAAGGTACTAAAAATGAGAAGTACAATGTAATATATAGATCATGTTCAAACGAACATGAAAGAAACATAAAAACTGAAAGAAACAACAGTGAAAGACTGAAAAGGGCAAGTTCTGTGTGAAAATGAATGGATGGGCAGTTGAAATAAGGAAAATATGTGGAAGCTTCTTGGGGAGAAAAAGATTTTACAAAGTGCCAAAAACGTGTGTGATGTTTTGGTAATGGAAGGTATTTAACAAGAATGCGTGGTGCAGTGATATTGAAAAAAAGGCTTTGGACATAAAACAACAAGTGCATATAAAAGAATTACAACAAAAAATAAGTATAAGGTCCTTTTGATGCTTGTAGAAAGAAAAAGTAAATTGCTGGCAATGTAGCCAAGTAGAACAAGGAACAATTAAGATTAAAGGAGGCAGAGAAACCACAGAGATTTTCCTGAAAATCAAATATGGTTTTGGAAGTAGGTGAAAAAGGCTAAACAAAGGATTTTTCTGTACCATTAAATGACATGAGCTCCTAGAAAGGACCCCAGAAAAAAAACAACGGTTTGTTGGAATGGGCAGAGATAGCTTGTGATAGCTAGCATCTGGAATTGCAATTCATAAAGCAGATACTGCTGGCACCCCTGCATTCTGGATCAGATGAAGTTTCTGAATATTCTTCAAGGATAGCCCCTTGGTAAATGCATTGCAATACTCCAGATATGAAGATAAGAAGTGATTAATGTAGCCATGAATGATTCACAGAAGAATACTGAAATAAATAAATATTTTTTTATATAAAATTTTTATTTTTACAACAAACATACAAACAAAACATAGAAACATAAAACCATCTTTCAATTATATACATACAGTGTGTCAGTTGGTTATGATCTTTTGTGCTATCCTTTTTTTTAACCATTACTCACAAGTTGTATAAATTCTCACCTTATCAATCAAACATGTGCTTATATAATATCAATCATTAATCATTCATTTGACTAAACTATTTTTCCTTCATTCTATACGAGATATTCTAAATTTCATTATAATTTAATCTTATACATTCATCCAAAGGTTATGTATTTTATATTGTATTCTATATCAAACTATTAACTTTATATTGTAAAGCTTCCTAATCTATTTCTTACCATGTCTTTTTATCTAACCATTGATAAAATAAATCCCATATCATATAAAAATGTTTATCTTGTTCTCTGATTTCAAATGTCAATTTACTCAGAAATAAATAAATAAATATTATTCAGAAGCATGTAAAGAAATTCATAGAATCAATTGTTAAAAAATAATCCATTCAAAACCATTATAAATGCAGTCTTTTAAATGCACTCTTCTTTAAAATTCTCTGTCACAATTCTCTATCTCTTTGTCTGAGATAGGTAATAATAAAAATCTGTACAAACATAGCTCTTGATATTTTTGGTACTGTAAAGAAAACATGTGACAATTCAATAGATGAGAAAAGTAAAGCAGTTCATGTAACATTATTAGGTGGCAAATGTGTGAATGAATGGAAAGATTACAATTTGGAAAAAAAAACCTGCCCAGATCTACACTGCTGGACACATTTTATGCTAGTCCCATACACTCCGTATTTTGCATAGATCTCAAGAAAACTTGGCCAAAACTCATAATTTTAAAAAAAATGGATAAAGTTTTTTTTTAAATCTACGCTTAACAGTATAAATAAAATTAAGCATTATGAAACTAATGGAATCTAAGCAAAAAGGTAGAAACTCATATTCTAGTGATTAGAGGATTAGAATCTCTTTGGCTTCAAATTGATAATTCTTTACATTTTTTAATAGAATTTTAATTTCCAACAAAAACATGACATGCAAATTATGCAGAATCTAGAAGTTCTTTCTCTCATAGTAGACATCAATAAACATTTGTAACTTTTTACAGTGTACAGTATAAACTACTTTTGCACAGCTCTACTCATAGCAAAAGCATTTAGACTTATTATACCGCTTCACTGTCTTTTACAGTCCTCTCTAGGTGCGCCCAACAATCTGGATCCTCATTTTACTAACCTTAGAAGAATGGAAAGCTGAGTCAATCTTGAGCCAATGAGAATCGAACTGCTGGCAATTGGCAGAATTAGCCTGCAATACTGCATTCTAACCACTGCACCAGCAGGGCTCTGATGGCGCCTCTGGTTTAATAATTAAAGTCCCTTGTCCTTTCCTCCTATCTCTTTTCTGGTAGGAAGAAAAAGGAGCCAAACCATCACAAAATAATAAAGAGAACTTTCAAAAACATAACTGTAATGAAGCTTCCCTTTTGCAAATATGAATTTATCTACATGTTTTGCTAAGTTCTATTTCAAATATAATTGTCTCTGGATCCATGGTATTTACACCATACAAATGCAGCAATATACAGTATAGTACTATGATAGAACCGGTGGCACATGTGCCAGAGGTGGCACGCAGAGCCCTTTCTATGGGTATGCGCGCCATTGCCAGCTGCTCTTTTGCCTGATTTTCCAGTTTCTGGCACTTTATGCGCATTCCGGTTTGGGCACTTGGTGCCGAAAAAGTTCACCATCACTGGTATAGTATTTCAATACCATTTGTAAAATAATAACTACAACTACTATTGCTAAGATTAATTACTATTACTAACATTAATAAAAAATGAATATTTTTCACTCATTTCACTGTGGCAGTAAAAATCATTTTTGTTATTACAATGAGAGAATAAATATAACTTGGTGAAACTAAAAGCACCTCATTGAATAATGCCAGGAGACTTTGCTGTGGTGTGATGATCCGGGGCAGAAAGGCAACACTGTCAGATAAGCGATAAGAGTCCCTTTATTATCTCCAACTTTGCCCCCAATGTCCAGATTACCTTCTGGCTGGAGAAAAACTCTCCCAGCAACAGCCTTTGACTGTAAAAAATTAAGTCCAAAACATGAGCAACACAAACTGTAATTTAAAGTCCAAACAAGCCAAACTGAAATAATTAGTTTGGCAGAGCAGAAGCAAGAATCTCAGGCTTGAAGGCACGGCAAAACTCACATGGTTAGGAAGACACCAGGAACACAGATAAGCCACAACACAGGATAAATTACTTTGCTCCCAGCAGCCTGCCACATGCAGCCTGCCTTTCTTATCAACTGTCTTTCCAGCTGTGGCTAATGAAAGGAATCAGGGCCCTCTCTTCATTCGTAAGCCATGCAACCCACATTGCTCCCTTCTCCATTCCTCCTTGCGTACCCTAGGATGAAGAAGGGGTGGGCCTGGTTCTTCCTCTGAACTTCCTCTCCCTTGTTCTATCTCTCCCCTGCTCTGCCCAGCTGGACTTTGCCCTTCCCCAGCCTTCTCCACAGCCAATGGAACCACACTCCCACTCCCTGTCAGCTGTCCGACTTCCTCTCCGGATTCAGACTCCGACATTGGATTCAGACAGGGGCATGACATGTAGATTCACATGGTCTAAGACTTCTTCCAACTTTTGTATAGATGGGGACATGGTTTTTTTAAGTACCTTTATTGGACAAATCCAAAAGTATGCTTAGTATATGTATGTATATGTATATGTATATGTATATGTGTATATATATATATATATATATATATATATATATATATATATATATATATATATATATATATATATATATATATATATATATATACATATATATATACACATACACATACACATACATATACATATACATATACATATACATATACATATACATATACATATACATATACATATACATACATACATACATATACAAATATGTAAACAAACTGTGTGATAGTTTTTTGCATATAGAGAAAATACAACATACTGATATTTTTTTCTTTCCTCTCTAACCAAAGACTCTCATCATGGTTTCAGTGTTCTATTCATAGGAGAAAGGAAGTGATTATTTGCATATTTTCCAAGGACTGTAAATTTATTTTTTACAAAGACCATCTGTTGGCCATGGATCACACATTGGGAAATACTGATGTAAATAATGATACTTCAAATAGTGAAAGTTGAAACCTGAATAAATAACCCTGCCAAACCCCCATTACAAGGTATTCAGTCGTCCACCCCCCAAACATGTACATTAAGTTGATTTGATCCTTTAATTAATATAACATTGCTGGAAAGCTTACTAAGTGAACCAATCTGCTGTTGAATAAAAGTTGAGAATCAAGAATTTATTAGTAGCACTCTCATCATTACGGGTGCTATAAAGTGCATTACAAACCTAATATTATAAGAAATTCCCTATTGATGCATATCATATTACCATGTGGTCTATATACACTGCTCAAAAAAAAATAAAGGGAACACTTAAACAACATAATGTAACTCCAAGTCAATCACACTTCTGTGAAATCAACTGTCCTCTTAGGTAGCAACACTGATTGACAATCAATTTCACATGCTGTTGTGCAAATGGAATAGACAACAGGTAGAAAGCATAGGCAAGACATCCACAATAAAGGAGTGGTTCTGCAGGTGGTGACCACAGACCACTTCTCAGTTCCTATGCTTTCTGGTTGATGGTTTGGTCACTTTTGAATGCTGGTGGTGCTTTCACTCTAGTGGTAGCATGAGACGGAGTCTACAACCCACACAAGTGGCTCAGGTAGTGCAGCTCATCCAGGATGGCACATCAATGTGAGCTGTGGCAAGAAGGTTTGCTGTGTCTGTCAGCATAGTGTCCAGAGCATGGAGGCGCTACCAGAAGACAGGCCAGTACATCAGGAGACATGGAGGAGGCCGTATGAGGGCAACAACCCAGCATCAGGACGGCTACCTCCACCTTTGTGCAAGGAGGGACAGGAGGAGCACTGCCAGAGCCCTGCAAAATGACCTCCAGTGGGCCACAAACGTGCATGTGGCTGCTCAAACAGACTCCATGAGGGTGGTATGAGGGCCCGACGTCCACAGGTGGGGGTTGTGCTTACAGCCCAACACTGTGCAGGACATTTGGCATTTGCCAGAAAACACCAAGATTGGCAAATTCGCCACTGGCGCCCTGTGCTCTTCACAGATGAAAGCAGGTTCACACTGAGCACATGTGACAGACGTTACAGGGTCTGGAGACGTCATGGAGAACGTTATGCTGCCTGCAACATCCTCCAGCATGACCAGTTTGGCAGTGGGTCAGTAATGGTGTGGGGTGGCATTTCTTTAGGGGGCCGCACAACCCTCCATGTGCTCGCCAGAGGTAGCCTGACTGCCATTTGGTACCGAGATGAGATCCTCAGACTCCTTGTGAGACCATATGCTGGTGCAGTTCGCCCTGGGTTCCTCCTAATACAAGACAATGCTAGACCTCATGTGGCTGGAGTGTGTCAGCAGTTCCTGCAAGATGAAGGCATTGATGCTATGGACTGGCCCACCCATTCCCAGACCTGAATCCAATTGAGCACAGCTGGGACAACATGTCTCGCTCCATCCACCAATGCCACGTTGCACCACAGACTGTCCAGGAGTTGGGGGATGCTTTAGTCCAGGTATGGGAGGAGATCCCTCAGGACACCATCCGCCACCTTATCAGAAGCATGCCCAGGCATTGTAGGGAGGTCATACAGGCATGTGGAGGCCACACACACTCCTGAGCCTCATTTTGACTTGTTGTAAGGACATTACATCGAAGTTGGATCAGCCTGTAGTGTTTTTTTCCACTTTAATTTTGAGTGTAACTCCAAATCCAGACCTCCATGTGTTGCTAAATTTGATTTCCATTGATAATGTGGGTGTGGTTTAATTTGGGGGTGTGGCTTGGTGGTCATGTGACTGTGTGGGCGTGGCTTGGTCACATGACCAGATGGGCATGGGTTTGTGGCCATGTGACTGGGTGGGCATGTCTTTGTGGCCATGTGGGTGGGTGTGGCCAGCTGAACATGTGTCCAGCAAATTATATTAGAATGTGCGGGAATGAATTCATTAATGGCCGGTTGCTTAGCAAGTGTTCTAATTTATGACTGATCTCCCCAGAGCTACTTGACCTGTTTTGGAGTTTTGACAGACACAGACACACACAGAGACACACACACACAAACACACTTCTAACCCTGCTATTCTATGCTATTCTATTCTATGATTCTGTAAGGATCTCCTGCTGGATGAGGGGGTTGGACTAGGTGACCTCTGAGATCCCTTGCAGGCCAGCCCTAGATTGTTGTGTGCTTCAAAGAGTCTTCTGAAGCCAGGGTTTGTGTCCTTCCTTTTTTTTTTTCTCTCCCTCCCTCCCTCTTTCCATGTATCTATCTATCCATTCATATATCTCATTCATGGTCTCCTCCCTCCCTCCCTCTCTTTCTTTTTCTTTCTTTGTCCCTTCCTTTCATCTCTCCCTTTCTTTGTCTGTCTCTTTTCTTCCTTTCACTTCCTTTCTCTGTTTTTTTCCCTTCTCTTTTCTCTTTCTTTTCTTTTCTTGTCTCTCTCCCTCCTCTCTCATTCCCTTTTTCTCTTTCCCTCTCTTTTTCTCTCTCTTTCTCTCCTCCACCCCTTCTCTCAGTGTCTCTCTCTCTGTGTCTCTCCGCCCCTCTGTATCTCTGTTTCTCTCTCTCTGCCCTTCTCCTTATCTCCCCCCCCCTCTCTGTGTGTGTGTGTCTCAGTGTCTGTCTGTCTCTCCCTCTTTCTCAAAGCCATGGCTGGCCCAAGTGCTCTTCGCTACTTTCAAGGGACGCTTCCAGCGCGGCTGGTGATCTTCAGCCAGTCCCTTCGGGCGACCCTTCTCCTCCTCCACTTGTGACCAGCAGCCAATGCAGGTCCGGGAGGGTGGTGTGCACATGCGAGGAGGAGGAGAAAGGTCGCCTGAAGGGATGCTTCCAGTGCGGCTGGCGATCCTTGTTCAGACAGTCCCTTCAGGCCACCCTTCTCCTCCTCTTGCAACCGGAGGCCGTGGCGGGTCCGTGAGGAGGGTGGCGTGCACACGTTGGAAGAGAAATTGGAAGGGAGAACTCAGGAGCCTTTTTTGACATCTGCTGTGCATGCTTATTCTCTTACCCCAGGGTATCTACACTTTAGGATTGGGAACTTAAAGAGAGCAGAGATAGCAGCATTGCAATAGGCTGCCATGAGGAGGAGGAGGATAGTTCCACTCCATAGAACTGAGTTATTAGTAACAGCGTTATTGGAGTGGGCTTCTGCAGGGCTTAATGGAAAGGAGGGAGAACATTTTATCAATGAGGAGGTTTTGGCAAACGAAGATTTGAGCGCAGCAGTTGGAGGTTTAGTTTTCACAGAGACAAACTTGGACACGTTTCTCTGACAGGGTAGAAAACTCTCAGAATAAATAAAAACAGCCCCTTTGTTCATGGGCAGAGTGCATTTTATAGCTGAATAACTACCTACAGCGCAAAAGCTCTTTCCATTCTTCCCAAGGCCTTTTCTGCCTTCGCGGGTGGCGTCTTCTGCAGCATCAGTCCCACCCCCTTTTTCTTCGCTTATCTCTTTCATGACCTGAGGCGGGATGGGGGATTGAGAAGTTGCGTGGGGGGGGGGTGGAGGGCTGAGAGGGGGCAAGCGCTGAACGGAATCGCTGAGGGGAAGTCAGCGTAGGAAAGAGGCAGCCAGCCAGACCCACGCACAGAGCAAGCAGAGTGGTGGGTGGGAAGCCCCTGAAAGAGGATGGGGGAGAGGAGGAAGGAGAACTGCGGGCAGTCCAAGGCGCCTTGTTTTGTGCACTCAGCTGGTCAACTCCCCCAATGCAGCCAGCTTCTTTCGCTCAGGATGGCTGATGGCCGGGGGTGGGGTGAGTCCTGCCACAGAAACCACCGCTGCTGCTGCTACCAGGACTACTACTGAGACTGCCGCTGGTTCATCTCTCTCTGTGTGTGTTTTCCCCCCCACTTACAGCGAGTAACACCGAGGCTGGCATCGGCCCACCTGCTGGCTGGCCGGGCCGGGATGGCCTGGCCTGGAAGAGGTGTGTCCGCCACCAGGAGAAGGAAGAAAACATGCTCCGGGAGGGCGGGCAGGCAGGCAGATGTCCCGGGGCTGCTGCACATGCGTACATCCACCCAAGCTGCGCCATGGCCACCACGTGGTACGGAAAGCTAGAAGAGCAACTGGGACAAGCAGACGACCTGTTTCAGGGGCATGGCCAGCCAGGGGTCACCACCAGTTCTGCGGACCCACGCCAAATCACCACTACCGGTTCTCCTGAATAGGTGCGAACCAGTTGAATACCACCTCTGACACACACACACAGATATATATATATATATATATATATATATATATATATATATATATATATATATATATATATATATATATATATATATATATATTTGTTTTCTTAAGTTTTAGGGTACTTACATGTATGGTGTTCGGCTTGGTTCGGGTATTTTCCCACGTCATTGTAGTTCTTTTAAAGTTGTAGCAACGTTTCAGCAGAATCTCATCTGCCATCATCAGGCTTCTGTATTGTGTCCGTCTGTGGGTCAGACTTTTACAGTGGTTTCAGATTTAAATTTGGGGCAGCCTATTGCTGTGCCAGAATGGTTTTCTTCATCCTGATTGGTTGGGAGTCTTGGTCTGTGTTTATTGGTCTCGGGTTTGCTGTGTTCTGCTTGATGGGTGTTTCTGATATCTTCTGTCTGTTTTTGGCTCTTTTTGTATCTTGATTGGCTGGCAGCAAAGACCTCCATTAAAGTAACACAATGCTGCCAGCCAATCAAGATACAAAAGAGCCAAAAACAGACAGAAGATATCAGAAACACCCATCAAGCAGAACACAGCAAACTCCGAGACCAATAAACACAGACCAAGACTCCCAACCAATCAGAGATGAAGAAAAAACCATTCTGGCAGCAATAGGCTGCCCCAAATTTAAATCTGAAACCACTGTAAAGTCTGACCCACCAGACACAATACAGAAGCCTGATGATGGCAGATGAGATTCTGCTGAAACGTTGCTACAACTTTAAAAGAACTACAATGATGGGAAAATACCCGAACCAAGCGAACACCATATATAAATATATATATATATATATATATATATATATATATATATATATATATATATATATATATATAGAGAGAGAGAGAGAGAGAGAGAGAGAGAGAGAGAGAGAGGGGGGGAACAAATTGAGGACAGGTGTCGATAGAAATCAAGGAGAGAAGATATTATTACATAGCTGTTCAAAAATATGGATTATCTACAGCTTTATTTGTTACTTTAATTCACTGGAGTGGCTAGGGTTTCTCCCCCCCCCCCCACCATCAGGGTACTGTTAATACAAGTGAAAGAAGGAAAATCTCACTGCCCCTACAAAATTTTCATACAGTTTTATAGATGTCTACTCAGAGGTTAGACATACTGAATTCAATTAGTGATGGAAGTGAAAGAAAATATATAAGGCTGGAATATGTACAGATAAATATACAGAAATACACAACAGTGGGGCCAACAGTTCATAAAATGAAGGTGACAGAGAATAATAGCATTGGAAGGGACCTTGGAGGTCTTCTAGTCCAACACTCAGGCATATAACATTTAAGACATATGGTTGTCCAATCTCTTCTTAAAAACTTCCAGTGTTGGAGCATTTACAACTTCTGGAGGCAAGTTGTTCCACTGATTAATTGTTCTGTCAGGAAATTTCTTCTCAGTTCTAGGTTGCTTCTCTCCTTCATTCGTTTCCCTCCATTGCTTCTTGTCCTGCCTTCAGATGCTTTGGAGAATAGCTTGACTCCCTCTTCTTTGTGGCAGCCCATGAGATATTGGAACACTGCTATCATGTCACCCCTAGTCCTTTTTTTCCATTAAACTAGACATACCCAATTCCAGAAACCATTGTTTATATGTTTTAGCCTCTAGTCTCCTAATCATCTTTGCTGCTCTTCTCTGCACTCGTTCTAGAGTCTCAACATCTTTTTTTACATGGTGGTGATTAAAACTGGAGGCAGTACCAAGGCATTATAAAGTGATATTAACACTTCACATGACCTTGATTTTATCCCTCTGTTAATGCAGCCTATAACTGTCTTGGCTTTTTTTGTCAGCTGGCTCGTATTTAAATGATTGTCCACTAGGACTCCACGATCCCTGTCACACTTACTACTATTGAGGTACTACCTAGATAATCAGAGTTGGAAGGGACCTTGTAGGTCATCTAGTCCAACCCCCCAGCCAAGCGGGAGACCCTACACCATTTCTGACGAATGGCAGTCCAATCTCTTCTTGAAAGTCTCAAGTGATGGCACTCCCACAACTTCCGAGGGCAAGCTGTTCCATTGGTTGATTGTTCTCACTGACAGAAAGTTTCTCCTTATTTCCAAATTAAATCTCTCCTTGTTCAGAATATACCTATACTGCACCTGTGCATTTTCTTTTTCTTGTATAAATGCTTTTTGTCTAAATTACTTTTTTCACCATTGAATTTCATTTTGTTAGATAGTGCTCAGTGAAGTAGGAAAGAATCAGTCACTCAATGAACTTCCATTGCTGAGAAGAGATTTCAACCCAGGTCTGCCTAGTCCTAAGTCCAACAAAATAGTAGTGCTTCAACCATTGTCCCACAAAGTTTTGTGTTTGTGCTTGAAGTTTCTCATAGAAAGTTCAATCCAATATATTTGTTTTCGTGTGTGTGTGTGTGTGTGTGTGTGTGTGTGTATAAATATGTTTTTGTAGATTTTCACGGGTACAGGTATGTAGGTCTAGGTGTGTTCGGGTCTTTTCCTGTGTAAGATTAAGAGTATCTTGGTGACGTTTTGGCGAGATCCCACTCGCCATCCTCAGGCTGGTGCTTTCAGCTTCATGCCAGTGCAAGCAGTGTGTGATCGGAGCTGCCACTCTCTATAAATACTGGTGGTGGGGGCTGGTGTGCTGGGCTGGTTGGCTGCGCTGCTGACTCTTGATTGGTTGATGGAGTTGATGTTGGTATAATGGGCTGTGTGATGGCCTTGTGAGTTTTGTTGTGGAGATATCTTGGATCTTGTGCTGTAATCTCCTGGGTCGTTTGTTTTGTAGTGATCTTTTTTCCATTAGCCTCTCATGTTTTAACAGCTTGGGTAATGGGTTGTGTGATGGGCTTGCAAGTTCTTTTGTTGTGGTATTCTGGGTCCTGCATTGTAATCTCTTGAGTCGTTTGTATTTTGATCTCTTTTCCATTAGCCTCCTGTGAAGTAACGGCTTGGGTAATGGGTTGTGTGATGACCTTGTGAGACTTATTGCGGTGGTATCCTTGGTCTTGTGCTGTGATATCCTGGGTCATTTGCTGTGTTGCAACTTCTTGAGTTCTTGTGGTGTAATTTCCTGAGTTTTCTGATGTGATATCCTGAGCGGGTGGCTGTGATGTAGCATTTTGGGTTTTAGTCTGGCTTCGAGTTTGAGGTTTGGGTCTGTGTTCTTGGCGTGTGTCAGCTTGTTTGGTTTTGGGGTCGGGGGGTGCGACAGCTGGTGAAGAATAAATGCACGCATCGCAGAACACAAAAACGCAGTCAGAAGAGAAGAAAATACTTCCTCCCTCTTCCAGCACCTTAAAGCCACAGGACATGAAATTAATTTCGAAGGAACCAAATTAATATCCAACACTGAACACTCCAGCAAGAGAATAATCAGGGAAGCCATCGAGATAGAGAAACACCCTCATAACATGAATAGATGGGACGATACCTCCAGACTACCAGGCATCTGGAAGCTAGCCCTCACCAACAAGTGAGTCCCAGCCACAAAAACCAACACCAGACCCGAAACAACACGGGACACCACCGCCAATCCCCGTCATCAGACCCAGGCCCAAACCCATCCTATAAACAAAGGACTACCACCATCCAGAAAACAGACCACAGCTGCCTCGCAAGCTGTTAAAACACGAGAGGCTAATGGAAAAAGGATCACCACAAAACAAACGACCCAGGAGATTGCAGCACACGATCCAGGATATCTCCACAACAAAACTCACAAGGCCATCACACAGCCCACTATACCAACATCAACTCCATCAACCAATCAAGAGGCAGCAGCGCAGCCAACCAGCCCAGCACACCAGCCCCCACCACCAGTATTTATAGAGAGCGGCAGCTTCGATCACACACTGCTTGCACTGGCATGAAGCTGAAAGCACCAGCCTGAGGATAGCGAGTGGGACCTCGCCAAAATGTCGCCAAGATACTCTTAATCTTACATGGGAAAAGACCCGAACAGACCTAGACCGACCGACCGACCTACCTACCTACCTACCTACCTACCTACCTACCTACATACATACATACATACATACATACATATATATATATATATATATATATATATATATATATATATATATATATATGTGGATCTTTGGTTATTCGGGTTTTCTCCCGCGTAAGATTGGAAGTATCTAGGCAGCGTTTCGATGAAGTCTCATTCATCATCTTCAGGCTTCTGTCTTCAGCTCTGTGCTTCTCTGTGCTGAGAAGCACAGAGCTGAAGACAAAGCCTGAAGATGATGAATGAGACTTCATCGAGCGCTGCCTAGATACTTCCAATCTTACGCGGGAGAAAACCCGAATAACCAAAGATCCACATACAAATACCCGTGAGAACCTCAGAAAACATATATATATATATACACACACACACACACACACACACACAAGCACAAAGTAAGGTCTGAGAAGCACAGAGTAAGCTCCGAGAAGCACAAAGCTGAAGACGACAAAGCCTGAAGATGACAAATGAGATTTCGTCAAAACGTTGCCAAGATACTTCCAATTTTACACGGGAGAAAACCCGAATAACCAAAGATCCATATATATATATATATATATATATATATATATATATATATATATATATATATATATATATATATATATATATATATATAAATTTATTCTTATTATATTATCATATAATAATATGTGCAATATTTTATAGTGATATAAAATTCCAAACTCTGGTAAGCATTGTTTTACCCTGTTACTGTTTTTACACACTACTTCATATTAATCAAAGGGCCATATTCTGTGGAGCTTACTCAGAAAAACTGCTGAAAAATAGATGTGAGGAATACAAAAAAGAGAAAAATAAGCAAAATGTTCTGAAAAACTAAAACTGAAAAATCCTTAAAGTAAAGCAAAAAAAAAAAACTTAAACCACAGAACTGCCATTGAATTTGATAGAATACAGAAGCCATTGAGTGCCTATTAGCAACACACAGAGAAAAACTAAAATATGGGATTTTTTTCTTTTTTTTGTTGTGTGTGTGTGTGTCCATTTCCAGCACCTTGCTGACCTGAACGTTTGTACAAAATGACATTAAGCAAGGAATAATTTTTTTTTAAAAGAAATTAATGCCATCTCAGAGGTAAAGAGCTGTTGGAAATGTGAAGTATAGTTAACTGCCAACCACCCTTAAGTTTAAAATGATTAGGGCTGTGAGTTGAGTGTTTTTAATTGATTAACTGTTTTGTCATTATCTGATTAATGAGCCAATTAAAATAAATATGACAGTACCTCAATACAGGTGATATATTGAGGATACTTTAAACTGCAGCATTCCTTCAACTAAGAACCATGATAAATAACCAAATATTTGTGCTGATAAAAACATCTCGATATGCTCTTTTAATTTGTAATACCAGATGCAGATCTGAGTTGACCATTATTAGAGCTGAAGGATTAACTGTGTCCTTTTAGAATCTCAAGAAAAATCCTCCTTTTCTGAAGATCGTATTTTAATTGGGAAGAAATCCTTCATTCTGAAAATATAAAACTCACTTATGTGGTAAATGATTAGTTGCATATCTGTATATGCATGTGTGTGTGTTTGTGTGCAGTAGAGAGATCCCTCACATCATTGTATTTGCCACCTTTTATATTTTTTATATATTTTATCGATTTGATTCTAATTTCTTCGAGTATTGTGAACCGCCTAGAACAGGGCTGTCAAACTCCAGGCCCACGCCCACACCTGGTTTAGTGAAGGGGGAAAAAGTCCTAATAAGTCATGTGACGCTGCCATTTTGTGAGTTCGATACCCATGGCCCAGAGTCACTGAGAAGCAGCTAGCATAGGAATTTAATAAATATTGTTATAGTTGCCTTTCTGTTTTTCTTAAATATGTCAGCAGTTAGCAATATGTTATATATGAACTAGGAACCAGGATAGTAGACAATCATTATGCCTTTCTTTTGCATAATTAATACATGTAAACCAGGTGAAATAAAATCATATCAGATATTGTAATATTGCTATATTTCTATGACAATTACAAATCAATGTGATTTTGCAGCATATTTGTCATCATATAGACATTTTTTTCCAAATTGTTTTCCTGTTTCCTTGCGACTACCTGTCTGACTGCAATGATATATAAAACAGTCAGTTCTTTACGTTTCAAAATGTTGTTATATTTCTTGGATAATTTAGCAAGGTTAGTTTAGTTTCTAATATAATGGCCTGAATTACGATTTTCCTTATTTTAATAAAAGATTCAGTCACATCTGGTCCACAGGCCGCCAGTTTTACACCTCTGATCTAGATAATTTGGGACTACAAAATCCAGAATTTCCAGATAGCATTATTTCAAGAAAATACTTCATGTAACTGATTGGTAAACTATGATCCACAAGAGCTAATGCATTAATTAAATGCCATTAGACAGATTGGTCTAGTCAATGATGGCAAACCTTTGGGACTCAGCATATCAAAAAAATGCCTAACTTGATCTTGCTGGTCTCTCTCTCTCTCTCTCTCTTCTCTCTCTCTCTCTCTCTCTCTCTCTCACACACACACACACACACACACACACACACACACACACTGAGCAAGAGAGAAACAACTTTCCCCATCTAGACTACCATGAACAATTACAGAGCTGAGAGCAAGCCTAAAGTACAGGCCTTGACTTCAGCCTTAGCATCACTGCTGCTACTCAAAAGACCACCACAAGGATAAATTGTTTTATAATTTTACCATTTTAAGCCACCCAGAGTCACTTGATTGAGTTGTATGTCTATAGAAATGGAATTTTATTTAGAAATGTTATATAGCTGCCTATTTACTCACAGTGACTCTAGGTGGCTTACACACAGAGTATAGAAAAAAATAAAATAAAATAATACCACCACCACCCCAACACACAAATAAGCCATTTAATGGGATCTATTCCACTCTTGGTTGCCCAGGTCCACTGGCAAAACCTTCAGGGACTTACAAAAAGAGTGTCAAAGTGGGGGCCAGTTTAATTTCTGAAGGGATGATATTCCAAAGGGAGGGAACCATTCACAGAGAAGGTCCTTCTTCTGGGTCCCACCAGATGCATCTCCTAAGGGGACCCTGAATGAATGAATGAGTGAGTGAATGAATGAATGAATGAATCAATCAATCATTCAATCAATCAATTCCTTGGATAATTGATTGTCTAGATGGCCCAATGCTTCCTGGGATCTGCTGTACATCACTTACCTTCAAGTGATGTTCTCTTTCTGTTGACAGGGCCTTACCTGAGGCTGCTCCATGTCACACAATACCTTCATTCTTGAAGTGGCTTTGGAGAATGCTCTTTTGTGGCCACTTCAGCCCTATTCTCACACAATTTTTGGAAACCACTAAAGAACACGCTCCATTCTCACATAGCCTCTCAAAATTGGGTAAGAATGGGGTATGCTTTTTAGAATAGTTGTTGACAGGTGTTCATGAATACTAATGTGTCACCCCAAAGGACGTGGCATGTTCTCTTTACATGTGTGTCATAGGTTTGCCATCACTGATCTAATTACTTTTGTATGAATAACTATAATCACTAACAGGCATTGGAATGAAATGAAATTTAGGAATTGACCATACATTTTTTACAAACAGGGACTCATGAATGAAATGCCTATTTTGAGGAAACACAAGCACTGGACATGTATTTGTTAGATTTATAAGCTTCCCCACTCTATTATGCTTCTGGGCAGCTTGTATTGTGAGGAGCACAATAAATAAATATAAAAACATATTAAAAACATAAGGATCACTAACTCTACGAGTGAGATTGGCAGTATCTAAATTATGAATTATGAAATCAAAAGGAAAAAAATCAGAAAAATTGAACAATCATTTAAAATAGCAAAACTTCACACAAGGAGTCTGTTACTCGCTCGGAGGACAAGGCCAGATTTTAAAACCTCATTTAAATAAGCCACAATTGGGGGTAGTGGGTAGGACCTTTGAATCTTGGGGAAAATGATGTTCCTATTTCAGAGACAGTCTGTGTGTCTTCCCATAACACAGAGCACAAGCCTCTTAACTTCCTCCAAAGCAGTTACCCATTTATCATTTTTAACACGACAAATATTTACCTTATTAAACACCATTACGGCAATATGATCACTCTCAATGAATTGAAGAAGGCTGCATGAAATGCATTAAGTGCAATTGTGAATGTAATTCTCTTTCTAATTTGTTGTTGTTGTTGTTGTTGTTGTTGTTGTTGTCTTTTCCCATTCCTCTTATTTGACTTTCCTCTAAGGATTGCCCAGTAAAGAAAAAAAAATTATTTCTGATTTACAGGATAAATCCATTAATATCAATATTTTCAGCATATTCAGTTTATGAGAACCGAGTTTCCTTTTTCAGGGTGATTAAACCATTAATGGTCTTTCAGGGTCCATTAGAAGGGAATATGTTCCTTCAGATATGACAAGTGGGTCGTAATTGGCATGGGGCTCTTTTGCTCATGTTGCCAAGTAGAGCCCCAGTTTTCTTCCCAAATGTCTATTCTGGTAGCATCATCATCATCACCTTCCTCTTCTCTAGGCTATCCCCAGCATGACTTAAAGGCACTAAGCTATTTACCCTTTTAGCTAAATAGCTGCAATTCAGAACTATGGCAGCTGAGTTATTTTCTCTTTATCCCCAGGAGGCCAAGAGTGAAACAGGGAGGAAGTGAACGGAGCACAAAGCAACAAGGAGTTACTGGAGGGTGGAATTGTTAATTATTTCCAAAGCTTATAATGTTTAGGGTTGTTAGCTTATTATCTGTCATCCCTAAATTCATTAAAAGAATATTCAAACCCTTAACTTTTCAAACATTCTCTTTAGCTCACTGCAATTATGTTACGTACATCTTCTCTAGTATTTGCCATTGTCTGGGGTTAGTTAATGCATAGTCTGTGAATCCACATGTTCCAGCAGTATGGCTGGCTTTAAAATCAGACATGCCCACATCAATTATATTCAAGAGATACATTCATTTTATTGAACTTTATCTGGATTACTTGTCCCAAGATAGAGAGGAAAAAAACAAATAGTTGGGAGCTACCCACATTTTTCATCTAAACCGTTGCAAAAAGCATAGATAAAATATGCTTTTCTATTTTATCAAAATACTAATCTTCTAAAGCTCAAATATCTCCTTTATGGAAAGAAAACAGTTAAAAAGACCACAGTAAAAGGTGTCCAGATGAATAACTTAAATAATTTTAATATATTACTACAATATTATAGTAGGTAGCACAGTCAGCCAGATGTTTGGACTAAATTTGGCATTTTTATTTACCCATAGAGTCCTTTCAAAGGACCTGGGTTAGATAGATGTTCATGATGTTAAGAGACATCATTGCAGGATTTAAGCTGTTCCAAATAAAGCTGCCTTTTGCAATTGACTGATGCGGATTTTGTCAATGCCGATAATGTTCAACTGGTGCTCCAGAAGTTTTGGGATTGCATCCAAGGAACCTATTATTATTGTGATACTATCGTTGCTTTCTTTTGCCACAATGGTTCTACTTCTAATTGCGGGTGTTTATATTTTGTTATCTTCTACAGCTTTCTCTTCTTCTTTGCCCTCTTCAGTCTCTGCCATATCCACTATCCAGATATTTTTGTCTTTATCGATAACTGTTAAATCTGGGGTGCAATTTGGCAGGTGTTTGTATATTTGCATTTAAATCCCGCAGAGCACTTTAGCTGCTTCATTTTCTATTACTTTGTCTATTTTGTGGTCCCAACAGTTCTTGCTTGCAGGCAAACTGCATTTTTTGCAAATATTCCAATACATTACTGTTGCTACTTTGTTGTGCCATTGTTTGTAGGTGGTCTGTGAAATTTTCTTATAGCAGATAGGTGATCCACTATTTCTTCAGCTTCTTTGCAGATGTGGCATTTGCTGTCTCTTTCTGAGTTCTCAATTCTGCCTTTGTATACTTTTGTTATTATAATGGTTCACAAAGGTTTGACAAAAGGGGCAGCCAGATGTTTAGACTCAATTTGGCATTTTCATCTGTCTATCAAGTCTTTTCCAAGAATATGGAATAAACAGATGATGTTGTTTGATGGTATTATTGTTATTGTTGTTAAGCTGTTCAAAGTAAAGCTGTCTTTTGCAATTGACTCATGGTAATTTTGTCAATGCCGATAATGTCCAAGTGGTGCCCAGATGGTTGTTTTTATTATTATTATTATTATTATTATTATTATTATTATTATTATTATTATTAAAAGTTGCAATCCATTCAGTGGTGGGATTCAAATTTTCTTACTACCGGTTCTGTGGGCGTGGCTTGGTGGGCATGGCTGGGAAAGGATACTGTAAAGTCTCCAGTCAGAGGTGATATTTGCCAGTTCTCTGAACTACTCAAAATTTCCGCTACCGGTTCTCCAGAACTGGTCAGAACCTGTTGAATACCACCTCTGAATCCATTCCATGTGACCCTTGTGCCATGTTGAGAGAACAGGCTTATGGAGATGACAATCAATGCCAAACTGGAATAAATAACAGCATCAGAATCCATTGGTTAATTTCTTCTGTTGAGTAAACTCTGCCATAAATCATGCTAGAACTACTAAAAATATGGATGAAATGATAGTAAATTTAAATACAATATCAATAGCAGCTCGGATAAATAGGTAGGCAGGCAGGTAGAGAGGCAGGTAGGTAGATATAGATAGATAGATAGATAGATAGATAGATAGATAGATAGATAGATAGATAGATAGATAATTTCCAATGATAGAATTATTTTCCTCCTTTATATTTCAAGTTCTATTCAGGATGCGGAGGGAAAAAATTACAGGTTAAGCTACTGAACAACTGGCAAATGTAGCCCAGCAGGAGGGCATACTATTCTTGGACACTTGAAACAGCTGTGTTTATTTTCAATGTCCAGGATATTACTAAAGCATTATTTCTTTTTGTTTCAGAAGGCAACATTTTTTCCAGAATACCTATCTTCCTCTAAGCATGAATTTCATTGTTCTGCTTGTCTAGCAATAACAAACAATCTCTCTGTGTATGGATGGACGGACGTGTGTGCATAAATTATACATACGTTCTCTTTTGTATGTGCTGGTCTAATTCACTACTTACTCTCCCTCAGTTTATCTATGTAAATGAATCTGACCAATATATGCCTATTTGGAAATTACTGGTAGTTCCACTTAGAGTTAGTTCAATATTTAGGTTACATGTGGGTTCCGTTATCCAAATTTCTGAGTAAATGGGGCCTAATCTTTGGAGTTGACCACACTCAGATAAAAACCGGAACAACTGTCCTCACTTGATCACTATTTTGTGTTTTATAAGGAAACTTGAGAAATGAAAATAAAACCAACTTATGCAGGAATGCCGTCTGTCCAACTTCAGCTACAGCTGTCAGTGGGAGAAAAAGAGTAGTTTAAGGAACTCTATTTGTGTTTCACTAGAATCCATATCACAAAAAGAATCAACTAGCAGAGAGGTGGGGTGGGGGACTACTTCACTACCTAATACATTTTATTTATTAAAATATTTATACTTCACTTTTCTGGCTTTAAATAAAGGCACAGATGTACACAAAAACATAACTTAACATATATGTTTGCTGTTCCATAATCATAACTTAAGATCTGAATTTACTGCTATACCCAGCCTTGTATAACCCATCACAGTAAGCCAAGTATTAATTGCACAACTTTAAAAAATAAACTTAAGAATGTTTCAGAGTGGGTTTTTTTGAACCCCATATAGCCTATCTATATAATAAACTGATTATATATATATATATATATATATATATATATATATATATATATATATATATATATATATATATATATATATATACACACAAGAAAATTTGTAAGCCTTTGATGGCATATTTCAGGACTGATTAAATAATTATAAATGAACATATTATGTTCTAATTTGAGTATTTATAAATACATTTTCAGCCCAACCACAATGTGGGGTTTTGCTGGTACCCTATGTTGTTGTTGTTGTTAGTCACAAAGTTGCGTCCGACCCATCGCAGCAATGTTCCTCCAGGCCTTCCTGTCCTTTACCATCCCCCGGAGTCCATTTAAGCTCACGCTGAATGCTTCAGTCACTCCTTCCAGCCACCTCATTCTCTGTCGTCCCCTTCTTCTTCTTTTGCCCTCAATCATTCCTAGCATTAGGCTCTTCTCCAGTGAGTCTGGTACCCTATGAAGATCTCAAAATTCTAACTAGGATTAGGATGAAAGGTGGTATAAAGATATACTGATTAAATAAATAAAAATATATAGAAAGTACAGTGCGTATAGTTACGATCCCTGACTAGCCTAGAAACAGCTTGAAAAATCTAACTGGGTATTTTTAGGCAGCTCTTGACTCCCAGCAAAGAAAATATACAGTTAATTGTTCTGGTTTTATTTATTTATTTACATATATTTATAGGTGCCTGTCGCACAAACGATCTCATAATAATATCTTCTGGTATTAGTTAACAACCGAGCTCCAAAGCCCATAGCAAAAAGACAGATTTTCAAAGTTTTCTGGAAAGTAACAGGATCTCCACCTGGAACTCCACCTGAAAATGCCATGGCAGAGAAAATGGATTTCGTAGATTCCTATAGATCAGAGGTCTCCAAACTTGGATTCTGGGAGTTGAAGTCCACAAGTCTTAAAGTTGCCAAGTTTGGGGACCCCTGCTAAAGATGATACTATTTTTCCTAAAAATCAGGAGGATGCCCATCCTGTCAGGTTGGTAACACAGACAGGGACAATTGGGGACAGACAGTCCTGAAGCTAATCTAGCCTTAAGCCATGTAGGTCTGTCTTCACAAGGAGAGATGGGCATTACACAAGAAAATGTAATCCTTCCAAGCTATTTATTAAATATCTGTGTCAACAATCTCTTAGAAATTCTTCAAAAGAAGGAGTGTTCTTTCCATGGTAGGACATTCCTCACTGCTGGAGTAACTTCTGAACAAACTGCTGGTGGTGAAGGAAAGCTTCATAGAAATAATAGAGATGAAACAAGCATGATTATATCATCCCTTACATCTGGCCCCTGCACTCTGCTGTATTAGATCTTAGTCTAGACTCCGCCTCAACTTTCCCAAGGGCCATCAGCATGACAAGAAGATAATTATGGTATAGATATAGTTTTTACCCAAGTGTTAGATCTTAGCGTAAAGCATGGATGACAACTATGGCCTGGGACACCCGTCATTGGAGTTTTTGTCCTCCTTTTTGCATTTGGGAAATTTGAGTGTTTTCCAGGGGCAAAATACATTCCTTAATCCTTGTAGATATTTAATGACTCCATTTTACCCCTTAATACTCCTGAAGTTTTGTGCTTCCATTCACTTTTGGATCACAATCTCAACAAACTATGAGAAATCTGGTGGAACTATCAAACCTTCTGAAGTTGCACCGCCCTCCCCTTCTGGGAGTTGCAGTCCAACATCTTAAAGTTGTTAACATTGAGAACACTGGTCAAAAGTGTGTATCACATTAGAAAAGGCCCTTCTGAGGGAGCTGATACACTCACAACACATACAAATGACTTATAATTAATAAGTTAATAACATTTCAGTTAGCATTAGGTCAATTATTTAACTTTTCTGATTTCATATGCCGCCAGCCACATAAAGGCACACGACAAAGTTGTTTTTAACTTTCTTATTTTGATCAGCTGAAATATTTTCACATTCATCATAAATTTATCATAAATCTGTTACTCTCAGAATTTATTCCACTCCCTAGCCATGGAGGTTATGAGAGGGGGTAGAAGGAACAGAAAGGGAGAAGCCAACAAGATTTAAGAAAAAAAAATCAATTTTTCTGTTTTTTGTTTTGTTTTATTTGATTTAATGCTGCATCAATACAGGATTTATGTGTTTTTATACATAGGGAACAGTAGGAAGATTTGATAACAGGTACAGATAACTTGCTATGAGACCAAGCAGAAATCTACTTATTTGACTAATAAAAAAAACAAACTTAGTGCTTTGTAACTGAATAGCTAAAATGAACTCTTGTGTCTCCAGAGGTCTGCAATATGATCTTCACAAAAGGTAGCTTGCCAATTTAATTGAGGTAGCAGTTATTTAATTTTTTTATAGACAGGTATAGCTTTCAATAAAACCACATATGCCTATAATACTGCAATGGCAGATGCGGCTCGATTATTAGAGATGGGCTCGAGGGAATATACACAACGGATCTTGAAATTTGTAAGCAGCTGTTTAGAAAGGGGGGGGGGGTGAAACATTGTAACACATACACACATGTTCCTTAAGTACAGTAATGTTTTGTTATTTTACTGCAGGTATGTTACAGAGATAAAATTTAATAACTTATTGAATACACTTCCTTGATACTTATCATTAAAGTACAAATATCTCTGTCTATCATCTATGTATTATCTATCTATCTATCTATCTATCTATCTATCTATCTATCTATCTATCTATCTATCTATCCACTTCAAGAAACAATATTTCTTGCCTTAGTGATTTAGTTTAATTATGCAGAAGAAGAAAAATGAAAAAAAAATGACTCAAGAGCAATCAAGAAGGTGTAAGTTTATATAAAGCAAAAGTTAAAAGTGCTAATGAATCTACTCCTTATCTAATTCAAGAGAGTAACCACACATGCAGCCATGAAATTCGTGTCACCTCCTGTTTTTCCTCACATGGGAATTTTTATGACATCAGCATAATAAGTATAATCCTTAAGAGAAATCTCAAACAAAAACAAGTAAAAGTCTACCAATTCTGATAGACAAAGATAACCCTTGAATAAAACTTCGCCATGATTTTGGTATGAAAAACATATGTTCACATTTTTTTTTTTTAAAAAAGCTGTTTCTGGGACATAAAATTTAGTTTTAAGCTTAGATAACTTTGTGTCCTAGAATGCTATTAGCTGATCGTCTCTGCTGTACTAACTGTGACTTTGATTTGGGGGGAGGGGAGAGAAAATTTTCATATTTTAACTATGTTTCGTTAAATGAACTACATAAGGTTACTCTTGAAAAGTTTGGGGAAGTGATAACTAGCATAAAAACTATGTTCCTTTGCTTTGTATTGGGTATCCTTAAATCACTAATCAACTAAGTGATTTGGGGCCAAAATTATGGGAACTCCTTTGCCCCTATGAATGACAAGTGTCATTGAAACCCGTTACATTAATAACAATCTAATAATCCAATATTGATGGTTATCCAGGACAGATTTTTACAATACAAGGTTTGGTTATGTTGCCTATTGTTAAATATGACAACTTCTTTTGTTAATTGCTTTACATGTCAAATAAAATCTGTTCAACTCAATTCAGTTTTGATTTTATACAGGGTTGTTGTTTTTTTGGCTATTGAACCCCACAGCAATATTTCTTTTATTAAATGTTGTCCTTTTTATTCCTTGTCTTTCAGTTTACCTCATTTTTTTAAAAAATATTGTCATGGCTAATCCAGGATTCCAAGGAAGGAAAGGATGATTTCCTTATCATTTGTTATTATCAGTATGTCTTTTGGGTGTGTTAGCAAATTTTACTACTAATGACTGGTTGTTTGTCGCTGAACTTGCGAAGGAGTCAAGGTTTTCAGGAATTGAATTCACAGTCTAAGTAATTCTCTTTTACAGAATTATTGCCAGAAAAGCATGCCATGAAGGATTTGCTGGGGGGAGGTGTGGCAAATGACGTAATGAACTACTTAAAATGTTGGTAGAAAAAATATATAGAATTGTTTACATAGACCAGCAATCTTTTCCAGGCTACTTTACTATTAGGTTAATATTTCCCATACTGTTTAATTGGCAGAGTTATGTGTGTATATTCTAAAACAGTCCATTTCACCACTAAATCTACATTTCCTTTTACTCCGTGTATAGAGGAGTCTTGTTGCAAGATATACAGACTAAGCTTCACCATAAATAATGTTTGATGCACATCATAATAAAATGCTAAATTAACAAGCTTTACTCTGAACTCAGTATTTACAGTTATTTATACATTTCCTGGTGAAGAGTGCTTCAGGGTTCGAAAATGTGACCACAGCAATTAACATGCCATATAGCCTGTTGATATAGAAAGGGCTGCATATTTCGAAACTAAACTGCTATTATTACTCAGGCCACTATAAAGACTAGGAACAGCAGCAATTACTGTTTGCAGTGTGTCCAGATTTAACTTCAGATGGTCATCTACTTCCCTTTTGCTATTCAATTGCCATTGTTTGTGTTGCCCAGAGGAAAAGGAAATAAGGGTCTTTTGATGGTAGATAGAACCAATTCTATGGCCTGCTAAATCATTTAACAGCTGAATTTTTCAACTAAAAACTAGCGCTTGGGTTGTGGTTGGTTTTCCTTCTCAAAAAAGACATTTGCTTCTTTTGTGATTCTTTTTAAAAATAATAATAATAATAAGACTGGAAGCATGTTTAGATGTTCTGGGAGCAATTTTCAGGAATGTTTCCAATAAATTCTATAGAAAATGAATGAATGGATGGATGGACGGATGAATATGATTGGGATCAGGCCATTGCTTCATTATTGTAAATCATTTGACAGATCAATGTTTCTTCACCCTGACAAATTTAAGAAGTTTGGATTTCAATTCCCAGAATTTCCTAGTCTGAAGAATTCTGGAAATTGAAATCTGTGCCTTTTAAAGTTGCACTTGAGAATTCTTGACTTCAGTATTGCATTTTCCACTTATTTCTGCATTTGTGAAACTGCATATCCAGAGCAGAGCAGCCCTGCCTAACTGATCTTTAGGAGATCCCCAAAGGCCTTAGCTGGGTCAGATCCGGTTAGCCTTCGGCTGAATAACTTTCCGGTTCCATCTCATAGTTTGGTCCTAAAATGTCAATGCAAGCATTTTTCCCCCCTTCTTCATTGTCAAGTAAAGGAATTTACAAAGAAAAGGAGAGAAGAGAAAGAAGTCACTGTAGCAATACATATGATATTCAGAAAGGCAAAGCTGTGACACTTGATTGTTGAGTGACAACTGAGAGAACAAGAGAATGGGGTAATGTAAGGACAGAAACCGCTTTGAAACAGGTAGCATGACAATGAATTAGGAATATTCTAGACCTAAGAAAGCTCTAGATCTACAAAAAACACTCCTACCATTCACTACTCTACCAGGAGCCCTGGACAACAGGAACCCAAGTTCCTAAGTGGTAAAAATTGTCCTCTCACATATTCCATAGCTAAGAGAACAAACATAAAAGATATCTATGGAGATTCTCAGTCATCCAGGTCATGGTTGTCCCAAAGGTGCTTTTTCAAGAGACAACTGGACTTTCTGTTTTCTCTTTGAAGAGTTTTCGCTTCTCATCTTCATCTCTTAGCTGAAAAATCTTCTTGAATGAGAAGCAAAACGACTCAAAAGAAAAACCAGAAAGTCCAGTTGCCTGTTGAAAAAGAACTTTAGGGACAAACTTAAAAGATGTTTCACATATGTAATAGGACACATTGCTTCATGCTACAGTGAAAACATGCATTACAGGTAGTCCTCATTTAGTGACATTTGAGACCTGCAACTCAGAAGGACATGGTCGCTATGTGAAACATTGCAGCTAGGTTTATGATCTTACTTCAACTTTCCTTTGCTTTGCAAACCTATGAATTGATCACCAGGTTACTGTATCACCATCATAACTATGATTGATTGCTAAAAAAGGCAGGTACTAAATGAGGACTACCTCTATAGATATCCATGTATTGAAATTAACATCTCTGAGCAGGTTTATGTGCTTGCAACAGTTTTTGAGACCAGAAAGAGCTGCAAAAAAGAACCTAAACTTTCTCTCCCTGTCCCTTCCCTCCAACATCTGGTAATGTTTATTTGGGGATTCAACAGATCTGTAAGTAAAGGTCCAACCTGTTCAGCTTTAACGAGAATAACTTCTATTCATCTTTCAGATCCTCTCAAGATTTTTCCATTTATAAACCTTTCACTTTTTTCTTCAACATTTTGCTACAAATTGAAGATGTCAAATAATCCTTACAAAAACAAAAACACCACCTTTCTTTCTCTTACTGTTGAAGTTATAATACATTTTGCCATATTGTAGTAACAGAATGTTAATATACATTGGCGTTTCTTAATTTTTTTCTGTTTTTTAAAACATTTCATTGGATAGGAAGTTGAAGTATTTCTACATATTTGAAAGAATGGTGTTAAAAAAATAAGGCACTGATTATCTTTAACCCATAATAAATAATATACATTTTCTTACGGTATACTTCTACAAATGCCAAGGCTTCAGTTTGCTAAAACAAATATAAATATTTCCAGATTTCACATTCATATGATTTAAAGAAAGGAAAAGTCTGAATGTATTTCAAGTTACATTGTATTGGGTTCTAACGCTGGATAGATCCAGTGAATCAAAATATTTATATTGCCAAGGAAACTAAATTCTGCATGCACAGAAATCAGCATAATCCAGAGTTCCCATTCTTCATTTCAACCACAAGTGAACCAACCCTCAACTATAACTGTGATGGAACAGGTTCTCAGATGAAACTCAGGATACCATGGGCCAAATCCTAAATCTGATGCAGAATTCAAAAATGCATGGATCAAAATACTCTATAAATATGTAATTGGGTAACCTAGAAAAAGAGAAATTAAATGTATCTAGGCAGAAAGTTAGGAGATCATGTGAGTTCATCAAGATTGGTCAGTCTTGACAAATCTTCCCAAATGAGCAGGATCACTTTCTTTCAGAAGAAGTCTAGAAAAGTCCTCAGCTCAGTTTGGGACAACCTCTGGATCCTCCATTTGTCTGTACAGTCTTTTCAAAGGCAAGAAGAGATACAGGTAGTTCTTGACTTACAACCAGTCGCTTAGCAACTGTTGGAAATTACGACGAGATGTTCCTGAGGGTACTTGCTACCCAGTTCTGAAGTTCTGATTGCTTCCCCCGGGTCATGTGACCACATGTTGGGTGCTCAACAACCAGATTGCATTTTATTTTATTCTGTTCGTATAGCACCTTTTGGTTAGATAGTGTCATTGATGCAATGGACATGAATTTTGGCAAATTCAAAGAAACAGTGGAGGACAAGGGGGGCCTGGAGGGCAATGGGGTCCATGGGATTGCAAAGAGTCGGACACAACAAATGAACAAAACCCCCGCCTTTATTACTTTTACAAGCAACTCAAGGCAGTGAACATAATCAATACTTTTTCCTCCACCTATTGTCCCCACAACAACAGCCCTATGACATGAGTTGGACTGAGAGAGAATGACTGGCCCAAAGTCACTCAGACAGCTTTCATGGTTTTAGGTGGGACTAGAACTCTCAGTCTCTTGCTTTTGGTGTCTTAACCACTAGACCAAATTGGCATTTACAGCTGTTTGCAGCCTCTCATGATCATGTGATTAGATTTTATGATGGTTTTGCAAAAAAAAAAAAAAGCTTCATAGTAAACCACTGGTGTGTTTAATGACCAAAGTGGCTGCCTATATAAAGTGTAAAGACCACCATTCATAAAATTGGGTTGGTGGCATCGGTGACCTGATTTTACCACTGTTACAACCATAACGGATAGTTCCACTGCATGGAGTTTCATGGACTATCTGTACATTGCCGGAAATGGAGCATAGAAATTGAACTCTTTTAGTTAAATCTAGAGTTCAGCTTTTGGAAATATCTGGAACCGATAAAAACCAAACAGGTTTGCACAAAACAATGTGATGTCATTTCAAAAGAAGGCCAAGTTGGATTTTTGTCGCATATCTTGTAATGTATGACTACTACGCAACTTTATTGGATAGCAACAATTACATACATAGATTTATGTCTGAATCCTATTAGCATTGATGCATTGAAGTGGTCTTAGTATTATGGGGGAGGAAAGGGAAGGGGAAAAACACTTATTAAGCAGCCGTCAACAGTGCTAACCATGATGGCCTTGAAAATACCTTTCTGGACTCTCTGAGTTCCTGTGATATGACTGGATGGGAATGAGAAGAATGGTAGTTTTCTTTCTATTGCAATGGCTATTTCCAGAAAAGTGATACTTCTGGGTTTGTTTGTTTGTTTTTACATTTCTTGATTTTGTTAACCATCTTGTTTTAACTTCTCTTGAAATCCCTGCACATGGACTTCTGTAGGGTATGCTGGGTTTTTCTTTTTTCCAAAAGGATAGGCTTCACTCTGATCATGTCACACACTTGCACAAAATGCTGAGACTTGCATTGTATGCAATGAAGCTGTCATAACTTGTTTCCCAGTCCCTCATTCCCACTCTTGGATACTTCTGTTATTATATTAGGACAACACAGGATTTGGACATATTCTCGAGAGATCTCCCTTTTTTCACTTCATGCTAGCTAGCTGATGGACAACAAACACACAAGCTCAGAAATGAATGGGGAAGTTCTAATATAAGCTCTGCCTCTATAGACCTCACTTAACAATCATTCAAAGTTTACAACTGACTCCCCCAAAAGTTACTTAATCTGTCACTGAAGTTATGACTGACCTATCCTCTCCCTATGTCACATTTTGGAGCTTGGCAACAGGCTCAAATGTATGACTGGTTACAGCCTCCCAAAGTCATGTTGGTTTGCAACATTTTTTGCTGATTTATAGAATTCTTGTCAGTTTCTTCAAAAACTACCCATTCGGGAGAATCGATTTGCTTAATGACCAAAGTGGTTAGCAACCATGTAACTCATTTCTGATCATCATAAAAATGGTCATAAAATCAAGTTAGGTCATGTGGTGGCCCACTTAATGACTGCAATGACTTATTACCAAAATTACAGGCTCAATTATGGTTGCTAAGTTAGGTGTGAGTCTGGTTTCCATTATGTCTTAATAGGTGTGGAGCTTTTACTTACTATTGTACTGATGAATTTACTTTTAATTTGGTTTTCACTTTATGCTCTTCTCTCTCTCCTTCTCCCTCTCCTCCCTATCTCTGTTTGTGTGTCTGTCTGTTTCTCTTTCTATGTGTGAATCTTACTGAATTATTCTGACAGTTTCAAAATATTCTTATAAGCCATCCTGGAACTGAAAGGCATGGAATCCCTTTTTCAGTAACCAGGGAATTGTGTTGTGGTGATGGTACCAGCAAAGATACAGTTAAAAGTAAATTAGAAAAAAAAAATCATAGGCTTTAAGTTTATCATGGTAGCTAAATGATCTCCACTGTCACATTTGGATATCATTCACTGAGGAATAAACACTAGAATTATTTTCTTAATGCCATGTTTGTGGCCTTTCTGAGGACATTTTGTTGGATCATGCTCAGGCAAAATTCAAACAGAGAGAACCCTTTATTTGATTCAACAGAGATTAAAAATGGAATGTAGACTTATTTTATTTGTTAAAAATGATATTAGGCTACCTTCTAAAAGCCAAATCATCACTGACTGAATTTGACCCACGTGCCAATGTAAGTCAGTGAGGCCCAATTTTAGAAAATCAGATCTGTTTTAAGGAACTTTGTATTTATTGATGGGAACTTATTTCCCATCAATTTTAATTTTGTAGTAGCTTACTTTAATGGCTGGGCTTTATATGACCTGACTATTTGGCTAACATCTTGTTTTCTATATTTTGCAGCAGGTGATCCCTATTCTTAGATTATTATTATTTTGCCCCTTGGCCATTTTCCAGGAATGTTTGAATATGAGCTTCTCTCCAATGTAAATTAACAGCGTTGAAAAATATCCAGCCGCTTCCTTATTTTGAGGACAATCAGAACTAAGTTGGTGCCACGGAAAAGATTGTTTCCTCAAACATCTGTTTCAGGGATCAGTTATACACTGTTGAACTTTAACTGACACTATCATCTCATTGTGGAAAAAAGAAGTTATGAACAATTTGGATACTAGGAATGGCAACTACCGATTGCCATGTGTTTACTGAGCAGGTTGTAAAGTCATTAAGATTTCACAAACATCAGAAAACAGCAGTATCAGAGACCAGGAGAGAGAAGGGGGAGGGAGGGAGTGGGAGAAAAGAGAAAGAGTGGAGAGAGAGAGAGAGAGAGAGAGAGAGAGAGAGAGAGAGAGAGAGAGAGAGAGAGAGAGAGAGAGAGAGAGAGAGAATCAATGTATCAGCTATGATAAATGGCACAACATTCAGTAACTAGATAAAATAGTTTAATAGTGGGAGTAGATATAGGACAATATGGACTGACGTAAAGAAGTAGAGGAATACAATTCTTTTAGAAAAAGCAATATTGTACGCTGCTGTTACACAAGGGAAAGTAGCGTGTACATAAGATAGAAGATTAGGAGGCGGTTGTAGAAAGACTGTCTAAGAAGCTACTTGGCTAAAATCAGGACCTTACAGACAAAGCTATCATTCAGAAGATAAATCTCCTTCACCTAGGTAACAATACTTGTTTCACAGAATGACTTACTTTTGCTGGGAATTATGGGAGGCACTTATCCTCAAGTATATTTACAACAACACATGTCCGGAAACAAAAGGAATTATAAGTTAGCTCAATAAATGAGTAACATCTTATGAAAATGGTGCAGAGGAGCAGCACGAAGGAATACATGAAGCTACAATGAAAGCAAAGTAATTTAAAATATGAAAATATACTGCCCATAATCCTTTATTGCAGATGACGCTTATTGTGGAAACAGCCCTTTTATTTTAATGAATTTCAAATGCCACAAATCGTTTAATAGGCTGGTTCTATAAAATCACGAATGGAGAAATGAGGCTCTCACTTTTCTTTTCTTTTCTTTTTTTCTTTCACACATTCAAGAAATATAAGTGACAGTTTTAATCCGATCTGAATTAATCTGATAAATACTCCTCCTTTTTTTAAAAGGAAAAAGAAAGAATAAAAAAAAAACCTGCAGAAATGACAATCAGCTACCGTCCAAACCAGCCCCCAAACCACAACCAATAAAAAAACAGCTCCCCACTCCCCTAAATTACAGCTTATTCTACCTGCAGAAAGGAAGCATGTCACCAAACTTCTCCTCCTTTCTTTTGATCCTTAGAAACCAGATACAACAGAGCAAACCTTCCACAGGAATTGAAAGCTTTACACTAAAGCCACACAGCATTACATTGTTCGCTGCCAAAGCTATCTGCTCCAAGCATTTCAACGGGCACATTCCAAAGCTTTCCGTTGCTCTGAAAAAGCTGTAAGTTTCTTTTCCTGGGCAATTCCTTCCAGAAAACAGGGATGAATTATATTTGAGAACACATGCAAGCCCATAGTTCTTGACCAAAGCAGTCTCATGTCTCACTTCGCAAATCTCTTGCTACTAATCTGGATAGAATGGATAGAATATCTGAGTAGGCTGGAGAATCAAAACTTGCAAAAAATGAACAGATGCACAAAGGCACTGGAATGCCAGCTCTGAGGAAACATTAATACTAAGTATGTGTACTTTTCAAGACGAGGTTCTATTTAATGACTTGGACTGTTTATATTTTGCTATGCTTAATTAAGCAAAGTAGCTGAACTCACCTACCCCAATCCATTTCAAAAAACCTCACACAGTTTCTCTCTGCTGCTAAGAAAGTAATGGTCACGATAAATTAGGGAAGAGAAAAAAAAAAAAAACCTACGTGGCTCTTCTCTCTTTAAAATACGTAAAGTTTGAAAGGGGTAAAAAGGGGTAATTTCTTCCAAAGTAAGCAACTGTTTCTTTGGGGCTGAAAGAAGTAATCAAATAATACAAACAATAACTGTCCTTAAAAAACAGCAACTACGGAAGGGAGAGAGAAGGAAGGAAGGAGAATAAAGCATTCTGAGGAAGTAGTAAAACTGGATTGCAGGACATACCGTATATATATTTTATCTTGCAAGAAGCTTAATATTTAGCTACTGATAGAAATTTTAGATGAAGGTACTCACTCTCTCTGGAAATTTAAAAGTATGCAAATGCAAACTATATAGTGGCACAAACACACAGAAGCTATACTTTTGTATTACGTTGGCATTTTATTATTTAATTAAAATACTCTTATTTTTCTAGCTCACACGTTTCCCTTGAGACGATTTTTCTGTTAGCCTGCTGGCCTTGACTTCCAGCCAAAAACAATTCAGAAACAAAAAGAGACAACAAATCATATTTTCACAGACATTTTTATCTCTCAATAGAACCCTGTTTTCACACAACATCCTACAGACTCTATGGAAATTATAATTTATTGTTATAGCCATCCAAAGGCAGCATGGCTTAAAAATCTCCACTGCTGCCTTCTGCAAACCCTGACAATGTCTTAAGTTGAACTATTCATTGTCCAGGAATTGTCATTGGGCAACAACAGTGTAATCTTTTGAATGAGACTGATAAACAGTTCACCAAGAGTACACCAGAATATCAACCTAGAAATCAACAGAAATCCAGAAAGTAAGAGAAAAACAATTTAATGTTTCAAACACTATTGAATTATCCTTGAAGATTCTTTGAAAAGACACGATATATGTCAGAAAGATGGATAGTACATAAAAATGGGATCACCTATTACTTCATATCATCAACTGATTCTTACCTGATGGCAACCTTGAAGATTTGAGTCTCGTCCATATGATGAATAAGAGCTTCTTTCTGTTTTACCTGTTTCAGAGGAGAGAGAGAAGTATTATCTGATAAGACAGTATCCTTAATCTATTTTATAAAAAGCCTCTCATCTTTAAGCCATTTTAATAGTAATTACATTGCTACCGTCTTTGGTCTTGGTAAATATATTTTGAATCCACATCACCACAGAATGGCACATGTTCCTCATCTCAATATCATAATTTTCTAACCACAGAAGACAATCAGAATTTCCTCAGATGATGAGCTTCTACCTTGTTTTGAAACTCAGGAACTTTATGCTTCTGCTCATGACATGCAATTGGTGAAATCTTCCCAATATTAAGGATGGTAACTAGGAGAAAAGTTCATGGCTGCTTATACCTCAAAACGAAAATAAGGGGCAACCCACGATAGACCTCCATTTATTTTGCTCAACCTGGCCTTCTAGTCCTTTTGTGAACTCCAATGGCGTACTGTTCTTGACCATTATTCTTCGGTAGACCTGTGACATAGAACTTCTAATGGACTTTGCTTTAAAATATCTTCACTGCTTGCTATGATTACATTTCTAATTGGAAATGCCATTCAAATCTCCAGAATAATATATGTGAGGCAATCATTTTTAAAGGAGGAAACAGAATCTCTCTTTTCCTTTTCTTTCTTACCCCTAAAAACTGTGTGAATTTATTTTTATGAGCACAGCAGTAAGGTTATCCATGTCGTGACCTGACCATAATAATTCTCACTGATTACACTTGCAGTCACCAGTGGGGTCAGAGGTAATAAATCAAAAACTCCAGATGGTAAATTTAGCAAAGAAACTCCTCACAGGTCTGATTTTTCACTCTTTCCTAGTTGAATTCCCTATTGAATGACTTGATCTCTGCAGCTACGCTCCAGAAAGAGTATTTTATATTAAAATATATCACTCTCTAACAATGTTTCAACTTTCTCAGAATTGTAGGAGACACAAATAGGCTGTGATATTTCATGCCAATTCTGGTATTTTTCTTTGATTTTCCTGCATGCTCTTAACGGTTTCTTTAAAATGTCAACAGCACATGATTTAGTTGGATACGGACATTGTGAATCTGATGAAAATGAAATAATTGTTATTGGATATCCAAAACAATGTATACCCCCTCCATAACTTTTGGTGGACAACAGTAATGACCCTTGGGTGCCCAGATCTAATATAATGCAAAGTTCTGGTTGTTTCTGCAATCAAGCATATAATAAATTGCAATAACTAGCTACATATAGTACAGTACATTACCCCTGTAAATGAATCATTTAATTACTATCACATACTTTGCAAAACCATCTTTACTTTAAAGGATATTATTTTATTACAGAATATTATACTCAGTCTGGCTATTATTGAAATACAAGGTGTAAGAAAAAAGATCAACATTTTAATTTAATACAGAACAATAATTTAATAAACTAAACTGTTGTTTCTTAAAGTGTCAAATTAATTTTTTTGAAAAAAAATATTTAATTAAACGCACATAAGATTTTATTTAAGGTTTTACCCAATGAAGTTGGGATTCAATTAAAATAATGACTATGAAGTGAATTCATTCTATAAGGTTCTATACTGTGTAAATTGCATATGATTTCAAATTGGCATCTATAGATCTACAATATTATATGAAATTCTACTTTCTTTCAGTTTTACTCTGTTAAAAAGATGGGAGTAAATCGCCTATATACATTCCCCTGAAAATCTACATCAATAACATTAATATAAAATTATAACTCTACTTCTATTTGACTAGTCATTTTGAATTTAGCTAAAAAAAAAGGTAATTCCACATGCTTTTAAAGTTGTCTTGTCATAACAGAACACAAAACAAAATACTACAAGTTGAATTTATCTACATGCCCAAGGATATAAAATGTGACCCATTTTTTTTGTGATTTCATAGAAAGGATCTTTTCCTAACCGTGATGAAAACTACAGATAGGAAAGTAGAAATACTGAATTCACTTGAGATTTTGTGCATTATGAGTTAATGTGACGGGGGGAAGATGTCTATAAACAATTGATGAAACAGGAAACAAGAAAAAAATATCCTAAACAGGAAAGGAATAGTACAGGTTTTACTTCAACTTACACCTACAAGGTGAGTTTCCTCAAACTCAACCAGGCAAAAATACATTTTAATGAGGAGATGGGTGAATAAAGCTAACAAACCCAACCTACTGAATAAAGAACCAGGCAAATGAATTTCATTTACTATGTGAGTACCTGTCCTCCTCCTCCTCCTCCTCCTTACTATCGTATCAGATACAAACTGTCTCATTTTAATTTCAGTGGTTAAAAAATATTTATCTAGATGCAAAAATAAAACACACTGCAAATTACAAGTTGTCAGGGTTAAAAATCTACTTCTATTTCTGTGGGGGAGGATAAGAGAACAGCACAGACATGAATCATTCTCAGTAATTTGAATGTTTCCATGACATCAATGGGCACTCGTCCAGGACTCTGTCGAAGCTTGTGAGGTACCAAAGAGACACAGAAAGCAGCAGGAGATTGACTTCTTCTTTTTTTCTAAGGATTATGCTCCTTGTAAAGATTTCATCTGTAGCATCCATTTTTACCACCAGACAGATAGCTTTGGAGATCAGGAATGAGCATATTTCATCCTGAGAGTGTAAGCCTTTAACTTTATTTTTGTACCCCAATCCAACCAGGAACTTGTCTTTCCTTCCAGTTAAGAACAGAATAATCAAATTTACATGAAACTCTTTAGGGACGCGGGAGGATGTGTGTGTACAGCATTCGTATAGATGCACTATCAATTGTCATTGTGAAATAAGCTGACTTTTTTGGGGTAGATGTCATTTAATTCATGGAGGGGGAAAAATCATTTAAAAATCAGCTACATTCTTTATGTTGATTTTCTGCTTAAACCTCACTAGCATATTTGTTTCACATAATAAAATTTGGCGGGGGCTCTCTAAATAACTGTCTGTGTGCATAAATTTAACACACACACAAAAAAAAAAACCTCGAGCTCGCTTGGAATATTTATACTTACTTTGCTGTGTCCATCGTTCTCAGGTATTACAAGAAGGCAGCAATTCTAAATGTGCATTTGTGGGCTAGGATGCTATAAATTGTGATTTCTTAAAGGGGTTGTGCATGAGGGTTCGGTTTTTAAAGAATCGACAACAATGTAGAAACTCGACACATTCACTGCGGAATTTTCGAGACAACCTTCTAGTACCAGAATGCGGCAGCCGCTGCGGATATTTGTTGGCACAAAGACAACAGTTCCAGTGCCAAGCCCCATGGCTACGACTACTCGAAAGAGGCATAAGGGTAGCATTAATCGCTCAAGTCTTTTACTGCGTGGAGTATTGCTGTCCATAGTTTTTTTTTTTTTTAAGCAAACCTTAAACGTACCAGTTAATAATTTGCATACAAACCAAGAAAAGGGTACTGTTCTATATCTGGTTAGATTTCTCATGACTAGGACCAATATTGCACTGACTGCTAAATACCAAAAAAACCCAACAACTATGTTGTGATAGTCGAAATAAAACTTACAAGAGAAAATGACCCAAACAATGACTTACTATTATACAAGTGGGAACCCTGAGAGTGATTCAAAGGAAATGCATTATTAATTATACTAATACCTTTTTAAATAAATAAACAGACAGAATACACACCAGCCAAAATACATACAAAGAAAAACAGAATGAACTGCCAAAGCTTTTCTCTAAGGCATAATACACATACAGACACTCAATAAACACCCAAGAAATAAAACAAGAATCTCCTCTAAACTCAGTTGCTTACTATGCAGTTCCAAGCATCTGAGATTAACTGTAATCAAAATGAGGAAAAGAAATAAATAAAAAAAACAACCAGCACAAAAGCATTGTAGCATTTCCAGTCAGTCCATAAAGAAGCCGGTTCTTCTTAGTAACATCCTCTGAAAAATTAACAGAATTAACCCCAAAATTCAACTCCTCTAACTCTCACATAACTTTTTTTTCCTCCTTTTGTTCTGAAAGAAAGGTCAGCTTGTCTTCGCTCTACCAATAGATATCTTGCTTCTACATTTGTGATACTCTTATATTTTAAACTTTTGTGACAGTTGGATTCAAGAGGCATAGTGACATATCTTCAAATATAAATTGACTTCAGATGGTTGAGGAACATTTATATTCACATTCTTGGTTTCACAGCCGTGGGACTGCTTCTGTCTGGCCTAAATTGCTTATTTCATTGCTGGGGATTGATTATTCATGCTGTAATTTTGAATTGCTAGGCATCAGGGGCGGGGGGAGCAAAGAAAAGGGGCGTTGGTACTTACCTGACACGCCCTTTCCCTGTGAGCTGTGAAGAGCATCCATTGTTTGGGATGATGCTTCTGTCTCTCGTTTGATAGGCTGGGCTTTAATTGACAGGACGCTCCTCCTCCTCCACGGGACTCCTCCCTAGCCTCCCCAGTTTTGGCGAAGTCGAAGTGATGAAATATTTCCTCTCCTTCACCCTTTCTAATACTTGGCCAGAATAGCATCCCACCAGATGAATAAGGGTGGGGATGGATGCTCTTCACAACTCACAGAGAAAGGGCGTGGCAGGTAAGTACCAATGCCCCTTCTCCAGAAGAGCTGTTCAGAGCATCCATTGTTTGGGACATACCAAAGCTTGGTGTGTCCTACGGGAGGGCTTCCGTCTGGTTCAGATTCCCCTTTTCTTGGTCCCTATGGACCCTTTGTAACACTTTCCTGTCAAAGGCAGCCTCCGTAGAGGCGAAGACATCATTCTAACAGTTTCTAAATAAAAGGCGATGGTGAGGCCCATGTTGTCACCTTGTAAATTTTCGCTATTGGCGCTTGTGGCCCATGTTGTCAACATCGCAGCGCTCCAGGTTGAATGAGCAGTGATGCCCCTGGGTACAGGAAGAGATTGTGTCTCATAGGACTTGGGAATTGTGCTCTCAGCCACTCACTGGTCATTGAGGAAGGGGTCTTGCACCCAATGGTGGGTGGTTGAAAAGAAACGAAGAGAACCTTTGTTTCCTAACACACATCGTGCAGTTGAAATATATGCAGAAAGCTCGCCTTACATCTAGATTGTGGCATTGTCATGCCAGATTTTATGTCAGTTTCAGACAAATGTATGGGAGTATCAGTTTCTATGGTCTGTGGAAACCCAGAATTATCTATGGGTGAAAGATGGATCTGGACTAAGGACCACTTTGTCTGTGTGAAAAATACAGAGCTCCTGTCTAACTGACAAGACTACTAGATCCAAGATGTAACTGGCTGATGTAATGGCAACCAAGAGAACCACCTTGTACTTTAGGAATGGAGACGCATGGTCTACATCGGCTCAAAGGGAGTTTTCTTGAGTGCGGTAAGGACCTTGTTGAGGTCCCACGTGTGATCTCAATGCACTACAGAAGGCTGTAAGATTGTAGCCCTGTGCAAGAAAATGGCATATGCATGGGTGATGAGAGATGGATTGCAAGTCTCTCCTAGTGATGATCGATGCTAAGGCCTCCCCTTTGCCTGTTTATATGAACAAGATAATAATGAAATGTCATATAAATAACACTGCCGTCTAACAGTTGAGATGAACAGCCAGAGCCATCAGAACCTTTGTAAGAACCTTGGGCAGATGACAACCCAAAGGACAGTGCAATGTATTCAAAACGTTGAGTATTATAACAAAAACTAAGAGTTTTGCTATGTGAGGATCTAATTGGAATGTGGGGATGGGCCTCCATTAAGTCAATGGAGGGTAGAAAATCGCCCCTTCTGAAGCTCAGAAGTATGGAGTTCAGTATACTCATCTTAAGCCTCCTATGAACTATGGATCAATTAAGTCATTTTAAAACTAAAATTGCCCCTGCTGATCTGGTACCACAGGTTGGTTGCCTGGATCTCCAAATAAATGAACAATAGCTGTCTCCATCATGCTCCCTTTAACAGGATCCCCAGAGAGAAGGCAAGTAATGCAAAGGTTCCGGGGAGAGGATGGAAATTGTATAGCCAGGCCTAATCTTCTGATACCTCTAACCCAGGAAACAGAGGTAGAGGCATCCCATCTGTGTGTGAAAGGCTTGAGCCTTCCACCAATAGGGGCACAGTCGTGAGGCCTATGTTGTGCCTTGGAGACCTCTATTTCATGTTCCCCAAGATATTATTTTGCTCTGCCCTCCCCTTCAGTATCTATCTCCAGATCGGAAACTATCTGACTGTTGGTGATTCATGCGTCCAGACGGTCCCTGGAGTCTGGAGAGAAAAAGTCCCTGGTAGAGGGAACGAAGGAACCCTCCAAAAAGCTGGGAAGGACTATTTTGGGGTCTATGAAAAGAGAGGAACTTATTTTCTGCTTCTAGTCTCTATCAGAGATAGGTCAGGGCACCACCAACCAAATTATCTCCCTATATTGGGGAGGAAGCAAGCTTCCATTAGTTGTGTGATATCTGCTTGCCAATGTCTGAGCCACAGCAGTAGGCGAGGAGTAACCTGAGATGCCCTGGCTTGAGCAGATAATTTAATAGAGTTTTGCGGCGTCCTTGTGTGCCCTGATATTGGAATTTGAGATAATCTCCCTCAGATGGCGGAGCAACCTGAGAAACGATCTAGTAAAAAAAGGGGGGATGAGGCCGACTCCGCTCTTATGGCCCTCACATCAGATCGACATGCCCTACATGGGGACAACTCGACCCTGTATATCCTTTGACTTGAGAGCCTCTTCTGCTTCCGTTGGAATTGCAGAGGAGGATGATAATTGCCATTATTGTTTTATCTACTATCATGGTGATGAGAAATTTAGCAGAATGAGAAAACCAAATTAAAAATTTGCTATCATATCCTGTAAGAGGGGTATACGCCACTGAAGAGACCCCTTGTTTCTGGACAAGGTCCAAGAACCTCTGTGGGACAGTTATGACTTCCTCTTACATTATTGGTTGGGAGAAGATTAAATCATCTGACCCCCCCCTTATAGTAACAATTGTTGGGCCGAGGGGAAATGGAATATCAAGGCAGGAAGTAGTTGTTGTTGTTTTTTTTTAAACAACAGAGACTTGAAAAAAGTCTGAGGCGAAACAGACCTGAAGGTCGGTGGTCTGGCTTAATGCCTTCAATGTTTGATATGCCTCCCCCCTTTTTAGGGGATCCGCCTCTGACAGATTTTGGTCACTGTTGTGAGTAGACCCTTCCTCAACCTGTTCCATCTGGTCTCTAGTTCTCCCTCATCCTGTGCATCATGTGAATGTGTAGCTGGATTATATAATACTCCCCTGAAGGAGGTACCTGCTGGTAATGAAGGTCTATTCTGCATAGTAACTAAATCGAGTGAGAATCGAGGTCAGATTGTGGAGGCTGCCTAGCCATCAACTTCTACTGTGCCCTGGCTGCGATGCCTCTTCGAGTTGCCATGTCCCTCCAGGCCTTCAATTTGTCAGGGATATCCTCTGGGAGGAGGAATTCTGGTGTGGTCCCACAACTGTATGTCAGGCAAGTAGCGCTGCTGAAGGCCTGGGTTGAACCGGTCTCTCTGAGGCTCTCCTGGATGGCGTTGAGAGATCCAGGGATGGAGGCAAGGTGAAATATGGAACACTTCACAAATTGTGTGTCATCCTTGCGCAGGGGCCATGCTAATCTTCTCTGTATCATTCCAATTTTAGTATATGTGCTGCTGAAGCGAGCACTCTGGAACTGGGACCAGCCTGGCTGGGGAAGAGGACTGAGACTTCTGTTCAACCTCCCTCATGCATTTTTTTTAAAGATATGCTTATCTAATGCATTTTGGTGTCTCTTGGCATCCTTTGTTGCCTTAGAGGTCTCTCTAGGACATTTTTACCTACTTTTGAGTTGGTTTATTGTCCTCTGGGGGTATTTTTGGTTGCCCTTGAAGATTCTGACCTAAAGCCCACAAGGTGAGATATCTATATCTATGTGTATATATATGTGTATGAGATATTAATGGACTGTTGACTGGTTCAGAGGACTGATATAAACAGAGGCAGGGAATCCTCTTGATATTTGCCCCCCCCCCTTTTTTGGTAAATTCAATTTGTTATTATGTTATTATTCATAATAATATTGATATCATTAATATTGTTATTATTCATAATATTTTTGTTATATCTGTGCACAGCTACTAACATAAATTGTTGTGCTGTTACCAAACTCATAATTAGATGACTGAATATGGAATCAAATTGTGAGGCCAAATAGAGAACACCTTTCAGGACCTGTATTGCAATTGGGTGATCCTGCAGTCACTGGCGCTCAACAGCTTCCTGCCCAGACGGACACAGGCCTTGGTGCTCACTGTTACTGTGCTGCTGGAATTCTGTGAGGGCTGCCAACTGAAAAAGGAAGCCCAATAGTCAACCTCAGAAAGAGGTCCGTAATCGGCATAAATGTCCCTGGACCCTCACGGAGATCCTTGTGAGGGGAAGTGGCTTCTCAACAGATAATGCCATGGAATTCTTATAAACAAAATGATGCCGGCGTTGTTTTAGTCATCAAGATGTAGCATCAACCATCACCTTTTAATGTGAGCCGATGCGAATCTAACTAGAATTTGAGAATTTGAGCAGGAGAACTCAGAGTCCTCTGGCTCCACCCTGGCTCCATCAATAGCTCTTGCTTCTTCTATATACCTTGCGGGAGTATATCTGAAACTGCAGAATCTCCTGTGTAGAGATACCTGAGGGTAAGGATGCTCTGTCCTGCTTAGTGACTGGAGTTATAGGGAATTCCAGTCAGAAGGAGCGCTCTGTTGTTCAGAGCAGTATGCTGCACTTCCACAGAGATACATTGGTGTATTGCTAATTCCATCCACAGTCACATCTTTGTGGGGATCTTTTCCAGTAAGTCATCATCTTGACAGAATCTGGCCACTGTTGGAGCAATGTGGCCACAGAGTCACTTCGAGTCACTTGTACTGATCTAGATGGGCTACCTGATCTTGTGCAGCTGCGCTGCATCTGGATTACACAGACAGATTCAGGGGTGGTTGCAGAGGGGGATTGGAGCTGAAGTAGGCCTGGAGGAGATGAGGTTTGAGAAATTTTTTCATCCTCCCACATGAACTTCTTCATGTGTTTTTCTAGTACCTTATGGCACTTGTTAGCATCTTTTTCTGCTGCTTAGGAGATACACTTAGAATGCTTCAATTTGTTTTGAGAATTTGACATGGCTCTTGAGCTACTGCCGCTTGCCATTGTGACCGCTTATTAAATTTTACTGTTAATGAGGCTGAAATGTTGGGCGGTTGGCACGCCCAGGGGCCTGAACCAGCAATGGCCAGGGAACCCTAAAACAATGCTCCCCAGTTTTGTATAATCTTATGTAAGAATACTGGATTCTTATTCTTGTTCCTATTATTATTATCGTTATTATTTTGTTATTAATATTATTATTTCCAAATTAGCCAAATTAGGAACACCTCATAGGCCTAGAAAGGAGGAATTGTTGAAATAAGATGTAGGCCTGCGACAGCTTCCTGCACAGGAGGACACAGGCCTTGGTGCTCGCTGTAGTGCTGCTGTTTAATTCTGTGAGGGCATAAACCAACAGTTTCCTCCTTAATGAATAAGGGTCCAAAATAGAATAATTATATCTGAATATCTATCTATCTATCTATCTATCTATCTATCTATCTATCTATCTATCTATCTATCTACATACACACACATATGTATTAGGGTGATTTCTCTCGGGTTCCAGGAAGGAGACCCCTGCTTGGGGAAAGAAAAGCCTCTCACAGTTCCAGAAATAAAATGCAGATCACTACCGCATGGTTAGTGAGTCTGCAATGGCACCAGCCGTTATCTCTTTAGGCACGTAATGAGTTAAATCGGCTCAGCAGCACTTCCACGCCTTGTGGGGAGTCGATACTGCAGAGTTTCCCCTTGAATAAAAAAGCGTGGTGAGGCAGATGGGCGCTGATGCCCCCACTCCAGACGGTGTTCCCAGGGGAGAGAGAAAAGCCTCGGACCCTCTTAAAATGGAGCCTCTCCCATTGGGCACGGGCGACGGTGATCGTAGCGGCAGCGGCGATCGCAGCGGCTCAGCTTGAAAAGATCGTAATGTGAGTTGTTAGCCATGCAGCTGAGGTGTTATCACCTCCTATTGTCCTGGGGGCGAGAGATCATTATCTGAAGCTATGGTGAGCTCCCTTGGCTCAAGTTATATATCGTAGGGAGCTGCTTGACTCATTGGAACTAAAAGCCTTAAAGGAGTTGTTTAGAGTTTAAAAGCAAACCTTTTTGTTGTCTCCTTTTGAAGCCTTTGCTATTCCGGCCAAGGGAAAGGAAATTAAGCTGCCTATATCCACGAAGGCTGAGCAAAAACTGGGGACGCTAGGGAGGAGTCCCGTGGAGGAGGAGGTGCGTCCTCTCAATTAAAGCCCAGCCTATCAAACGAGCGACAGAAGCATCATCCCAAACAATGGATGCTCTGAACAGCTCATCTGGAGAATCCATGGGGAAGAGATAGAAAGGGTAAGTTTTATGTTCAGTATCAATACCTTCACCCACTGAAGTGCCCATCATGGTATACGTGGGAGATTTATGCTTGGAAAATGAGACAATCTTGTCTTCATATGCTACCTATAAGGCAAGAGGTTTTAAAAACAAAGGTGTTACATATACTGAATAATAGATTTATATAAGATATCTATAGGATGTCTATCTATCAGTTCTCTCTCGAGTGACTGGAATGTATTTAGGAAACATTTCAGATTTATTATTTCCATTTCTATTCCTACCTTACTTCCTCCTGGGTAAACAATGTATTAAGACATATAGAGGGATTAATAAACCACATGCACCATTCATTCATTTGTTCATTCATTTCTTCATTGATAGCTCTCCAGTGACTCTTTACAATTTTATTTAGACAACTGCACATATAAACTACTCATGTCTAATTCTGCTTCATTGTTTAGAGAAATCATGTCTATTAGGGCTCTCCTAGTCTTTTGTGGTAATAAATGGCATACAGTAATAGAAATGCAGAGCAACATAGATTTGCCTAATTCATTGGGAATTAACCAAATAACTGGGTCTCCACTACAGTCTGAGCCATTACAAATAAATAACCCCCCCCCCACACGGTTAACCACTAGTCAAACTTAGCATGTTGCCTGATTGCAAGCAGAAAGTTTTACTTGACTTGATTAAATGGGTTGTGTGAACATAGCCATTGTGAGTTTCATTAATGAAACATAATCTAACAATTGTGAAGTATAAATCCAGTTTCATGGCATTATGGGGGATCTTCGTTTGTTTGAAAAGAAAGCAATTGGGGACCTAGCATTTTTTCTATGACACTTAACTAAACCATAACTTGGCAGAGATCCTTTTCTTATGGAACCTTTTGAAGTATTTGACTGAAGCTTAAACATTCAGTACTAGACATTCATGAAGTGTGATGCACAAAAGGATCAAAGACTAGCCCCAAAGGACTCTTCCTGGCATTTTATAATAATATAAATTTGCTCCAAATTTCTGGTTTATTGACATAAAATGAAGCTGCATATCAAAGAAATATAATATTCAACATAAACATAGAAACTACCAAACACAGAAGCAAACATTAGCCTAACATTGACTCAACTTACAAGGCATTATTAAAAAAAAAAAAAGAGTGATCTTTCAACTATGGTTTAGCAAGAATGAGAATGTATAAAATAACCTTTCCTTTTCTTTTGTTCAGCTTTCTTCATTTTTGCCTGTGCTTTAACTTTAACTTTAGAATAACTACATGGGATGCACTGTTTACTGCTATTGTAATCAGAAACTGTCTCAAGGAAATGTTTTGATACCTTGATGTAAAAGGGGTTTATAAACGATGACGTATTTGGTTTTAACTATAACCTATTAAAATTCAGATATCACAGAAAAACATTGTTAGGACAGAAAGAAAAAAAGAGGGTACAAAATGAAAGCAAGAGAACATGCACCATTCGCCCAGATCAAATGTTGTGATATCCAAATCAAGTCATCAACATTGGCATTTCAAATCAATAGATGGACCAGCAACAATCGAAGGTCTAAGAAATTGATATGCCCCAGAGATACAGCAAAAGGCAAATGCACATGAAAAACTTTTAATGTATACACTGACATATATAGAGATGGATTGTTCGTAAAGAGACATTAAGTTGCCACTGTAATGTGCTATTACAACGGGAGATTATACAGTTTAACATACCACATCAGAAGATAAAGACAAAGCAAAGCTTAAAGGTGCACTTAATGTAAAGATCTTTCCAGATGGACAGTTTTTGGTGTCAGGCTGATTCAATGTTTCTGACACCTACAACTCGCAAGGGGACTTTGCAAACTCCCGTGTTGATTCTGTTAGCCTAAATAGCTGACTGAGGGCTTAGTCAGGACAGCATATGTGGCATAAATGAACATTTGTGCAAAACCTCGATATTGGTGGATGCTTTTATTTTTGAAGCTCTTTTACTCCAGCATACATTGTGGTGCAAATCAGTCACAGAAACTTGGTACTAGTGAAAATAAACAAGTGTTTGCTTGGTTTTAATCTTAACATCTGATGCACATAAGCCATCAGTCGTATCTTTAAAATCTGATATTTTCATCTAATTGTGCTTTGTTGGGCTCAAGAAATATTTTTCAACTTTGACAAATGACATTCACTGTATGGCCATCACACTTCATTTTAATAGAATATATATACTGCGCGAGATACTAATTTGTCTATAAAATTATGGCCTTATACTATATTTGAATAGTTCTATTCATTCTTTAAAAAAATAGTCAGTAAACATTTCTTAATACACCATGCAGGAAATATTGATTTATATAGCTGATACAGGAACTGAGAATACAAATGTAACTTAATTCTAATTCAATTAACTTTTTTTTTTCTAACACATTTTTTGTTCCAATGGCCTTTGAAGCAATAATATTACCTTTGTGATAGATCTCTAAATTTGTTTATCTCATAGGAACTGCTTATTTTATGCAAATTAATCTCAATTCATTCAGAGGGTCTTACATATGAAGAACTCCATACCATTTCTTACACCAATGATTTAAAGCAAATGTCTTGATATATCCATTATCAATTTCCTATCAATTTCAAAGTCTTCTTTTATCACAAAAACTTTTGTGCAGGTATAATGTAAGACAGGGATATCAAACTTGATTTCACTGAGGGCCACATCAGAGCTGTGTTTGACCTTGGGGGGGGCAGAGTGGGCATGACCAGGATCACTCATGTCGGGGGCACCTGTGGCAGCCGAAGTGCTCTGCCAGTGAAAATGGAGCTCAGGAGGGCCACCTCTAGTCCTTGCGAGCTCCATTTTCTGTTGCAGCAGCCTCCTGCAATGCTCTGCCAGCTCCTGAGCTCCGTTTTCACCAGCAGAGGCACCACGGCCCAGTCTACTGTTTCCAGGGCAGCCCTGTGGGCCAGATCTAAGCACCCCACAGGCCGTATCCATTCCCTGGGCCTTGAGTTTGACACCCGTTTTAAGACAACATCTCAAACTAAAGCAGTGAAATGCTGATTTTAAAAATCTACAGAAAAATAAATGAATCACAAAGGTTCTTTTTTCAAAAGGCAACTGGACTTTCTTTGTTTTCCCTTGAAGACATTTCACTTCTCACCCAACAAGCTTCTTCATTTCTGACTGATTGGTGGAAGATGGAAGGATTTATATTCCTTGCCGTCATCTAGTCATTAACACTCTTTTTGAAAGTCTTTGAGGTCACTTGGAGGTTTATCTGTGCCCTCAGGTCATCTGAATAGTACAAATGGGTGTGGAACCTTCTTGGAATTGCTCAAACTGCTGAGACCTACGGAGATGTTGGCTTTGACATTTCAAAGGAAATGTAACATACTATATTTTTGTTTATTTGTATTCTGCTTTATTATTTTTATAAATAACTCAAAGCAGCAAACATACACAATACTCTTTCCTCCTATTTTCCCCACAATAAGAACCCTATGAGATTGTTTGTACTGAGACACAGAGTGACTAATCCAAAGTTACCCAGTCAATTTTCATGCCTTAAGTGAGGACTCTTGTCTTCTGGAGATAGCTCCACTTCCAAGGTCTTGCTAGATGGCAAGATTTCAGGCAATGGACCTGGAGTGTTACTTCCTTATCTGACTTAGCGAGACAGATGGATGTTCTTAGGGAATGGCAGTCCTACAAATAACCAGCTACTGAACCAGGTAGGGATTTAAAGGTTATAACCAATACCTTGAGTTGCACCCAGAAGAAAAAATGGAGAATGAAATTGGGGTGGTTATCATCAATAGAACATGCTACTAAACAGATAGGGTTTTTTTTAAATATTGAACTAGTTCCTGTCAATAATAAATATACAAACTGAAAGTGTTTGATAGAAACAGTATTTCAGTGGAAAACACATTATCTGAGACGCTCCATCAGATTATTCTTCTCAGAAATATTTTTTTTTGGGGGAGAATAAAAGACTTTTTCCCTTTACACTTCTCACATCAAGCGTAAGTATCATGCGATTCCCTGATTTTGATTTCAAAAATCTCATTTGGCCATGTCAACATCTTGGATGAGATTCCAGCTATTAAGCAAGAAATCTCAGCTATGTTAAATTTGGCTGGGTTATAAGTGTATTTTTGGAAACAACTGTGCTCTTCTGCCTGTGGGTGATGCTTTAACAATAATTTTTCTCAACTTATTGAAACTGAATTCCAGTTCAAGAAAAAAAAAAGAACCACTCTGCACAAGAAATTTATTTTTATTTTTAAAAAGTTATACCTAGTTCAAGGAAAGTAAATGTGCATGGGTTATTTTGAAATCTTAATTAAAAGAACTGGATTGGATCCAGATGTAGGTACATAGAATGAGTTATTGGACGCAGACTTTTAAAATTTCTGCTCCATTCACTGACCATATTTTGGGTTTATCCATCATATCTGTCTCCATTTAATAACTAATTCCTTACAAATAAGTTGCTTTTTTATTGAGTAAGTACAAGAACTGTTAAATTTGGAATTTGTGCAAAATAAACATATTTTGGTGGTAACAGCACAAGAAGTTAATATTGTTGCTATTTATGATTGATTGGAAACCTCAGATTTTAGTCAACATGGAAATAAATTGATCTCAAAGGCTATAGAAGCAGCAGGATTAAATTGGACCAATAAACGTATGTAACTTTAAAAGGGTAAATCGCATTCCTAGAGGTATATAATAAATAAAACTGTAGCCCTAACAGTTAGTCAATGGATACCAATGCTGAACAGTCTAAAGATAAATATTTTTTTTAAAAAACCATTGTAAGACAGTAGTCTAATACACTTCTTATGGGCATTTCATAGAAATGTGTTTGGCCAGGATAACTAAACTGTTTTCCTCCAGGGGAAAAACAAAAGAATACATCTGGCAACAGTGTAGAAATGGTTTCCTTAGAAGTAGTCCACGGATGGATGGATGGATGGATGGATAGAAGAAAGAGAGAGAGAGAGAGAGAGAGAGACAGAGACAGAGACAGAGACAGAGACAGAGACAGAGACAGAGACAGAGACAGATGGAACCTTAACTTATTTAAGTGCTAACTCTAAAAAAATGACAACAGGATATAAAGATAATAATCTGAGGAAAAAAATGGATTAGATTAATTCTAAATCTTGTCTAAAAAGCAATTTAAGGATTTTGGCTGGAAAGAGACTAAGCTGGGAAGCACACTTATCATTTGCCCTCTCTAAATTTTTAGCAAAATGTAAGTGTGAGCACAATGCCTCTAAAGATCGATTTGTAAATTTTATCTTGAGAGAACTAGAGGAACTCTCACTAAGGAAAAATTCTGTTCTGCCCAGAATATATGTTTTTCTCCCGTCCCCTCACCTTCTCATTTTCCAGTATCAGTTTTATATCATATTTTTGCTTACATCTGTCTGTCTGTCCGTCTGTCTGTCTGTCTATCTCTCTATCTATCCACTTCAAGAAACAATATTTCTTGTCTTAGTGATTTAGTTTAATTATGCAGAATAAGAAAAATGAAGAAAGCAATCTCAATTATTTGGCTGAAAATGATGGGGAGTTTTCCCTGCTTACCAGCACTGTTTGTTCTATTACACCTCTACCTACTTCTCAGTGCCATAGATAATGGCTAGTTCTGGTTCATTATTCTTCTACCATCATTGTTTTCATCACCTTCATCATCATCATCATCATCATCATTTTGTATTCACAAGGATGATGTCAGGAAGCATTGCCTGTGTTCTGGCCACATACAATAGTCTATTCTTCTTGACTGTGCTATGATTAAACCTAATTAGGAAAAACTGGACACCCACAGGGAAAATAAATAGGATACATACATCAATGTACATGCACTCTAACTTATGTAGTTGAGTGAGATGTCTGGAGAGAGCATATTTATTTGTTTATATCCCACCTTTTATTTTATTTATTTTTTTATAGAAGGTAGAGAATATACCTAATGCTCCTTCCTCTTCCCCTCCACCCCCAAAACCCTTTGAGTGTTGTGGTTCGCAGCTGAGGCCTTGGAGAGCGAGGACTTGGATGAGGGGCCTGCGGGTGATGCAGGGATGGGGCCAGGACCATCAGGGAGTGGAATGCTGCCTTCAGAGATGCAGAGGACCCCAAGGAGCCTGTGCCCTGTGCGTGTGCGCGCAGGGCTGCTCAAAGGAAAGAGCAGCTGCAGCAGCACGGGTGACTCAGGAGTAAGGCTGCAAGGTGATGGCCCCTCCCTTAAGGGATAAAAGCCAGCCCTCAGAGGTGGGATTCTTTGCAGGAAGCAAAGAAGTTATTGCACTTCAAGTTCTCATGGACGTTCGGTTTATCCTGGTTTGTTTTCGGAGACTTTTGGCTTTGAATATTTCCTTGCACTTAATCTTGTATTCTTGGCAGCCTTGCACAACCTTGGCAGGGCTTGCTCTTATCTGGGACAATTAGTTTTAATAGTGCTTTGCTGTGAATGAATAGAATTCACAGAGGTGCATTAAAAACGGTTTTGTTTTTATCTATGTTTTGCATTTGTTTGATTTGAACGAGGCCAGAACATTGAGTGGGTTGAGCTGAGAATAGGTGATTGGCCCAAAGTCACCCAATCGGCTTTCATGCCTAAGCGGAACTTGAACTCACAGTCTTCTGGTACCTTGTTCGCTGGACCAAATTGGCTCTCATATAGAAGGGTGGTATTTTTGTCACGAAGTCACAATCCTAATGCTTTGGCATGGTCATCATATTTTTTTTAATGCTATTTGCTCTTTGATGTATAGGTTAAAACAACCATATCACATTAAAGAATTTGATCACTGCCACAACTTCCAAGAAAAAATTACATAGGCTGGGTTCATGCAAGAAAAACCCATACTATCTTAGGAATTACTCTATTATATGATCCGAGGTGCTATGTTCTGTAAATTTAAGGTTTATGGTTTAATATCTAGATAACAGTGGTTTATTCAATAAATCACAGGAAATCAAAATACTGTCTTTGTGTAATATATAAAGGAAATTGTTAAATACTCAAAGCCTATTACATCAATTCAATTTTCATTATAATAGCCCTGTAGGATAGATTGTCTTTTTTTATCCCATGTTATAAATTGTGATACTAAGAAGGAATGATTTACCTAAAGGAATCAGTTCACAGTTCAAACTTCAATGATACATTTTTCTCCCTGATTTTCTTGATCACCATGCTACAGCATGCTAGTTTTCTCTTATTAACAGTTTCTTCTATCCAAAAAGAGTTTCTCTGCTTACCTGTGTTGAAGAATTCAGACTACAAATGCACAATGTCTGTGTGAACTCATTTTCTCTATGTAATTCACGAAAAAAGTAATCTGGCATTATAGATATTATGTCAGGGGCTGAGATCACATCACACAGTAAGTCATAATGCTGCTTTCTGGTTTGTAGCTTTGTGTGTTGTGTGAATTTGAGTTTACTTAACATGGTAAGTAAACTTAAATTTCCCCATCAGTACAGGTATGAAATGGTAACCATATCTCAGTGGTTAGGTGAACCCAACATGAGGTGTTCAAACTGATATTCAAGGAATGCTTCTATATCTATAAATGATGTGTGAGCATCTGTTTGTTGAAAAGGATTCTAGAGAAGACAGTCTGAGCTGGTTTTCATTACCAGCAAATTGTGCCGAGAGACCAGATTAGGATATTCACAACATTACAATTATTGCAGTGTAAGACTAGTAGTGATGGTGAAACTGTCTTTCAGGGAGCTTTTTCCAGGACAATTAGCTATCTCATTGAAAAACAGATTACACCCTAAACATCCAGTCCTTCTGCCCACCCATAAAATTTTTTGATGGGTTGTCCAGGTTAGTTGTTGAAGCTACCAGAAAATCACTGGAATCATAAGAAGATATAAACTGTAAAAGCAAAACAGAATAAAACTGGTCATAGGATTTTCTTCCTGGATGTGAGGATATACAATAAGATTACTGGATATATATATATGTGTGTGTGTGTGTGTGTGTGTGTGTGTGTGTGTGTGTGTGTGTGTATGTATGTATGTATGTATGTATGTATGTATGTATGTTATTCAGCTTTGTTCGGGTATTTTCCCACATCATTATAGTTGTGCTTTTAAAGTTGTAGCAACGTTTCGGCAGAATCTCATCTGCCATCATCAGGCTTCTGTATTGTGTTCATCTGTTATGTATGTATGTATGTATGTATGTATGTATATGTATATGTATATGTATATGTATATGTATATGTATATGTATGATATTCAGCTTTGTTTGGGTATTTTCCCACGTCATTATAGTTGTGCTTTTAAAGTTGTAGCAACTTTTCGGCAGAATCTCATCTGCCATCATCTATACAGACGAACACTATACAGAAGCCTGATGATAATGACCTTACATATAAATACCAGCGAAAACTTAAGAAAACACACACACACACACACACACATATATATATGAGGTAAGAGAAATAAATACAAGTGATGAGTTACAATGATTGACCTGCTGGGATGTTGGCATTGACATGTCAAAGAAAATGTAACCTATTATATTTTTGTTTGTTTATTTTTATCCTGACTTTATTGTTTTTATAAATAACTCAAGGCAACAAACATACACAATACTTCTTCATCTTTCTATTTTCCACACAACAATCCTATGAGGTAGGTGGGACTGGGGGACAATGACTAGCCCAAAGTCACCCAGCCAGCTTTCATGCCTAAGAATTCAGAGTCTCCTATTTTCTTGCCTGGTATTTTTTTATTTTTATTTTTAACTGAAATATTTCTTTCAGAATTATTTCAGGAAGCATTACTTATCCTTTCAATGTTATTCTTATTTTCCTTTGCTTATGTCCCACGCAATAACAAGTCACCCCCACTACTGTGGTGATTTTTAAAAATATATTCAGAGATAAGCTAACATTGGCCTGTTACCCCCAGACACCCAGTTAATGCCTAAATCTTTACAGAACTATATTGATGATTCAAAGCTTTCAACACTAAAATGTCGTACTCTGCATTTTAAAACCTTTCGTTTCAAGAAATCTAGTTATTAGAACGCCCAAACAATAAAGTTTCTTTGAAATTGGCATTCCATTTTTGATCATACCTGGGTAAACTGAACTTCTGTATAAAAATAATAATAATTATATATATTACAGAATTTAGGACATTTTACATTTAATCTCAACAAGACAAAATGCCAACTTTATTCAGGAATAACAATTACACAACTAACGAAAAGGGTTATAGTACACATTTCCAACGGAGTTGAACAATGACATATTTGATAATTCATCCAAAAGGTTTGAATTAGCATTATCCAGCAGAGGGCATCCATAAGCTAAAAAGATAGTTACACTTGAGACCTGTTTGGGGTTTTATTTTGTTTTGTTTTATGCCCCCCTCCATTGGTACAGGTATGGAAATGGAAATATGGGGAAAATTCTCACTTCATTTAATAAGCAGATCACGGTAAAATGCATTGTGGGAAATAGTGCACCAAAATAGTTTTCTGTTTATGTGACACCTGTTTTCTTTAATTCCAATGAAGTACATTATGTTAAGGATTCTTTGAAAGTTTCACAGACTTTTTTTTCATAATCAAACTTCATTTCCCTATTCCCCCCCCCCCCAAAGATAATGTGCTTTGGCCCCCAAATTCGTAAGAAGTGTGACTAAAATGAATGTTAAATGTTGTTAGGATTGATAAAGAATTCACAAAAGCTACTATGATACATCATAGTAGGAGGTGGTGCACTGAAGCTTCGAAATTAGCTAAGGTACAAGCAGATTGAAATCAGATTAGGTCATAGGGATGCTTGTTTGTTGATACAGCAAAGATACTAAATTTGAGATTTCTATAAGGACTGGTAGTAGCAAATGAATACACTCATAAAAAACTCTTCCTCTCCATGAAAACCTCACAAACACACATATTTTGTAGCAGGAGGAATCCTCTAGCATGTTTTTTTTCCTCTTCTTCATGACCTATTATTTTGTAACCTAGCTTAAATTAAGTCTGTCAGATGTCTTAGATACTCAGAGAAATCTAAGCATTCTACGTAATACCATGTGTTAAATATACATTAAACAAAAGCAATGGTCTCCCGCTTTCTTACTCACGAGCACTCACACTCTCTATATAAAGCTGGAGTGATTTGTCTGTGAGTTCACTGTTTTGTAACCTGGTTTAAACTAAGCCTCAGAGAAATCTGAAGTATCCTATGTAACACCACATATTAAATATATAACAATAATTTCCCTCTCTCTCCCTCTCCCTTTCTTTCTCTCTCTCTCTCTCTCTCTCTTAGTCACAAACATACATACACTCCAGCAGTGGAACCCTACCTTTTCCACTACCGGTTTGGTGATCGTGTGCGCATGCGTGCATACCTAATGTGCATGCCCCTAACGTGCGCTTTCCCCACACCAGCTGAGGTCTGCAGTCAATCCGCTGAGAGATAAAGAAGAGAAAAGTGCAAGGGTGGGTGAGAGGGCTGATCATGTGCTTTTCTCTTCTATATCCTCTCAGCAGATTGTTGGAGGCTTGTTTTACTACCGTTCGGCCGAACCAGTCCAAATTGGTAGTATACCTTATAAACCTGGAGACATTACTCCAGGTTTATAAGGTATACTACCATGTTAATCCATGAAGACCCTATAAAATCAATCTATCAATCTACCTACCAAACTACCTACCTACTTACCTACCTACTATTTATTTACTTACTTACTTACTTACTTACTTACTTACTTACTTACTTACTTAATTTGGCTGTCCATTTTACCATAGGGTACCTCTGGGTGGCTTACAGTCATAAAAATATATATCTTTACATATACATTAAAATATAAATAAATTAAAACCAAACATTAAAATCTAAGGACACGTGTGGAGGGTGGGGGCGGAGGGGAGGGGAGGTGGGATCTGTTGTTACCCGACCCACCACCTCCACTGTGCTCTTCCCCCACTGGGGTCCCAGTCCCAAGCCAACTGGAGGAGTCCCTTCTTTAGGACCTTATGAAAGGATAGGAGGAAATAAGCAGAAGAGGCCCAGCAACAGGATACCAAGACTTGTAAAATAGGCATTTTATTTATTTATTTATTTATTTATTTGATTTGCCAATTGTTTACAAGATAATAAGTATAAGTGTATACATAGTTGTGAATACATGAAATGGGTACATATAAGAAAAATAAAAGAATAAGAGAAACAATAGGACAGGGACGGTAGGCACGTTGGTGCGCTTATGCACGCCCCCTACAGACCTCTTAGGAAAGGGGTGAGGTCAATAGTAGACAGTCTAAGGTTAAAGTTTTTGGGGTTTGGGGAAGAGACTACAGAGTCGGGTAGAGTATTCCAGACATTGACCACTCTATTGCTGAAGTCGTATTTCCTGCAATCAAGTTTGGTGCGGTACATGTAGGTCATAATAATACTTATTGCTTGGCCATGGTGAGTTGAAATGTTGCTGCATCAGTTGAAATGAAAAGCTTTTATTATTCCTAAACACTTGATTTCAGAAACATTTGCACAATCTGTTAAATCCAGACAAATTTAAATGGTTCTGACATGCAGCCTGTTAGGGTCAGTGACAAGGATAATGCCTCCGTTTGTGGGTAAAATTTTGTGGCATATAGGTCACTCTCTTAAGGGGAATCAACTGTATCTTTCTTCTTTGCATTTCCACCACAATCCTTCATCCTGCAGCCTAGAGCTGAGAGTGAAATGCAAGAAAGAAGTCGAGTGCTCAAAGCAAAAATCTGCTTCCAGGACAATCCATTATATCTGACAAGTTAAATGTTCCATGCTAGACCATATGGCATCAGAGCAGGGCTGATGGTGGAAGAGGAAAACTCAGCAAATGCATCACAATTAAGGAGTTTGACTACAGACTATGTATGGGTGTGTGTGTGTATGTGTACGTGTGTGTTCACCCCTCAATATTTTAGAGATAGATAGACAGATAAATAGATAGAGACCCAATTAAGACACTCTATATAATTTACCAGATCATAGTTCACCAGAATGGTTTCTTTAACATTAGCTACTATCACTTAGAAGAGGGTTCTACACAGTGGTGTGATTCAACTGGTGTAACAATTGCACGAATCAGCTTTGCTTTGCTAAAAAAAACAGGAAATAAAGCACAGGAAAGAGCAGGGGTGGGAGGGGGTGGGCCAAATGCTCACCGGAACAACCAGTTCACCCGAACCAGTCCGAACCACTAGAAACCCACCACATGTTCTACATGGTTCCCTGCTTATAGATCTGCTACCAACTGTGGAGCCTTTTTATATGTCTTGATGCTACATGTATTATCCAGGAATAATTAGGATTAACTAGAGACTTCCTTAGATATTTGGTTGGTAATGATGAATTAGAGTAAGATTTAGATGTACTGTGTGCTCCTTGGGTTGACTGAGAAGAAATGGCTTCTCAAGGGAAATAAATTTGAACCCACTACCACAGGATAAAAGAATCTACAGTCTGATTCCGAGATGGAAACTAAACCCTACCATCTACTAGGAAGAAATGGCATCAGTGTCTTTAATTTCAGTCATCAAGCAGGTAGAGAAGTACCTTGCTATTAGACTTCATTGTCTTATTATATTTGCTTGTAAATTCATTGTTTTCAATTATACAACTGGGTATTATAGGCAGATCACAAGGTTTATTGTTTTCATGCATAAAGATTTGTTTTCAGAGCAACTAATTTGAACTTTCTGTCTAAAATTAATGGGTTAACTACAATATCAAAATCAGTCAGTCAATGATAGAAAAAAGAATAACAGGAAGTTAGTCCATCATATTATTTAAAGACAATGGAATATTTAGGGCCATGTTCTAAATCAGTGGTCCCCAACTTTTGTTGGGGAGGGGAGGGAGAGGGAGAGGTGAATCGAGCCACATGAAAGGTGGGCCGGTGTGCATGTGTGCGTGCCCAGCTCCAGTTCCAAATAAGCTGGGGACCCCTGTTCTAAATGACCAATAGCCTTTTTTAAAACTCAATACAGCAAAACTCTCATGTTCTTTGCCCCATACCTAAATTATCAAATATTATTGGATGATATACTTTTTTGAGATGGGCAATATCTTCATCACACAAACTTTTACACAAGTAGACAAAAAGTCTGACCATTTTATATTGGGAGCTGTATTATGTATTTTTGTACAGATTTTTTTTTTCTATCTGCAGATGAATTACTTGCCAATTCCAAGTTAAGGCCCACGGACAAAATACCTCCAGTCAGAGGTGGTATTCAGCAGGTTCTGACCAGTTCTGGAGAACCGGTAGCGAAAATTTTGAGTAGTTCGGAAAACCGGCAAATACCACCTCTGACTGGAGATTTTACAGTATCCTTCCCCTGCCACGCCCACCGAGCCAGGCCCACAGAACCGGTAGTAAAAAAATGTGAATCCCACCACTGCCTCCAGTGTGTGTGTGGGGGTGGGGTGGGGAGGGAGCATCTACTTTCCACTCAGTTTTACTCTTTTCCAGTCATTAATTTAGAGAAAAAAGGCAAGGAAAACAGACACATCTATTTATTTCTGTTCTCCTCTTGACAATTGGTCTCTGAGAATAAACTCTGATCAGCATAAGCACACCATCCTAGGTTCCTGGGAAGAACCTGATGCATATGAAGGCCAATATTAGCTAAAAAGAACTAATGACTGCAATTTCACATTTTGTGGTATATAACAACAACAATAATTGTAATCTTCCGTGGGACAATAGGAGCCCAATGGAGAGACACAGCCAGTGTAGTACAGTATGTTATTGTGTAGAAATTGGACTCAAATCAAAGACACACAGATTCAAGTACCCATTCAGCCTCTGATATTTATCATTTATTTAACCAGCATATATTTTACTTAGCAGCCAATATATAACAATTGTTTTAACTGCCTGGGTCTAAGTACTACTGAGTCTCACAATGAACAAAGGCCTCCTGTTCCTTCTTTTAACCAAACTACCCTCAGCTTAACGTAGTTATTCTGATAATTTATAAGAAAGAAGTAAAATAATAATAATGAGTAATATGACACATGGTTCTTTTTTTTCCAGCTGAATCTGAAAAAAGGAATACACATTTTGAAGAGACTACCCAGAAGCCAAGTCTAGAAGATTATTTTGTAAAGAAAAATCTGAACTATACATTTGTTTAATTAACCTTTCCAAAGAATGTGTACAAGAGTATGAAAGGATTCATCCATTCAGACTGAACTTTGTGGAATTATTACTTATGTAGCATTGTCTGGCTATTTTATGAATAGACACATACAGATAAACCACATTTGCACACCCTTCAAAAGAGACGATCAAAAAGCTAAGAAGGAAAGACCAGAACACATCATTTTCAGCAGCCTACAACTAGATAAGCCGGGATTAACACCAGACAAACAATTAAGTAGCAAACAATACCTTAATGATGGATCTACCAAGGAGAAAATCATATCCCCACCAACACTGGCAGGGCAAGCTGCAGTAGTTAAACCTCACACTCATTAACAATGATGGTATAACCTAGTTAGGTAATGAAATGTTGCAAGCAAACCACAAGCTCGGAGAACACTACGAACTCTCCATGCTGTGAAGCCTATTTTAAAATTATGGGATAATTTCCTGTCCTCACTCCAATCTGCCTATGCAACTAATACTCATAGCCTACTTGGCAAAGACTAACTATGAGGAACACTCCTATTAGCTTTGTTTAAACTGCACTAAAGTGGGGAAAAGGACTCCCAAAGAAAGTGATACCGCATAAAAAACAATCCCTTTGCGGAACATCTCCAAGTACTCTCCTTCCTTGTAACTAGAACATTCTATTAACATAAGCACAGTGGAGCTTATCTAATTACATTTCTCTGACCGGCTATTATAAGCAAAGCTTTGCATTACAGACTGAATCTTTCAAATCAGCAAAGCTTCAGTTTTGCTTGACAATTTTTTTTCAGAACAGTAGGGAAATGAATGTGAGAATTAAGTCATCCCAATTCTTCAAGAGGTTGTATTAAATAGGTGTCTTTGTGCGCTTCAACACAACATACAAATCCAAGAATTTTGATTCACCATGATTTGATTTATTAGGCCACAACATAATTCAGTTTACTTTGGGGAAACAGAAAACAAGGGGAATTGTAATTATGAATCTGTAGTAGCAGAACAATAAGAGGCAGGTATGAATAGGTAACTTTGTCAAAATGAGCCACCAAAGATTGCTTGGTGAGCAGCAAGTAAAGTCAGAGCAAGTGAGGAGAGGAAGGAAGGAAGGGAGTGAGGAAGGAAGGAAGATTTTTCACCCCACATTTCCTTCCTTTTCCAGGTTTTAAATAGCAGGAAAAGAAGTATTTCCATATTTGCCCTTAATACTGTCCAATTCATATAGCTCATTGGTGGCTAACCTTTTTGAGCTCCCGTGCCAAAAATTGCGCACACCAGCACCCAGAAGGCAATGCGCGTGGGCCTCCCCACGCTCCCTGCGCATGCACGTGTGATCCTCCACACGTGGCGTGAGTCTCTGCACATGCACAGGCATCTCCCATGCCCCCTTGCGCATTGTTGTTAGATTCCCAACAATCAACTGGCGGGCGTGCGGCGGGCACGCATGCACAGTGGAGCTCTTCCAGATGACCTCTCGCGTGCTGGCAGAAGTGGCTCTTTGTGCCACTTCCGGCATGCGTGCCATAGGTTCGCCATCATGGATATAGCCCCTCCCCATTTGTTCAAGGTTACATTACCAAATTTAGTGGAAATAAGGTCAAAATTTTGTGGCAGAAATTAAGGATGGGGAGAAAGGTCTGGAAGTTTTCACCCCCAAATGCCTTCCACTTTTATTTCACTATTATTTTGATGAGGGTAGCTACAATGTCATGATTCTGAAAAGCAGCCATTTTCCCCCACTGAATTTCAGCATTGTGAAATTGAAGGAAGAGGAAGGACTGAAACCTGTGGAAATTACAACTAAGTTCATTTAGTGGCTGTTCAACGGCACTGAAAAAAGGAATTTATGACTGTTTTTCAGACTTACAACCACTGCAGCATCCCCATGGTGACATGATCCAAATGCAGATGCTGAAACAGAAACTGACTCGCATTTATGACAGTTGCAGTGTCCTGGGGTCATGTGATCTCCTTTTGCAAACTTCTGACAAGAAAAGTCAACTGCAATTATTTACTGAAACAAGAAAAGTCATAAAATTGGGGAAAATTTACATGTTTAATTAGCAACATACATTTTGGGCACAATTCTGGTCGTAAAAGTTGAGGACTACCTGTATACCATAGTCAGTAAATATACCCCAAAATTAAAAGATTAATTTTAAATTAAAATTATTAATTTAATTAATATTAATAAAATTTAAAATATTTAATAACCTAGTTAAAATAATTAATTTGATTTCTGTTGCTACTCTCACCGCTTTAATTAGATCTTACACACAGGCACACACTAAAGAAGCAGTGGATACAAATCGGCAGAGGTAATAGAAGTACTCCTCATTTAGTGACTAACTTGTTTAGTGATGATGAAAAAGTAACTTTGCGACCAATCCCTGCTTTTACAAATTTCACATGTTGCCTAAAACAAAGGAAATCTCAAGCATGTTTCCACTTAGTGACTGCTTTGCTTAGCGACCAGGCTGCTGATCCCAATTGTGGTTGCTGAATGTAAGTAAAGTATTCCTAAAGGCAATTGGACTAAGTAAAGTATTCTATGGATATACCCCTAGAGAGATGGAAATAAACTGTTCCATGTATGAGCATCATCATTTAAAAAACTATAGTACATAGTACAAAATTGCATTGCAATCAGTTCACACTACAAAGACAGTTTCAGCAGAGAATGGAAGTAGAGTTTTAAAAAAATCCAAAAACCCTGAAAGAGAGATACAGTTATACAATTCACACTACTATAATGAGGCAGGTCCTTTATAAACCTAGCTACTGTATACAGATCAACATTTTTATTGCTAATTAAAATGCCCATATGGTATAGGAATACCTTATCCAAGAAACTTCCAAGTGCCTTAACTGTCAGCACTGAACCTTTGTAATGCTAACATTGTTATCTAAAATTCTAGTGTAGTCTGATTTTGAAAAGCTGTGTTCTTTAACCATTATGAAATACAATTAACACTTTAGGCTAAATATGTATTTTACCAGAACTCTGAGTAAGATAATCACACTTGCAGTTAGGATGAGACTGTAGTGAAAAAAAGAAAATCTAACACACTGTCAGGGGCAGAATTTTCTCCACTAACTTGAGCTTCCATAATTTAATGGCATGAAAGGAAAAATAAATGCAAATTTTAAATCTGCAGAGGACAATGTGCAATCCCACATTGCTGCTAATATCACAACAAACTAAGTGCAGCTGTTTCTAGAGGGGTAGCTGCATTGATTGGCTACAGCAAAATGAACAAAAAAAATATGTGGCAACTGAAAGAGTTAGCATGGCAGAAGCTTTCAAAATTGCAGTTGACATTACTAGATACAAATATAAAAATACCCTCTGTTAATGCAGAATCAAGATCACATGTAGTGTTAATACCACTTTATAATGCCACTTGGAATACTGCATCCAGTTTTGGTTGCCACAATGTAAAAAAGATGTTGAGACTCTAGAAAGAGTGCAGAGAAGAGCAACAAGGATGATTAGGGGACCGGAGGCTAGAACATATGGAGAATGGTTGATGGAATTGAGTGAATCCGTGGAACGGCTTGCCTCCGAAAGTTGTGGGTGCTCCATCACTGGAGGATTTTAAGAAGACATTGGACAACAATTTGTCTGAAATGGTATAGGGTTTCCTGCCTGAGCAGGGGGTTAGACTAGAAGACCTCCAAGGTCCCTTCCTCTTCTCTTCTCTTCTCTTCTCTTCTCTTCTCTTCCCTTCCCTTCCCTTCCCTTCCCTTCCCTTCCCTTCCCTTCCCTTCCCTTCTATTCATAACTGGTTCAATAACTGGTACTAAGTCAACAAGGACCAGCTACAGACATTTCCTACCTAAATTTTAAAAAGTGTGCATAATAAGCAAGAAAAATGTTCTGCCTTAGCTTGGTCCCTTACCTTGGTTATCTCAAAAACAACAACTCTCCAAAAATCTCTAAGGTATCAGATCAGAATATTTGATCTGGTGCAATCCTAATTTTATATAAACAATACTGAGGTCTAACTATTAACTGAAAGACCGAGGGTACATATCATAACTACTTCATGGACGTCTTTTGTCTTTTGGGATACAACTGGTAAAGAAACAAATAATTAAGATACACACTCTAGCACATGGCAGAGTAGCAACACGAAAGCCCTAGAAATCTATGGAGATTCTCAAACATCCAGGTCATAGTTGTTACAAAGATGTTTTTTTCCCCCCTAAAAGACAACTGGACTTTCTTGTGGTTTCCACCCCCCCTCCCTTTCAAGTGTCTGGTGTACACTTGCAACAGTCCATGCCCACTTATTTTTAGTTCAGATCCAAAGAAGCTTCTTGGATGAGAAGCGAAACATTTTCAAGGCAAAATAAATGAATAACAAACAAACAAACAGTCAACTCAAAAATATTTATCTTGTCTTTTAGAGTTGTCAGTTGTCAGGAGTGGAGGGAGTAATGCATACCTTAGATGAGCTTCTGGCATGCAAATTATTACTGGAGAGCATGAATGAGGACTCTTGACTATGGATGTGTCCCATTGGAGAATATACATCCACCGGGTGGGGGAAGACCAGAGTCAAGGGTGAGATGAATGATGTGTCTCAGTAACACCGACATGTTCACTCCAAATAAATGATTTTTTTAAAACTCAGAGAGATGCAGCTAGAGACTCATCATTTGAAGGGGGTGGATTGTCAGAGCCCTGATACAAGGAAGTCCAATTGCCTTTAGGAAAAAGCACCTTTGCGGCAAAGACTCTGGAAAAAAATACTCAGAAGTTATGATGTGTCTATACCTAAAAAGTTCAAAAAATACTGCAAGCAATAGTGTTCCCTGCAACTCTCTAAGGACTTTGAAGGAGAAGGAGAAGAGCAGCTGGGGGACAGATCATAATGCAGAAAATTTGTGGGATTGCTAAGAGTTGACACTGACTTTAATGACACATGTTTTATATATGCAATTGTGAAGATTTAAGCAAATATAACACAAAATATGCTGTATAATAAGAGTTGAATTCCTGTTCTTGCAGAGAGCCCTTGCTTTGACTTTGGAATCCTTAACTCCACAAACCGAGTTTATAAATAACTTTTATATTTGTTACTTCCCTCTGCAAATCACAAAATATGTACTTCCTTGACTGACAGGAAAACAATGTATTTCCATATCAACTTCTGAAGTGTAAGGACCACTAATTGTCCACAGGCTGCATAGATGATTCAAAGAAAAATCAAAAGCCTGTCTCTGGCCATTATCTGCCTGATCTAGGTGGCTTCAGGCTGCATATTACAGAAGCAGCAGAAAGTCATCCTGGAGAAGGAAACTGATCAGAGACAGTAGCAGGAAGCAGCCTGAAAGTCAGCAACAAGGAAAGTAGGCTAAAGCATGCTAAGAGCAAAAAAATATTCCAAAAGATCCACAGATTCAGACACGAACAGGTTCTGGTGCAGCAACTGAGGAACCAGAATACAACAGCAGAACTTCAAGATATTGCTCCATCAGCTGGTGTTTATCAAAGAGGTAACTTGCAATCAAGTTTTGATGAATCTGGAAACTGAGAGATACTGAGTTCTTCAGGATTCAACAGGATCATCACCTCAGATTTAGATATGGCAGTTAGATATGGATTACAGAGGATTTTAGGGGGACAACCTTCCCTAATATGTCAGATTCCTAAATTCCAAGGAATATAGTTTGATTTCTCCAGGATAATTATGACACTTGTACTTGATTTGCATATTCTCATTTGTAAACTGAAGTTCTTTGAAAAGAGAAAGAGGGTGAGGGGAGAGGAAAGGAGAATAGATCTCTGAACAAGATGTTACAACCTTGCGTTTGGGCTAGTATTGAAAATTTTAAAATGTTTAAAAAATGAAATGTAACCTATATATTCATTTCCATCAAAACAATTGGAAATCTTAAATGATTTATGAAAAGATGTTTGGCAAGCACTACTATATATACTTTTACAGCTAAAGAGTATTTGAGGGCTTTTTGTACAGTCTTCAAATGTTTACTATCATCCTGCTCTTGTCCATATTGACAAAGCAGTTTAAGAGGGGAGTTCAGATAAATGGAACACTATTATAAGAAGTCTGTAATAAGAGATGTAGTCTTATATCAGCTGCTATATCAGTGCTGGAGATTTTTTCTGCCTTAGGCTCAATTCCACACTGGCAAAAAATTAAGGAGGCATGATCTAGCAAGAATGACAAAGGCAATGTGAGTGCAAGGAATGGGGAAAAAAATGGAACTATAAACATTTATTGATTTATTTCAGTTTGAATCATGTGCATATTACTCAACATAATTCAAATGAGCTTCTTCCCAAGTAAAATCCTTTAATGGTTATAAGCATACAATCATACTTTGAGTATATAATAATATCCTCAAAAATCAAATAAAAAGATGAGCGTATGAAGGAAAGTTTCTAAAAAATATATAATCTTATGTATTAACAGTGAGAGGATGCAATATTATTCAAAAGTTCATGGGATTCCTTTTCCTAACTTTCTCAAACACGCTATTTTTTCTCTTCCCTTCCAAAATCTGGAGCCCACACACTTTTGAGTTCCAATTAAGATTACTGCATACAAGAATTCATTTTATTTCATTAAGTGTAGACCCAAGAAAGTGGGATTCCATGAAGTTGCAAGATGAAGGGTTTTATAAAGTAATGAGTAACAAATAATAACTAGAAACAAGAACTGATAAAAGACTTCCAATACTGGTCGGAAGATAAAAAACATGATGGTGGATTGATTGTGCTAGATTGTAGAGGTGACACAAATATAATTTTATCATATTTTATTTATCCATATATTATTCCATATATTGTATTTCATTCCAATCTCATTTTAAATTGTATTTTATTCCAATTCCATTTTAAATTATTTTTATCAGATTTGAGTAATAATTTGTGTTTGGAACTCTGCAGTTTGATATGACCCATGGGCTAATCAATAAGGTAAACTAACTAAGAACACGATGGAGCACACCAGTGTAGAAAGTTAGCACCCACCCCTCTCCTAGAAGAATGAAATATTCTAGGAAATATTTAAAAAGGCAGAATTCCCTGGATGAGAAAAGGAGAAACATGTTTTTAAAGACAAAGCAGCTTCCTGCAGCTCCCTGCCCCCCGCTTTAGCTCCAGGGTGATGGGATTAAGACATTGGCCCTCAGGACATGATAGGATTAGCCCTCTACCCATCTCACCATATGGTACCTGGGAAGATTACATCACCTAGAAAGATTCAATCAAGCTTGGGACTCAAGATAAACCTACAAAGTTACTACCCCTGCATGGCCCCATGGGAGTCTGACAACCAATCAGGATACATTTCTTGCTGCAGGAACAGGAAGCAAGTTTAAAGCCCCACAGAAATCTGTTATAAATCTCGCTCCCTCTCTCACCCTTGTGCTTTTTTTGCCCAGGACCTCAAATCACGTGGTCCTGCTGTCCTCCAATAAACCATCTTTCCAAGCAATCTCCATGTTTTCAGTGTCTTTCTCCCCAGTTGGAACTGAATCTAGATGGACATTTCTTCCAACAGCAGATTGCTTTAGAGAGATACCAAGACAGAGGACAATCAAAGCAAGGAAACAGGAAAGGCAACATGGAAGCAGAAAAGGATATATACAGCAAACAAACTTCTACAGGGTAGACCCAACCTAGGGGGAAAAAAACACCTTTCTCTTCCTGATACCTAATAGACAACATTGGCCCTTAATCATTCTTTATTTTATTTATTTATTTTGATTTGTCAATCGCTTACAAGATAATAGGTATAAGTATATACATAGTTATGAATACATGAAATGGGTACATATGAGAAAGGACGTTGGTACTTACCTGATACGCCCGTTCTCTGTGAGCTGTGAAAAGCATCCAGAAGTGGGAGGTGCTTCAGTCTCTTCTGGAAAGGCTGGGCTTAAAACTCCGGGATGCTCCTTCTCCTCCACGGGACACCTCCCCAGCGTCCCCCCAGTTTTGCGAAGACTGAGTGCCAAAGTCCGGAACTCATCACCTAATCTAGATCCCTGACCAGAACGGAACCCCACCAGACGGAAAGAAATGGGTGGGGCTGGATGCGCTTCACAGCTCACAGAGAACGGGCGTATCAGGTAAGTTCCAACGCCCTTTCTCCCATGAGCTGTTCAGAGCATCCAGAAGTGGGACATACCAAAGCTTGGCCTGTCCTTAGGGGGACTCCATCTGGATCGAAATCCACTCCTAAACTCTGTGGACCCTCTGCAGGACTCTTCTGCCAAATGAAGCGTCCGCTGAGGCTTAGACATCAATTTTATAATTTCTGACAAAGGGCGATGGTGAAGCCCAAGTTGCCGCTCTGCAAATTTCGTCTATGGAAGCCCTTGTGGCCCATGCTGCTAATGTTGCCGCACTCCTTGTCGAGTGGGCTGTAATGCCCTTAGGAACTGAGATGGACTGGCATTCGTAACTTTTTAGCTATGGTGGCTCTCAACCATCTACCAATGGTCATCGACGACACCTTGTGTCCTAAAGTGGATGGGTTGAAGGATAGGAATAGAGCCTCAGATTTTCGAAATGCCGCCGTGCGGTCTAGATAGATGCTTAACGCCCTTCGAATGTCAAGTCGATGCCATTGATGCTCCAGTCTATGAGATGGTTTCAGACAAAAATTTGGAAGCACCAACTCCTGCGCTCTGTGGAAGACTGAATTTACTTTAGGGGTGAACGATGGATCCAATCTGAGAACCACTCTGTCCGCATGAAACAAGCACAGGTCATCGACAATGCTGCCAATTCGGAAATCCTCCTTGCTGATGTGATCGCAATTAAGAAGACCACCTTATATGTCAGGAATTTTAGACTAGCGGTTCTTAAAGGCTCGAACAGGCCAGTTGTAAGTGCGGTTAACACCTTGTTGAACTCCCAAGTGGGATAGCGGTGAATTACAGGAGGTCGTAAGTTTGCAGCACCCTTAAGAAAGCTGCGGACGTGTGGATGGTGTGCTATGGAACGAAGGTCACCCCAGGATATCACCGAGGCTAAGGCCACCACCTGTCCGCATAAAGTATTTGGAGACAGGCCCTTGGTCAACCCCTCCTGTAAAACGTCCAATAGTTGTCCTATTGATGGGGTGGTTGGGTCGATCTTAGACCCCCGGCACCAGCGACAGAAAGCGGACCATGTGGCCTCGTATATACGATTTGTTGAGGACAGTCTGGATGCTTATATGGTGGCAATGGCATCCTCTGAAATCTATTGGGTCCTTAAATGGCTCCGCTTAACCTCCATATGGCCAGGCTGAGCCATTGTGGGTCCGGGTGAAGTACCGGCCCTTGCGAGAGGGAAACCCTCGACGGTGGAATTTTCCAACGTTGTTCTCTCGACAGGTCCTGTAAGTCTGCAAACCACGTTCGCCTGGGCCAGTAAGGGGTGACCAATATCAATTCTGCTCGTTCCTCCAATAACTTCTGGATCAACCTGGGTCTCCAGAGTAATCTTGGTATCCAAATTTGCTTGATGTCTGGAAGATGACAAAATTAAAATATCATCCAGATAACATTGTAAACGAATAGATTTGATCCTGAGGGGGGCAGCCAAAGCCGCTAGGAACTTGGTAAAAGTCCTAGGGGCCGAAGCCAGACTGAATGGTAGGGCGATATATTCGTAGTGCCGATCACAATAGCAAAATCTAAGATATTTGTAGTGAGCAGGTCTAATTGGTATATGTAGATAAGCCTCTGTCAGATCTATAGATGTCAGGACATCGTTTTCTCTGATGCTGAGCAGAATGGACTGGAGAGTAGTCATCTTGAATTTTCGATAAACCAATGATCTGTTCAGACGTTTGAGGTCCAGAATTGCCCTCCAGCCCCCCGAACTCTTTGGGACCACAAACAATAGAGACTAACAGCCTTGACCCCATTGTTCAGCTGCTATCAGCAATTTCATTTAGCCAATTGGGGGAATTTAATTCATCTGAAATTGTTAGATTCAGATTTATTTAATATAGAACATAATGTGCTAACAAAAACAAAAATCACACTATGATGAAAAATGCCAGTTTGCTCTCTTCTCTCTAAGCATCTACCAAAAGGTATCCCACCTTCTCCAGCCATTCAGCAGTCTCACCTCCATCATAACTATTTATTTGGGCTTGTGGAAGAACTGTGAATTTAATCAAACGGGGTTTGATCCTTCTGCCTTTGTGTGGGAAATGTTTCCATTAACCTTAGTGGGGTTATACTTGCTTAAGTGCTACTGAAGCAAATGAAACATCTGTGCATGGTTGTTCTTTTTCTTAAAAAAAAAAAGTCAAATGTTTTTATTTTTATTTTTAAATAAAACTGTTCATTCCAGAATTATAAACATTAGAGCAAACATTTTTAAAATATACTAAGAAGTAGATTGCTGCTGGATATTTCTATATATTTTTAGAAATATATGAGAGATATTAAGAAGGAAAGCTCTATTTCAGTGTGTATGTGTATAATCACAAACATACATTAAAATTGCATGTGTACCATGTACATTGAGAAAGTCTTCGCCATTTTCAATTGCTACCTTAAAACATCAAATTCTGTACTTCAAATTATTCTTAAGATCCTTAAAACACCAAATCCCAGGTCCCAGATGTTGTATTAGAAACATGTGAAATAGCAAAGCCTTCATTGGGTTAAAAAAAATACTTATTTGAGTCTTCCCATACAAAGCCATCTTCATCAGAAAGTATGCCACTTGACTGTCAGCTAAAAAGGCAGGACAGTTGAGGGTCACTCCATCAATTGACATTTTTGTTCAGCTTTCAGAATTGTCATCTGTACTGAGCACAGTGCATTGAATGGACTCAACTGACATTGGGATAAGCTGTGTTCCTAGGCTTAACAAATTTATTTAGGCATTTTTTGACACTTAGATGATAGATTAGATAGATAGATTAGATAGAATAGAATAGAATAGAATAGAATAGAATAGAATAGAATAGAATAGAATAGGTAGGTAGGTAGATAGGTAGGTAGGTAGATAGATAGATAGATAGATAGATAGATAGATAGATAGATAGATAGATAGATAGATAGATAGATAGATAGATAGGCAAACAGGCAGGCAGGCAGGCAGGCAGGCAGGCAGGGAAGGAAGGGAAAGGGAAGGGAAAGACACTAGTACTTTAAACTATTGGAAGATTCGGGATGCTGATAAGACTACACCAGTAGTGGGTTCCTACCTTGATCACTACTGGTTTGGAGGGTGATCGTGCATGTGCACATGCATGCCCTAATGTACTAATCAGCTGAGAGGATGAAGAAACAAAAGGCTAGGAGCGACCCTCTCACCCACCTGTTGCTTCTTTTATCCTCTCAGCTGATCATCGGAGGAAGTCGTTCAGCTGAACCAGTAGTTTTTTTTTTACTATACGTTCGGCCAAACCGGTAGTGATTTTTACTACCGGTTCATGCGAACCAGGCTGAACTGGTAGCATACTACCACTGGACTACACAGATATTTTTTGTCATAAAGTGATTGGGCAATAGTAAAACTCTGCTTTTAAAACTGAAGGTATCTCACTCAAATACATGGTAAAAGTAAAACTACAAGTCCAGGTATGAGAGAGTTTTCACTATCAGTAGAAGAACTTTATAAAAAAGATATGAAAAAAAAAAACCTGCACTTCTCACAGTAAATTAAGTAGTTTTACAAAGGAGGCAATAAGATTTGGCAAAGCACTGATGAAAAAAGATACTTTGAAATGAATTGGAGCTCTCTTTGCTTTATCTTTTTTAATGGATTTTCTAGCTTTGTGTGCCTGATTCCAATGATTCCAGATGGCTTTACATATGCAAAATAATAACAGTAACACCACTTGAACACATCAGCATTGACAAAAATCACCATCAGTCAATTGCAAAAGGAAACTACCTGGCACAGCTTACATCCTACAATGATACCTTTAACACATCAAACAACATCTGCCTAGTCTAGGTCCTTAAGGAAAGACTTAATAGGTGGATAAAGATGCCAAATCCTGTCTAAACATCTGGCTGACTGTTCAACAAACCAAAATAATTTCTTTATATTATTATGTGCTGTTATCAACAGGAGAAAAACAGCAAAAATGAAGGTATCCAGGTACCTTATGGAAATAACATCAAGAGTCTGGATGAAGATGATCACTACAAATATGTAAGCATCCTTCAAGTTGACAACATCAAGGGCAATGAAGTCAACAAGGGTAGAAGTGACTACATCATAGAATGATGAAAACCTTAAAGTCCAAATTCACTGAAGAGAATGGCATCAAGGTATTAGATACACAACTGGATTAATGACTGGACTCAAGCAGAAGAACTAGGGTGACATGATAGCAGTGTTTCAATCTCTAAGGGGTTGCCACAAAGAAGAGGGAGTCAAGCTATTCTCCAAAGTACCTGAAGGCAAAACAAGAAGCAATGTATGGAAACTAATCAAGGAGAGAAGCAACCTAGAAATAAGGAGAAATTTCTTGACAGAACAATTAATCAGAGGAACAATTTGGCTCTAGAAGTTGTAGGTGCTCCAACACTGTAGATTTTAAAGAAGAGATTGGACAACCATTTGTCTGAAACGGTATTAGGTTGCTACTTGAGCAGAAGGTTGGATTATAAGACATCCAAGATCCCTTTCAACTCTGTCATTCTGTTGTCAGAATTAAAAGTCCTGAATAGGAAAACCAGAAAAAAAAAATGACAATAAATTATATCCTTTATCCATGCAGCAACACTGACAGTCTCTCCTTATCAAGGATAATAAGTGGGAATGGACAAGTACATCAGACAGTTGAGGAAGAAAAAAGGGCATTAGAAGGATATCAGAAGGAGAGTGAAGAATATGTACTAAAGGTAGCCATGAAGGCTAACTGAATACTAGAGAGGCCAAGCTGGACTATAAGAAAGACCAAAGAAAGAATAGAAAAAGACATGCCAAGTATTACTTGGTCAGTATATTAAAAAAATAGCAGGCAAAACAGATATCAACAAGAACTGCAATAAGAGAAAGAGAGTTGAAGAAAGAGAGAGGGGGGCTAATTCTGGTTGCACAAGAAAGAGCAAGCTTTAAGAACAAATGCATACAAAGCTAGAATTAAGAACACAGCAATAGCCAGCAAATGTTGCTTCTGAAAAAAATCCAGAAAAAAACAGTGGACCATCTAGCTCCACAAACACAAGGCTTGCGGACCGAATCCAGACCATGATGTGGTCAGATCCAGCCTATGGGGCCATCCTGGCAAATGTAAGGGGCTGGCCTGCATCACTTCAGCCCAGTCTACCCAATGTGAAGAGGAAACATCGGGCCATCATGGCTTTGGCTTGGTCTACCCAGTGTGAACAGGAAACATGTCAGCAGTTTGGGGAGTGGTGTGAAGCTGGCCGTGCCCACCCAGTCTGCCACACTCTCCCAGTTGGCCACGCCCTCCCAGCCCCCCCAAGATCAATCACAGCCCTGATGTGGCCCTCAATAAAATTTGAGTTTGACGCCCCTAGCTTCTAGCTCCTGCAAAAAAAATGTTCTCAACGACTACAGAGAAGAACATGATAAAGTAGAAACAATAGCATAATGGAATATCTGCAAAAAAACGCCACTTGCCTACAAGCGCTCTGGGACTTTAGAATTCAAAAAGGCAAGCATATCCCAGACTTAACAACTGCTAGTAAGAAAAACAAAACAAGTCTGGATAGTGGACATAACAGAACCCGAGACAGCAGAATAGAGGAGAAAGAACTGAAGATAATCATAAAACATAAAGACCTGCAAATAGAAGTAGCATAACTATAGCAAAAGAAAACAAGGATAATGCCAATAGTGATAGGCACCTTGGATTCAATCTCCAAATATCTGGAGCATCACTTGAAAACAATCAGCACCTAATAAAATCACCATCAATCAATTGCAAAAGGTAACATTACTTGGAACAGCTTACTTCCTGAAATGATACTTTTAATATCCTTGGACAATAGCATCTGCCTATTCCAGGTCATTAGGAAGATCTCAATAGATGAAGAAAAAACTAAATCCAGTCCAAACATCTGGCTGACCATGCAATCAACAATAATACTGTATAACCCAAAGAAAACAATATTCCCCCACCAGCAGGAAAAAAAGGACATGAAACCTGGAGGAAAGTCAGATTTTAAATGCTGTTTCAAAAGTTTATTGGTACAGACATCTATAATCACAGACATCTATAATGATTTCTAAAATAACACAAACTGTACTTTCTTCTCAAATTATGCAAACATTTATGAAATTGGTACTTTGGAATTATCTCGGCTACTCCAAAATTTTAGAATTAAAGCAGATCAGCATAAAAGCACCAAGTTCAAACAGGGATTAAACATGTCATCAAGTTAACATTGGCCATGTTCGTTAAATAATTTAGCAATAGTACATAGACTTATATACAGCTATACATGCTTTACAGCCCTCTCTAAGCATTTTACAGAGTCAGCATATTGCCCCCAACAATTTGGGTCTTCATTTTACCCATCTCAGAAGGATGAAAGGCTGAGTCAACCTCAGTCAATTTACTCTCTTTTGGAATTTCATTAATAATGGATTTAATGTGGGAAGCCCATTTTCCTCTCCTCTAATTCCAATTCACACTTCAGTTCTGGGTTTGTTATCTATGGCATCTGAAACATGGAATGTGTTAAAAACAACAACAAAAGAGCAATTCTGGAGCATGCAAGTTAGCACCTAAGTGTAGTGAGGAGAAGCAAGAGAAAAATGGGGAATGCCAACTGCACATTCATAACTTTACTGACCTACATCAATGTCTGAAATGGCCTAATGTGTGAGTTTGCTAGGAATCATTAGCTTGCTATTATCTGGCCCACAGTAATAATTTAGGACTGGGAGTAAGACCTATTGGCTACATTTTTGAATGGAAAAGCATAGAGCAGAATTTAAGAGTAACACGTATAAAATGGAAGGTTTTTCTATGTGGCACAAAATAAATTCATTCATTCATTGGTTTAAGCTTGAATACATTTTTAAAATCATATTCTTGGATAGTAACTTAAGTCAACCTTCACAGTTCTTGAAAAAAGATAACCAACCAGGGTCAGTTGATTTGGGTATTTTGGATAAGACACATCAGGAATCCTGGAAGAAGATACTGGCAATTAATTTTTATAACATTACCAAAAACATGTCTTTGTAATCACCAGAGCTGGACTGAGTGAGATCTTTGTCATTTACCATGTTCACTCATTTTCTTGGTTTGCCATGTTAGTTAAACAACTTATTTTGATTAGATTTCTGTTGTTTCCCATAAACACATCAGCAAACCATACATTGTCAATTATTGCTTTCTAAATGCCTCTTCAACTATGGATAAGACTGAAGATTTAAAATTATTATTTATAATGCCCCATTTCTAGGCTCAATCTCTACAAAACAGCTTGTTGCTACATCATTGTTCAACACTTTTACCCAAATTCTCTTTTTTGTGCTTAAAAATGGAAGTTTGAGTTCTATAAAGTTTGTTCTATCGAACTAGCTAACATGAGAGCCAGTTTGCTGTAGTGGTTAAGGCCCCAGGCTAGTAATCTGAGTTCTAGTCCCACCTTAGTCACAAAGCCAACTGAGAGACCTTGGGCCAGTCACTGTATCAGCCCTAGGAAGCAGGCAATGAAAAACCACTTCTGAAATCTTGCTAAGAAAACTGCAGGGATTTCTCTAGTCTCGAGTCAGGTGCCAACACTGACTTAAAGGCACAGGCACACACAGATACAATACCAGTGACTCCAAAGAGATTTTCTCACAATTAAATGTAGAATTTTGGCTTTCAACTATTAATTTTATGTTTCAATTGCAGATTTTATTCATTTTATTTGCAAAAGACTAAATAAACAGATAAGATTTTCTTCATGGATGGTTAGTGCAGGGGTCCCTGGGCCATGAACCTGTCCGTGGCCTGTTAGGAACTTGGTTGCATAGCTGGAGGTGAGCAGCGGAGAGCAAGTGAAACTGAAATCATCCCACCACCACCACCCAGTCTGTGGGAAAAATATCTTTCACGAAACTGGTCCCTGATGACAAAAAAGTTGGGGATCGCTGGCATAGTCTATAATTTAAAGTTGCATGCCATATACCAGGGGTTGGCAACTTTAAACATTCAAAGAGCCACAAAGGTCCTAATCTGGAAACCCCCATTCATTTCTGGAGCTGATTGGAACTCCGGTTCCCCCACCACAGAGTCTCTTCCTAGCATGACATCTTTTTTCCTCTACCTGTCCTAACCAAAAGCCTATCAATTGTGGATCCAACTGGAAAACCCACCCCTTGCCATTGAGTCCCCTCCTGGCGCACTGTGCTTCCCCCCCCAACTGGAATTTCCTCTCAAAAGTATGGCGCTGACCGGTGACAGGAAGCCACAGCAGAGGGATGAAAGAGCCACACGCAGCTCCAGAGTCGCAGGTTGCCAACTCATGCCATATACAAATGAGATAAATAATCTTCTGTGTTTTAACTGAAATCGTTCTTAAAATGTCCTACCTTTACCTTTAATTTTTCATGAAAATGTTGGGTTTTGTAGACTCAAGAAATGATGATGTGGGTGTATGTAGGCAAAGCACATTAGTATGAAAAATATCTGCCCTTTAATAGAAAACTTCTATAGTAATCAATGACACCGGATATGAGCTACATAAATTCCAGGACAATCCAATTCAGATGTCAGTCTAAAAATTATTTCAATCCATATTTTTTAGATTATCTAAAAATAACTACAGCATAATAGGTAAACATAAGCTGAATAAATAATTACCTTCCTACTCAAAATATATTATGTTTCATTTCTTTATTTTTTCATTCCATTTTTGGCCTCAGTATGAGGAAATTGTGATTGATTATTATTTGGGAACTGTGCCCACAACACATCCAACATTAAATATATCTATATCTATTTTTAAAAAATCTGTACATATTATAAGTTCAAGTATAGCCAAATATAGGAACAATTTATTAAATATACCTAGCATAACAGCAGAAATATAAAAACATCTAGACTAGAGGCAAAAATATTCAAACTCTGAAATAGCTGCTGCTGCTAATACTAGGCCTCATTTAATATACTTCATAGCTTGAAAATCATTATGTGCTAGTTAAGACACTAAGTGGGATCTGGCTAAAATGGGTAATCAGCTAGATCGATAAATTCATAAATTTGCTGTAATAACAAGCCACTTTAATACTAGAACATTAATTGTAGTTACTGGATGAGCTCAGCTAAAGGTAACTTTTGCTGTTTAAGTTATAGTTTCCCTGTGATGCTATTCCAATCCTGCTTACAAGAATATCAAATAAGAGGCATTAAACTCTTCCATCAATCTGAAGTCTATCCACAGGTGGATTTAGCAAGCTTTGCCACTGTTCTTTCTCCAATGAGTTTAATTATTTAGTTAACAGAGGCTCATCTTAGTACCATAAGATGTTTAGGTCATAGCTGCTTAGTACATAGAACATAGAATAGCATAGTTGGAAGGGATTTTGGAGATCTTCTAGCCCAACTCCCAGATCGAGCAGGAGTCCCTATATCACTTCAAACAAATGGCTATCCAAGCTCTTCTTAAATGCTTCCAGAGATGGAACACCCACAATTTCTGAAGGCCAAGCCATTCCACTGGTTAACTGTGAGATGGACAGCAAATAAATTTAATAATGAAGAAATAAATGCATTTTTGCTTAACCTCTACTTGCCAGCCAAGATGGTGTCTCTAGCAAAATCATAGGCCCAGATGAAGTTAATCTTATTTCAAGCACAATATTGTATAATACTGTTTGCAACTATGCATGGCAAGGAAATATTTAGTCATAAAGCCTGCTAATTGTATTACAATTTATCGAAACGTCTTCACGAGCATTTGTTGGAAGCATGGCAGAAAACAGAATTTTGCAGATGTTCTCCCATGAGGCATCCCTCAGCAACCAGAATTTAACAGAAAGGAAACATAAAAGAAAAACAAAATGAAAACTAAAATATTGCAATCAGCCACCAGCAGAATGCAACTTAGCTTTACCAGAAAAAAGCCAAAGCCAAAGCCACAACAGAGTTGGTTGGCACAGGAAAATGCTATATAGTCCAGGCACCACCCTATTCCCGCCTGCAATGGAATTATGGGCCTGTGACCTACCGTGGTCTTCCACTTGGGTGAAAATGATCTGGAACAAATTATATGCTTGGAAGTCTGCTGAACCTGGAGGACGTCAAATGAATATAAACAGGATGGCAACTGTTTGGTAAAAAAATCTACATCAGATGAATTTGAAAAGAGCAGTGTGTGTGTGTGTGTGTGTGTGTGTGTGTGTGTGTGGTATTCAGCTTTGTTCGGGCATTTTCCCATGTAATGACATGGGAAAATATCCAAACAAAGCTGAATACCATACATATAAATACCTGTGAAACTATATATATATATATATATAAAAAGAGGAGAGGGAAAGAAAAAAAACATTCTCTACGTAGGAACATATTTTCAAAAGCCATTTCAAGTAGATGTTTCATGTCTAGATTCAAGGATAAATGCTTTCATGTTTGGTGTGAAAAGAGAATCAAAATAATCCATCTTCTCGTAAAGGGTGATAGAAAACAAAGTGTGTACTTCAACCTTTAGTAATAAAAATTATGATAAGTATTTGGGAAGACATCTCAGTTAAGTTAGTCTCAGTTAAGTTGGGAGGCTATATCCTCATATCTGCACGTGTAAAAAACAGAAATATGAATTGGACAAACAATTCAAATTATGTCCTTCCTTCTGAAACAATGTCAGAACTTTAGTGGAATTACATGGGATAAAGTGATCCATGGATTTCAAAATCAATAATTTTCTTACTTGTCTAAGTGAATCAGATTTCATAATAACCGTTTTTGAACAACAATGTATTGAGAATTTCTTCCACAGTTTTCAATAATATAAAGAAGTGTGGGCAGGTAGTTTATTGTATGCTATTTTAACCAGATTAGTGAAGAACTTCAGCTTTAAACTTTAACATATTCAAATAGGTTAAAAGTTTGTCTATATTTATAAAGATGAATATGAATATACATCAGGACAAACCATAAAAAATGAATAACATATAATATTTTGTGAGAATGGGATTTTGTTTCATGTTGTAATGGAACAGAAAACGGCACAAATTCACCAAGAATAAAGTACATTTATGTTTAAATAATATCCTCAATACAAAAACAATCAGTAATTATTACAGACTATATATGACTTACATCTAAAGTGAGAAATAAATAAGAGTTTTAGAGTAACAAGAAATAAAACAATAAACTTTATTTCTAAAATCTAATCTCCTTGGGGGGGAAATTCAATCTATGTAGTTCTGAAAAGTATTTATGTAAGAGTCTTATACTGTACATACTTAACCAGAATAAGTTTAAATAACATTTTTTTTCAATCAACATGTGAGAGTTTGAAACATTCACTATTAAACAGAATATATTTTAAGCAGCTTTTCCCTCAATACACAAACGCACACAAACACTTTACTAAACTTATTATCTTATTTTAAATTATGTACCGCTTTATGTATGTTTAAATATTAAACATTTTAATATATCAAAAATGTTGCTGATACTTTATTACTAAGACATTTAAGGCCTACAAACTGCTTTTCTTACTTTTGGGGTTGGAATAATTATATTTCACTTCTAGTTGATATGGCAAAATAGGCAGCACCTATTAATTCAAAATGATTACACACAAGTCCCAACTTTGAAATTAACAGAACCATTTATAAATGAGTTATTGCCCGAAATACTTGCTCTTATTTTTATGGTAAGGATTTGAAGAAGGGGACAAAGAAAACCAGATGTTGTTCAGAAATCAGGTATAGCTGCGATGGACATGATTTCAACAATTTTATAAAACAAAAGTAACAGATTGCCAGACCATCTAAGCCATTAATACAAAGACAGCATAGAATAGTACATTTCAACACAGTAATATTGTACGTGCCGCTGAATTGATGCTATATCAGAGCAACGCTGCAAATACAATTCCACAGAGAAAACTGAAAACATTTAAGGACTGCCATTGTTTTCCAAATTTACACTTTTTACCTTAAAAAAAACACCCTTTAAATATTGAGGAAAAGTAGTCTCCAGAGACATAATACTAGTAGAGTTAACTTAAGAGAAAGCAATGGATTCAAATACGTATCAGAACACACACACACACCCGCCTTACTACTCAATAGTATTTTGGAAATGTATAATGGAACAAAGAATAAAAATAAAGTTAACACTAAAAATGTTTAACAGATATATATGTATTGTTAGCAAAGTTGTGGGGAGAGGGAATGGTTTAAAATAACTGTTTTTGAATCTTTTTCATTCTACACTTTTCACTAATCAAGCTTATTTTTAAGAGGGTGGGGAAAGGGAGTTTAAAGGGTTAAAAGCTCCCTACCATTAATTTGCATCTGGTGCTTTTAGTGTGTATGTGTGTGTGTTTTCTTCCCTGAAAAGTTGGCAGAGCCACCGATTTTCCATAATGCAAGCATTTGGGAATTGTGAGCGGAATGAAACCGATCCAATCTCCTGACTACGACATGAATTTTCATTAATTACAACCTTGTCAGCAAAAGCATTATCAAAGCTGAATATGAAAATGCTAATGAGTTCTCATTTGCATATTTTTCTTTGTTGGAATGTCATTAATTATTACATTTTATGATGATGAATGCAGCTGTCGAAGCTCTCCGATGCATAATTAGCCATCAGAATGCCAGGAGCCGATCAGCATTTTTGGGTAAAAAAAAAAAAAACCCAAAAACAAAAACCAGACAAAAAAAAACCAACAACAACAAATTTCACATCAACCTCTTTCACTTCTCCCTTCTCACAAGCAACTCCCCTCCACTCCCCCAAAAAAACACCACACAAAGTTGGCTCAAATGAAGATGGTTTAGCCATCATTTGTACTTTGGAATAGTTAGCGTATAAGAAATAGAAAGATTTCTCTTAATTTTACGACCAAGTTATTTTGTTTTTGCCGATCTCGGTCTTATACAATCGGAGCAGCTCTTAATAAAAAAATCGTTATTCCAGCTTAATTAATGCCATGCTTAATTATAACACCATGATGTCAGCGGTTTTAATTAAGTATTGGCTCTGTTACAAAAAAATCTCCTTGCTGCAGAAAAGAGTCACTATCCGCACATTTGTGCAAATCTTTTCACTCGTGATTGAGGGGTGGTGGTGTTTGAAGCAGTAATTCTTACTGGATTGTGAATCATTTCAAATATCAACAAGCATTAGATCTTGCATAAGGAAAGAGATGTTGGAAAAGAAGCCTGATTTTGGGGGGAGGATGGAATGGGGGGGAGGGAGGGAGGGAGAGAGAGAGAGGATTATTCCAGCATATTACTTGAATTTACTTTTAGCTTTTACCTATTTCACCACTTTTTTTTGAGCTGAAGTGTAAGTGAAGATGACAAAACATGGCTCATCCCCTCTCAGCCACTGGGAACGGTGTTTATAAGTAAAAAAGGAAAAACAACACAGAGCAGATGGGACCATTACACATGACCAAACCAATCAATCACTCATGAAGGGCCCAGGTGCAGCGCAGCCGCGCAGCAACGCACCATTTCACAGTCTGTCAGACACATACACATGGTCGTACATGAGTGACCTCCTCACATCCCCCAGGACCTCATCTGGAGTGCTTCTCTCCTTTGCCCTGCCTAAGATCCAAATGACGTCTTCATAATCGGCTGTCTCTCGATCGACTTTAGCTGGGAGACAAGGCACGGCAAGGAAGGACAATGAAGGCCATCATCATTTTCATATATGAATACTACTTCTTCCAGCCCTACCATCTCCTCTACTTTGCTTATATAAACATTTCTTCCAGTCACCAAATGAGGGAGAAAAGCAGCCAATTTAGCCAACGAAAGTGGAAAGGACCGGTGTTCTTGATACACAGAGGATGAGGGGCGGGCCGTGTTGCTTTTTTAAAAACAAATTGTGAGGCGCATTTCTTTTTTCCCCCCTCTAAAACTTGTTTTTACATGAAAGATGCTAAATCTATGCTTAGGTTTGATTGCAACAAGCATTTCAATCTCTATTTCACACTAACATCCAAAGCCCAATACTGCCAAATGAACATTTCCACTTTATTTGTTCGATGACTTGAGTTACTTCTGAAGTAATAAAGGTGGGATAAAAATCTAATAATAAAACAAAAAATAAAAGTTTGATCGTTCATTATAAAGGTAAACCTGCAATAAAATGATCTAATAGTCTTATTTAGTGGTCCAACATTTCTCTTCAGTCTTGACTTTTATGTCAACATCCCAGGCTTTCCTTTCAGTAGTAAGTAAGTAGTATTTTGTGGCTGGAATAATTATTCGGTCTTTATTGCATTAAGTTCTTTCTTTTACTTGTTTAGGATTTCTGCATATGCTATGGCTACATTTGCCTCTGTTGTTCCAAAAAGATAAAATGACAGTAACAGGCTTAATCCAGATGCTCAAAGGTTAAAGTAGGGGGGATGCGATCTTTGTGTGCTCATTGTTTGGTGAAAAGACCCTCTCCTGCCAGATGCCTTCTAATGCGGAGGGTTATGGGTGCATTGGTGGAGACCGCAAAAGACAATGAAATTCTTGCTGATGGGAGGGTGAATCCACACATTTCAACAACAGAGTGGTCCACTGGATTACAGCCCCTTCTATGCATGAAAACATTTTTTTATTAATAAAAGAACAATGCAAGATCATAGCAAATTAGCTCTAAAATAGGTATAATGCGTACATCTTTAAGAAGAAAAGCCAACCCTAATTTTATTGTATAATGTTTATGCATAAGGAATCATGAGGAAATTGTATATCTGACTCATGAATCAAACAGATGCAAAGGACTCTTATCTACTACATGAATTACTGCAAATATGACTGTGTCACACTCCAAACTGTTGGGGAAACAGTCACTATCAATCTGCAATGATAACTGCTGTTTTATATTTCATGTTTTATATTTCACTGTTTGTAATCTCTTTCCACAACCACATGAATATCCAGAGAGGCACAAACTTAATATCAATTTTTAAGAGAATATTCAACACATCAGGTAAAGTTCAGAATAACTTTACTAAAGTCTATGTAATAATAAATTTGTAAAACTTTAAGATTTCAAAAGGCTTTTATTTCCTAAAACGTCCTAACAAGACTACACCTTTGGAAAGACTCATAAAAACACAGCTATAAACACCATTCAATAACTTCTAACAGAAAATCCACCCTGACTCTAAAATGACTTTTTCTGAGGAACCCAAACACAACACCACAGTATAATAATAGTGGAAACTCATTTAGATTAAACTGTAAACAATTGTTATGATGAAAATGTTGAAGTAACTGATCATTTCATTTAAGAACTTACACTAGAACATATAAATCTAATATAACATGGATTCAACTGTTAAACAGGTGATGTCTGTTGGTCAGAAGTATGACTGAAACGTCTTTGTGCATGGACAGATATTCAAACATAGCCAGAAGAAGCAGTTACATGAACTTGAATTGGAAAAGAGGTACTTTAGCAACTGTGCTACCATGCACTTATTTAGCATTTGTGTGGTGGCATTTTACCTGAAAAATTTATCTGAATAGAACTTAGAAAGGTAGCCCTCAACGTATGACAGGTCACTTAATGCTGTTCAGAATTATGATGGACCCAAAAAGGAGACTTACAACCCAGATCTGACATCCTGACGGTTGAGGCGGCTCCTGAGGTTATGTGACTCCACTTAAGGTTCTCAGAAATACAACCCCATTTAAAGTCATTTGCAGCCTTCTGGTTTTCAGCCAAACTAGGCCATAGAGACACCAATGGCTTTGCTTAATGATGGTGGTGTTTGCTTAACAACCACTGCAAAAAAAAAAAAAAGTCATAAAACCAACCCCCTATTATGACCATTACAACTTGAAAACTTAACGGGCAGGCTGACTGTGAATGTGTAACTCACACACATTCACTTACAATTGTTTACCACACAAAGTCAAGGGTGATCACTTAAGAGGGCTTTCTTGTAGGGTTTTGATGAACTGATATGTTACTCAGTAAATAAGCCCAGCCACCTGCAAACCGGGAGCCCCCATGGCTCTGTTGTGTGCATGTGAGTGGCTGAATTTGAGAGAAGGCACGGTGCCATCATCTTTCCAAAAAAGAAAAAGCTATTTGTTGATCTGATCATTTTTGACAACTTTTCCTGGGTATGCCCAAGTATTCCTCTCTCTCTCTCTCTCTCTGTGTGTGTGTGTGTGTGTGTGTGTGTGTAAAGGTAGCAGAGAAAATGACTGTGAATCATTTCAGAGGGTCATGCATGAAGTTGGTTATCTATTTGCTCTGTTTCCACAAGGCTGTCATAATTGGAGCCATTTAGAATAGAATAGAATAACAGAGTTGGAAGGGACCTTGGAGGTCTTCTAGTCTAAAAGGTCGCCAACTTTTTGGACCTCAGGGACCACCAAACTCATAATTTTAGATACCAGGAAACCTCTAACTGGTTCTGTGGGCGTGGGTGTGGCTTGGTGGTCATGTGACTGGCTGGGCACAGCTTGTATGTAAATATTATAAATATTTATATAAATATTGATTATTTTTTTTATAAAAAAGCAACTTTCACCCAAAATCAGGCAAAGCAGGCAGGCAGATTGAGTTGCTCACAGAATCACAGATTCATTCAGAAATCTATCTATCTGCCATTGGCTAGCTCAGTCTGTCATAAAATTTGCTAACAAGCAAACTCACAAAATTAACTCACAACACACCATGCATGTAAATATTGATTTTTTTTATAAGAAAGAGAAACTTTTACCCAAAATCAGGCAAAGCAGGTAGGCAGATTGAGTTGCTCACAGAATCATTCAGTGATCTATCTATCTGCCATTGGCTAGCTCGGTCTCTCAAGTTTGCTTGCCGTGAGTCTGCACTGAATTTGCTTGCAAGCAAACCTTCAATCCTAAGGGAAGTTCGGCTGTACTTGAAAGCAGAGCTGAAGATCTAAAGACTAGCTAGAAAGCAAGAAATCCAACCATTTTCTGCTTCCTAGCTAATCTAAATCTCCTGGAACAGCAGAACAGATGATGGTCAGAAATGGAAAAATAGCAATTTAGCAGGCAAGTTTGCTGGGTAAGGAGTGAGTGGGCGGGGAGGGTTCCCATCGGCCATTGTGTTTCTGTGCAGCCTGAATTAATTGCTTTGGCGGGGTGCTCTGGGGGTGAGATTTCTCTGCGGCCCAACAAAATTTTCTTGCGGCCCACCGGTTGGCGACCGCTGTTCTAGTCCAACCCCCTTCTTAGGCAGGAAACTCTACACCACTTCAGACAAAGGGTTATCCAATCTCTTCGTAAAAACTTAAAAATCTAGATTCATTACAATGCAGATTTAGGACTGGATATGGAATAGAGAAAAATTAATTGCATTGCTTGAAATAAAATGAGAAAAATACACTAGGCATTTTTGTCTATGCTTCTGAAAACAGTTACATCAAGGTCCAGCAAATTAAGGTTATTTTATATACACAATAATTTACAAAATACCCAGCCGCTCACAAATGCAAGGGGACACACACACAATATTTAAATATTTTAAAAAGAGTATCACTGAAATCGTCTTTTATAATTTGGCAATGCTGTCTCTGTGTGTGTGTTTTGTGTTCATGTGTGTTGCTAGGGATTATAACCTAAAGCCTTAGAAACTGATTAAAATCTGGAATTTCAGAACAATTTGGGTTACCCCCTCTGCTTACTGAAATATGAATCTGAAATATGCGCAGATCTTCGTTTGCAAAATTTACAACTTACATTGTAAGGAAAAAGTGTAAGAAACATTACAAACAGCAGAAGATGTTGCTAACTTCAGCCTCTTGCAAGTGGTAATATGGCAGAATAACAAGGTAGAGAGAGAACTTATGATGTTTACATATACCGTACATAGTGGCCTCCTCTCTATTTCTTTAAAAAATCATTCTTTAACTAATTTCACAGGTGAACAAAATGTGACAGTGACAGATGAGTGAGTTGGTACCAGGTTACACTCATACTCCTTTAAGGCCAAGGGAAACTCCCACCGTAATTTTTCATGAAACCACTTCACTCAGAGTACAGATAGTTCTCGACTTACAACCATTCATTTAGTGACCGACATTACAATGGTAGTGAAAAAAGTGACTTATAGCAATGATAGCAATAGCACTTAGATTTATATACCACTTCAGCGTCCTTTACAGCCCTCTGTAAGTGGTTTACAGAGTCAGCATATTGCCCCCAACAATCTGGGTCCTCATTTTTACCTACCTCAGAAGGATGAAAGGCCCAGTCAACCTTGAGTCTAATGAGATTCGAACTGCCAAATTGCTGGTAGCTGGCAGTCAGAACAAGTAGCCTGAAGTGTTCCATTCTAACTACTGCCCCACCAGGTTCTTATGACTATTTATTTATTTTATTTATTTGATTTGCCAATTGTTTACAAGATAATAAGTATAAGTGTATACATAGTTGTGAATACATGAAATGGGTACATATAAGAAAAATAAAAGAATAAGAGAAACAATAGGACAGGGACGGTAGGCACGTTGGTGCGCTTATGCACGCCCCCTACAGACCTCTTAGGAAAGGGATGAGGTCAATAGTAGACAGTCTAAGGTTAAAGTTTTTGGGGTTTGGGGAAGAAACTACAACCTTTAAGTCAAGGATCACCTATATAGAATACTCTTCTAGGTTTCTGTGAGATTTCTTTTAGAAAGCACCCCATGTATGAAGGCAATCTAAACTCTTAGCTAACGTTTCTTTTTTTTTTTAATTATCATTTTAAGAGGGCAAGCATAAGTATTTTAATAAAGCACAACTAAAGGAATCTGACCTAAACGTTCCTTCTCTTTCCAAACTGGTTCTTCAGATTGTCTCTTTCCAAAGATCTTTATATTATCTTGAATAGTATAATAATTAATGCATAGGTATAATATTACATAAATAAAATTCATGTTCCTGCAAAGGGGTTATGCCTGATAGAATAAAAATTGGCAGGATCATTCCTCTGTTCTCTACTACAAGGGATCTAAACCCCTGGGGGGGGATGTGCGTATCCCCACTTGCGTGAGCAGGTGAGCATGACACTGCGTGTGCTCCATTTGCACGAGCGGCGGGCATACAGGCCTGCCGCTCGTGCAAATGGAGCTGCATGCACCTGCCAGCCACTTGCGTGAAATCATCCCCTTCTCCCCCCACCCCCCCGCCAGTGCACAAAACTAAAAAGATTGGGAACTCTGCTCTCCCAGAGTTGTATCTGGCTCCCTCCCTATCTACGTATCTACACATACATCCGCACACACAAACACACCCTATCAGTAGCAAGAACTCATTGGCGCAGAGCCTCGGTGGCACAGTGGTTAGAGTGCAGTATTGCAGGTTACTTCTGTTGACTGCCAGCTGCCTGCAATTTGGCAGTTCAAATCTCACCAGCCTCAAGGTTGACTCAGCCTTCCATCCTTCCGAGGTTGGTAAAATGAGGACCCAGATTGTTGGGAGCAATAGGCTGACTCTGTAAACCGCTTAGAGAGGACTGTAAAGCACTGTAAAGCAGTATATAACTCTAAGTGCTATTGCTATTGACCTTTGCAATTCTTCATGTCAGAACTTTTAGATAAAAAACCCCATTCCAAAGAGATCTGTAAGGGGCATGCATAAGTGCACCATCGTGCCTCCCATCCCTGTCCTATTGTCCCCATTTAATCGTACCTATTTTCTATATTCTTACTCATGTTTATACTTATACCTATTATTTTGTAAGCGATTAACAAATAAAATAAATAAATAAAATAAATAAATAGTTTTAAAAAGCTCTATAAATTAAATAAAAATGTTTTTTTTAAAAAACAAAACATCAAAACCTGCCCTAGAATACACATATTGAAGGTCAAACGTTAATTCTTTTCAGCTAGTCCTTCAAACATTCAGCCTATTTTTTTTTTCACACAACTGTTTCAACCAATTTATTTTAATTGGATTAAATTCAATTTATGCAATATAACCAATTTTACAACACATATGAGGCATCGCTGCAGCAAGTGAAACAACTCTTTGGTATTGGTTCGAGCTGCTTCGGCGATAGACAACCTATGAAAAGTTCAAGGAACAGCTGTTTAGAACCATGTGCTTCTTTATTTTTATTTTTCCAATGCCTGATAATATTTCTTTCTGACATTAGTCCTTCCCTTTCTTTACCAACAAACTCTGAATGAAAAATAAAACATGACGCAGGTATGTTATTGAAAACAAATGTTTACAATGGAAACAATGTGAATCCCTCTCCTCCAGGATGTATTATAATGATACAGATGGCTACTGTACACATTGTTAAGGACTCCTTCCTTTGAGCCTATCTTGAAAAGTAAGATTTGAGTATCTCTATACCAGGGGTCACCAACCTTTTGGAACTCAGGGACCACCAAACTCATAATTTTAGATCCCAGGGACCACTAACCGGTTCTTTGGGCATGGTCTAATTTGTGGGTGTGGCTTGGTGGTCATATGACTGGCTGGGCACGGCTTGTATGTAAATATTATAAATATTTATATAAATATTTATTTTTTTATAAAAAAAGAACAACTTTTACCCAAAATCAGGCAAAGCGGGCAGGCAGATTGAGTTGCTCACAGAATCACAGATTCATTCAGAGATCTATCTATCTGCCATTGGCTAGCTCAATCTGTCACATAAAATTTGCTTGCAAGCAAACTCACAAAATTAATTCACAACACACCATGCATGTAAATATTGAATTTTTTATAAAAAAGAGCAACTTTTACCCAAAATCAGGCAAAGCAGGCAGATTGAGTTGCTCACAGAATCATTCAGTGATCTATCTATCTGCCATCGGCTAGCTCAGTCTCTCAAATTTGCTTACCATGAGTCTGCACTAAATTTGCTTGCAAGCAAACCTTCAGTTCTAAGGGAGGTTCAGCACATGAAAGGGAGGCTCCTACACATGAAATACAGATCTAATGCAGCTCATCCTAACATTTGATACAGCTAATATTCAAGTTATGATCAGAATTGGACTAGGACTTCCATTGCTAAGCGATGCAGTCATTAACTGCCAAATTTTATGACATTTTTGCCACAGTCATTAAGCGAATCACCACTGTCATTAAGCAAATCATGTGGTTGTTAAGTGAAAGTGGTTCTCCTTCTTCCCCTCCATTGATTTTGCTGGTGGGAAGCCAACTGGGAAGGCTGCAAACTGGAATCATGTGTCCCTGGGATGCTGTAACCATAGTAAACACATAGCCCGGATTTTGATTACGTGACTGCAAGAATGCTGTGACAGTCATAAGTGCAAGGACCATAAGTAACTTTTTCCAGTGATGTTGCAGCTTTGAACAGTCACTAAACAAATAGTTGTAAGTGGAGGACCACCATTACATCTAAAGAGGCATGTACATCATGGAAACAACACAGTATCACAGAAAGGGATACTCTCATTTCAAATGAAAGAGACCAAATTATTTTAAAGATTTAATTGTCCGTAAGATATTTCTTGGAAACACAGGAATTGCGCGCACACACACACACACACACACACACACAAATTCTAGCAAGAACAAATGAATGTCTACCAAAGTCATTTATTGTGGTCAAAACTGAGTGATGGGGAAATCATGTATTCCAATATAGTTACGTTACAACTTTCCCCAAAAATATACCTAAAAATGCACATCAACACCATCATATTATAAAGCTAATGTAAAATATCTGAACCAAACAGTAAATGTTATAGTAAATTTTATAATTGTGAACATAAAACCATGAGAATGGTGTGTACACACACAAGCAAACACACACACACACACACACACACTCATTCTTAAACTACATTAAAAATAAACTTTGTTTCTAGATTTTTTAAAATTCAGTTTGAAAATAATTGTGCTAGATAAGAACATGGTATCATAGAATACATTCTGTGTAAATTAAATAGAATGAAACATACATCGTATTGTGTTCATATGTATAGCAAGAGATATTTGCCTAGAGTTGTAAGCTTATGTGGGGTTTCTTAAAAATCAGGAAGGAGGGAAAGAAATCCTCAGTATCAACTTATATTGAGGTGCTATGCCCAGATCGCCTCAAAACAAGTCCCAGTAAGTTGCTATTAGATAACACCTTCCTTATTGGCACATTGCATTCTCTGACATTGCTTTCAATGACATTACATGATGGAAGACATATGTTTAACTCCTAAAAGAAAGCGAGACAGACTTCAAAGCCAGCTCTTTCTTCCAATGCATTACAGGTGTGAACCGCATGAGTCATGGCAGAGTATCAGCTGGGATAAAAGCTTTAAATACATAATATATAATGTGATCATGATCCACACATGTGGATACAGGGAATCAAAACTAGGCACAAAGCAACTTTATCTCACCCAAGAAGAACGTAGCCCAATATGGCTACCAATGGCTGAATAAAACAAGATCTATTTGGTATGGATTATGTTTTCTTGACATTATTCATATATACCTCAAAGGATATCATTAACTACCAAAGGAGACAGTAGAGAACAAAGACATATTTTAAGAGAATTAGGAATATCTCTTAATTCATGTTTCATGCTTTGCTTGGAGATGTCCGCAATTGAGAAGGCAGCATCTACAATAATGGTGGCCAGTATTTAAAATTGGAATCATAGAATTGGAAACACCTCAGTATCTTTCATTTCGTTCCCCTGCTTAGTGAAAGATCTGCTAAATATTTCAGACAGATATGCTAGCAATTCAATCTAGAACTTTTGAAGATTTCCCATGAAGGGGAGTGCATCATTTCATGAACCAACCAATTCCATTGGTTGATGGCTCTGATTGTCAGGAAATTCCTCCCCAAACCTATGTTGAATTTAGTTCCCCGAAGTAACAATCCATAGATTCCCGAGGCAAAAAAAAGCAGTGCCCTGACTCATCAGCAACAAAACCGTTTTAAGTGTCTGACCATCCAAATGAGAAAAATATACCATTCTATATGAAACATATATCACAAAAGAATGAGATTATAGAGGATCCCCAACCTTATGCGTGGCACCAGCTGGGCGCCTCCGCTTGGGCCGCCTCGTGAGAAAGGTGCTCCTGACCACCGCCTTTCCTCAAGAACTCGCTGCTTCGGGCTGGCTTCGCCGGTGAGCTGACTCATCTTTTGGAAAAGGCTCCGGTGGCTTTCCCGGAAAGCTCACTGACTTCATCCAAATGACGGCGCAACAAAGGTAGACATTCTATATGGACCGTATGTCACAGACCAGAAGTTGGGGACCCTGATTATAGGATCCAATCTGGATCGGTCAACAGGACCGGAAGTTTAGTCTTCTGAGCTTTCGGACTCGTGCTGGAACCTGCAACATTACCCCGGGACATGTATATTTGCCCTCATTTGTAATGAGACTATGATTAAATATTCTAACAGATTGTGACAGGGGAGTCAAACTCAATTCCACTGAAGGCCGCATCAGTGTTATGTTTGACCACAGGGGGCTGGGGTGGGTGTGGCCAGCTCATCACTCATGTTGGGGGCACCTGTGGTGGCCCAAGCGCTCTGCCAGCAAAGACGGGCTCCCAAGCTCTGTTTTGGACCATGATGGCCTCCTGCAACCTTCTGCCAGCAAAAACGGAGCTCAGGGAAGCCACGTGCAGCCTGCACGAGCTCCGTTTTCGGCCACGACGGTCTCCTGAAACCCTCTGCTAGTGAAAGTGGCCTCCCCCAAGCCTCCATTTTCACTGGCAGAGGGTTGCAGAAGACCAAAATGGCCAAAAATGGAGCCCAGGCAGGCCGCACGCAGCCCTCCTGAGCTCCATTTTTTTATATCAGAGGCACCGCAGACCGGTCCTTCACTGTTTCCAGATTCAGCCCACAGGCCTTGAGTTTTACACCCTTGGATTAAGATTAAATATTCTAATAGGATAATCCTCACCACAGGCATCTGTAATAAGCTGCAATGTCGTCAAAATGACACGTGTGGTGACAAAATACAAATGGCGCAGAGATGTAATTGTGCTCTGGCCTCTCATGCAAATACATGAGTTGTGTCATTTGTGTGATGTCATGATGTGCATCTCATTATTTGTTCCTTCTTGCAATTTGTAAATTACAGGATTTTTAAAATAGATCTCGGTGCATGGGATCACTGGTGCTCCCTGAACTTGGTTTTTCTTGCAGATGTTTTATTGCCCAACTAGGTAACATCTGCAAAACCCACTCCCTTCTAGCACTGATGATGGACCCCACAGGTCAACCCTGAGCTATAAATGATCTATTCATCTTTGGTGTTAAACTATGAAACGTGTTATAATATTGTTATTGGTTTTTGTACATTTCTAACCTTACTTATGAAAAGTAGGGTGAATAAACTGCCTAGTCAACACTGACTAAATGAGTCCAGAGAAGGAATAAATCACACACACAAACGCCCTGCTGCAGATGCCAATGGACACCTCTCTCTTGTGAATCTTCTGTCACTGTTTTTGTCCTTGAGTTCAAGAAACAGATACTCAGAAAAGAAAGAACAATATGCACTTGACTCCCTCAACTTCGGCTCCGAATGAGATGTTTTTAAATAACAGTATATTTACATGCTGCATTCAGTGCAGACACACAACCAGTGATGTAGTTAAGGCTATGTAATAAGGCTGAAGACTAAGTCAAGTTGGAAGCCACAAGAGCAAAGTCGGTCATTCATCTTGGGGCATGCATAGGATCTAGAGTGTGGACTGAAGAAGTACATAAATTGATGGTGATATTATCCATTCAGTCGTGTACAATTCTTGGCGATTCTATGGGCCAGGTCTATCCACATCTTCCTATCTTGCACTACTTTGCATTCTTCTATACTCTGGCTGGTGTCCAGCCACCATGATTTTTGGCTGCGTGATTTCCATTTACTACTAACTCTTCCAAACATAATTGCTTTCTCCATTGAATTCCCATGCATATGCCATGGCGAAAAGTCACACAAAAAAAGTTTTGTAATGGCACATAAATTGCAACTGCTTTTATTTTTTCTTAAATGTATTACTCAGAGTACAAAATGCTATAACTGCTTTATCCCTTCCCACTTGTGAACTTATATGTGGAACACAATAGTCATGGTTTTGCACAATACACAAAGCAAGTTTATTTGTGTAGATAATAACTGTTTTTAAAACAAGCTAAAACTGTAGGTAACGTAGTTATTGCATGTTGAAATTATATCCAACAATTACAGTTGGCAAGAGTTGTATCTAATTCATTTATGTTATCTATTAAGGCAGTGTAATGCTCGGATTTAATTCGGAAAAACTTACTTTGGAGCGCATAAAAGGGCAAATGCAAATCATTAAAGCTGCTATGCCTTTTTTTGCTGGAATCAAATCTGAAGCACTGAACAGACCTATTTATCTATTATCCAAAATTTGCATGCTGTATTCACATGGAAACCAAAGTTGTTAAGAACAAAAATAAACCATACAGCTCCTAATAAAATCGTAACAAGCTTTGCAGTCCCTTGGTTGCAAAACGATAGAGTCAACAAAATTAAAGCAGACCAAACCACAGTTATCTTTCATGCTTTCTATAAAGGAAAAGCAACAACTGGTTTTTATTTTTTTTTACCGGGCAGTGAATATTTGTCAGAAAGAGTGTTGCATGGCCTTGCCTTGCTTTGTGAATCTCACCTTTGCAACAGACATATGGTTAGTCCTTGACTTACAATCACAATTAAGCTCCTAATTTGTGTTGCTAAGGAGATGGTTAAATGAATTTTACCCCTTTCTCGCCACAGTTTTAAATGAATCACAGCAATTGTTAAGTAAGTAAGATGGTTGTTATGTGGATCTGGCTTCCACACTGCTTGCCAGAAGGTTGCAAAAGATGATCATATGATCCCCAGGACATTGCAACCATCGTAAGTATGAGTCACAAGCGTCTGGATTTTGATGTGATCATTGGGAATGCGGCAATGGTCGTAAATATGAAAAAGCTACAAAAGTTATCGGAAAAAGCTATCACTGTTTTCAGTGTTATTCTAACTTCCAACGGTCACTAAATGAACGATTATAATCTGAAGTCTTCACCTCTATGTGAAGCTAGGTCATACACTCAGAAAGGAACATTGTACAATGAAAAATAGGACACAAGACAGCACACAGCAAAATGGTAATTAAACTAAGTTCTAGAAGTTCTTCTTTAAGTATAATAATTTCACCAAATACATGTTCCTCCTTTAGGGAGTAGGGAAATATAATCTATTTCTTTTCCATTAAACATGGTAGGGGAGAGAAGGGGAGGAAGAAGAGGGGAGGAGACAGAGGGAAGGGGGGAGAGGGAGGGAGAGGGGAGGGAGAGAACACAAAATACTTGAAGAGATATCCTTGGCCTGTTAAATAATGAGTAAAAAAAGATGACGGGGATTACACCTCACTCTTGTATAAATATCAGCATAAATTTAACTGGGCAACGACTGCAATTTTTGCTGTGGTGTTAGAGGTTCTAATATATGCTAAAATTATTAACAATTCAGGTATTAGTCTCTTATAGAAAGGCAAAGTTTGCAAACTGGACTTAGCAAGTGCAGTATCAATTAGCACTAATTGATCCATTAGTTTGATTGCACAGCTTGTAGAAGAGTGTGAACTTCATGCTTCTAATTTACTGCAATTTAATATTTGAAACAGAGATTGCAAGTAGCTCTACAGATGAGTTCCAACAACTAGCAGATCCTGTGGACTTCACTTAAAATTTGAATGCTTTAATTAATCAGAGGTGCAATTAAATTGTTAAACCAGAGTTGTAAGGTTGCACAAGTACAAACTTATTCAGGTGAATTATTCATTCAGAAGAACATTCATTCTTGTGTATTTTTAGTCAATATAAGATGAGGCCAAGATTACTTATCTAGTAATTTTTTTTACTAAAGAGCAATAAAAGTTCAGACAAACTAGGATCATGTTATGTGAGAACCAAGAAAAAAACAACCCACCATCTGACAGGAAAATGCATCTTTTGTGTGGGGCGTCAGCTACAGACTACTCTAGATAAATTATCTGGATCCCTTTCGGTTCTATGAATTCAAGTCTCAGCATGGAGCTGAAATAACATTGATTTTACTGATGAGTTTTGTTGGGATCTGAATAGGATTTAAGGCAGCCTTTTTTAGATCTGCTAGCCCTTTCAATGGTCTTCAGTAGCACAACAACATTCTTTTGGTAAATCTCATATTTATTTTATTTCTTCAATTAAACAGCAGCCCAACATAGTGAATTTTACAAGAATTCTCTCTTAGGAAGACTCCACGTTTTAAGAGGTAGTCCCAATCTAGAGTTATGGGAGAGGAAAACCAGCCCACTGGCCAATCACTGTTATCCATCTATTCAAGGATCATCAGCATGGGTTCGTCCATCGTGATTTTCAGTAAACTTCAGTTATTTCTCAAGGGGGGGGGATTACCTATGCAGAAGTGACTATGAATAAGGAACTTTTAAGGCACATGTACTATTGGATGGATAGGTAGAGGTTATGCCAGGGGTGTCAAACTTGCAGCGTCACGTCGTTGTGTGACATATTGCGACTAATTTCTGCTTTGCTAAACCGGGGGTGGGTGTGGCCAGTGCATGACGCATTCAGCCCATGGGCCGTGAGTTTGACACCCCTGGATTATGCTATAGGAGGTCCACTGCTCACTGACATTTGAGCTCTCATAACAATAACTCATTCCTTCATTACTACGCTTTTTTCTTCTGTTCAATGATTCTTGAAGATCGCCTGAACAAGTTAATGCAGTTTTCTTGCCAAGGTTTTCCCAGTATTGATTTTCAATCAATCATGTATTCACAACTATGTATACACTTATACTTATTATCTTGTAAACAATTGGCAAATCAAATAAATAAATAAATAAATAAAATAAAATAAACTCCTTCCTAGAGCTAAGAGAAAGCCTAAGGTCACCCAGTCAGCTTTGTGCCTAAGCCGGAACTAAAACTCATGGTCTGCCAGTTTCTAACCTGACGCTTTAACTACTACACTAAATTCTCACTAGACATTTAGATAACTGCACGGTACAAGGGACTTCCTTTGAAGACATTTCAAATACTGCAAAAAGTTGTGGTCCCCCTAATAGATACTGGCCACTATATGTAAGGCCAGCACTGCAAACCCGGAGATAGGTACCAATAATTTCCCAGGGGCAATTGAAAGTGCTATTTTTGACCTAAAAGATCCTCAATGTCTTGGCTCCTAAGTATTTGTTGGATTGCCTACTCCAAACTTAACTGACCAATCCTATGAGATCAGTCACTTTCTGAAGGAAGAGTGGAAGAAAGCCAGCTGATGGGGGCAGAAGCTCAGCCGACAAGCTTGGCTTCATTGGCCAAGCATGGATGCTTGTTTGAAAGCCTTTCTGGCATTGGAACGTTGTGTTGGGTCTTAATCAAGTTGGGCTCTTCCCCCTGCTGGACTGTTTTTGACTTTGCAAAGCATTCTGCTAGTGGTTTGCCTCTTTTAAGGACCCAGCTGTGTGGTGATCCTCCCAGGGCCTCTCCCACCCATGAGGTACCCCACTTCACTTAATGACCTGCATATTGGCATCAGGGAGAACACAAGGTGGGGTGAAGCTGCCTCACTTAATGGTTGTCACCACTTGCAGTTGTAATGGGCAGGCTCCATTTTGATCTTAGGTCAAGGACTACCTGTATAACAGGAGTGTTCAAACTTGCAGCCCACAGGTCGGATATGTTATGTGCTGGCCAAGCCCACCCCCAGTTTAGCAAAGGGGGGGAAAAGTTGCAAAATATCATGTGATGACATGTCATCACGAGTTTAACACACCTGCTGTATAACATATAAAATAAAGTATCTTTAGCCAAAGAAGCCTTACATCGTAAGGCCACTTCAAATATATGTTCATATACAAAACATAAATTAACTATTTTAACACTATAAACTATTTTATTTATTGATGCTGAAATAGTTTTACATTAACACTTGTACACTAGAGATTCCAGTTCCATCACTATCTATACTGTTGAATATTTACCTGGATATAATTTACTATCCACTTATAAATAGTAGCCATACATTTATTATCATTGGAGTATCTATTATATCCAATGCAAATAAGAAAGGGTCTGGAGCACTTCAAGACTGCAGGCTCATAGCTACAGGTAAATGTTGACACTCACTGTTTTATGTGGTTTATATGCATGATATTTATATTACAATGGTTTCAGTGGGAAAAATAAAACATTGTCTGATTTGAATTGTGCATCCATCCATGTTCTCCAACATGACAATTTGGATTTCTTTACATGTATAATTTAGAACAATCGTAAGGATTATGAAGTTACAATAGTGTTGCACATCACAATTTCCCTATGGTTAATACAAAAGAAATACAAATGTGTTTTCCAAAAGAATTGGAGCCTAAGACCGTCCAATTTATAAGCTGAATCAGATGGATCAATTAAGAAGTCTAATGAGGGGAAATTCCTAGTGATTAAACTTGCCATCCAACTGAAATGAGCCAGAAGATGCAATTTATAATTTAAAGTTACATCTGAAAAATCAAACCTGGATCAGGTAATTAGAATACCTGAGGGGAGAAGAGGAGATAATCTTAAAAATATTTAATTCCTGATAATATATTTTACAAAAATATTGAGGAATACTACATATCCTCTAAACTACCTACAATAAAAGTTTCATTTTTAAAATATTTTCAATTCAAGAAAACATATTTGCTACTGCTGATGAACACTATTGAAATTATTCTAACAAAATCTGTTTTGCTAACGTGCTAGCCATAAAAGTCATGAATTCTGATTTGGACCAGGCAGATTTAACAATCAATATCAGTTTATCATCTGTGAACAATCCTCCTTTTTTCCTTCATATTTCTTCCCTGCACGTTTCAAAGAATAAATCTCTTCATCTCTTTAACAGAACATGAATTCTAAATGAGTTCTCTCCCAATCACTTGATTCTCACTGTATGTCCTGTTCCAACAGTCAAAGGAGTAGGTCCTTTAAACATACCCCAAAGAATCTCCACCAAGCAGGTATCCAATTATCTAATCTTGCTTGTAGCTGATCCAATTGGGAGCAACTTCCTGACAGTCACATATCCATCTCTGAATTAGAAGACAAACAAAACTTCCAAGGAAAGTTAACTCATTGTCAGCTAAATGTCACTGATCATTTTGGTGATGGACCACTTAGTAGTAGTAGATTTAATTTTTTCTTTAACATTAAATAAAAACCCTTTAGAGCAGGAGTGTCAAACTCCCGGACCATGGGCCAGATGTGTTATGCGCAGCCCCCCCCCCATGCCCAATTCAACGAAGGGGGAAAAAGTCTCAATATGTCAAGTGACGCCACCATGACATGAGTTTGATACCCCTGCTTTAGAGCCAGTACTCCAGTAAAAAGAAAATGGTGACATCCCAGCAGATTCCATGTATAAATTCTATTTCAGGTCAAGGAAATAATACTATACTATATCCTAGACATGGGCAGGAAAGTCTACTCAAACTTACAAGACCAGGATGATCTGATTTCTAGCCTCCCAAGCTGTTATACAGAACTGCCAGGAGGACCTGAAGCAGAAACATTCATACAGCCCTATTCAACTTGGTTTCCAGGAAAGGGCAGCATACCTGTAGTCCTCAACTTACAACCATTCATTTAGCGACTGTTCATAGCTACAACATTGTCGCAACATCCTCTGGTCACTTGATCAATATTCAGGCGTTTGGTCCACTGGCATGTATTTGCAGCGTCCTGGAGTAACACGATTTCCATCTGCAATATTCTCTGCTGGTTTCCCCAAAAAGTCAATGGAGAAGCCAGCAGGGAAGATTGCAAGCAGGGGGAGGAATGAAGGAGAGCTGAAATCCTTCTGGAATCTTCAGTTCCATTTGTCCCTTAGTGCATGGAAGAGGGAGGGAATCCTTCAGCATGCTTCAGGGACATTTGAGAGCAAAAGGGATGCCTGCTAGAGGATTTCAGGTACATTCAGAGCTTAAATCTTTCATCAAGCAGATCTGTTGCTCCATCCATTTAATGATGTAGGATATGGATGTCACACTCGCGGCCCGTGGCCCAGATGCGTCACACGCTGGCCATGCCCATGCCCCATTTAGCGAAGGGGAATAATTCCTGTGACACCACTGTGATGATGCAAGTTTGACACCCCTGATATAGGAGATTGCCTAACAACCACAACTATTACATGAGCATCTTGCTTAATGACTGCTTTGCCTAACAACTGAGATTCCAGTCCCCTTTGTAGTCATTAAGTGAGGACTACTGGGTATCCCTTATAGTAAAAACATCTCTAGACTCAACAGAAGCTTTTTCTCCCCTTGACCTTAGACTTTATTCTAACGATCAAACTACTTTTACTTACAGTATTTCCAAATATGCTGTTCTTTTACCAAAAGAAATGAATCGCTATGTGTGTATCTATTACTGCCCCAAGGATCATGATTTCAACAGAGTCATTCAGCAAAATGGATTTTGCTTTCACAAATGAATCTTTGCAAAAAAAAAAATTTCCTATCATAATGCAGATGTGTGGTATATCCCAAGTCATCAACTCCTTTTTGAAATAAATACTGTTGTCTAAATAATATGAAGATTATATGATAAAGAAATACCTTTGGAAATGTTTAATATTAAGAACCAATTCATAAGCCATTTTTTTCTGTCAAAAGGCAAGCCTCTGAATGATTTCCTGGTTGGCTAAGATTTTCTAGAAATTGGATTTTCCCTCCTCTATGAATATTTTAAAGAAGTCACTTATAGATGCCTTTTAATGCAAGAACAGGTGTGAGCTCAAATTCCCTCAGCAACTAATATCAGCTCAGCTGAGAGAACAGCAGTAAATTCTTATTTCAAAGCTAAACTAAGTTCATCTTGATAAGAGCTGGAGGCTCATTAACCATTAAAATGCCATATATACATGTTCTTCTCAAACCATTTTTCTGGTAAAATATCATCTGGATTTGCAATTCAGAAATGTAAACATGGAGAGGAACATGCAAATAAACCATCAGTGCACCAAGGTAGTTATGCTCTTTTCAGATGAAGAAGTCAACATCGTTTTGTGATTTGAACCTTTCAGTTTAGTTCACAAGTATTGGATGCAAGCTTCAACTATTATGCTAATAATTGCAACACTGTCTTAACTGAACTGATGACAGTTCAACACATACTCTGTAAATCTCTCTTTTTGTGTAAGTTGTCGAAATTTAGTTTTGGAGTAATGAGGCTTTCAGCAAAACTGTTACCTAGAATAGCAATTAAATGTCAACAATCCCAAATCTCAGAGGAACCTCAAGAACCTAATACAGAATTCTTCCAAGCCACTCTAACACTTCTGTAATGTTGTCTTTATAAAAGACATTCTTTGAGATTCATCTTCTGTCCCAGCTAATTGTTTTGTTCATTTGTTCAGCAGGAAAACTTGAATGTCTTTGAATTTATGCACTTTGAGTTGAGATGCCAAATTCCTTTTAGATACAGATTAACAGAGTTGGAAGGGATCTTCTTATCCAACCCCCCCCCCCAAGCAGACCCTACACGATTTCTGATAGATGGCAGTCCAGTGTCTTCTTGAAAGCCTCCAGTGACGAAGCTCCCACAATTTCTGAAGGCAAGGCAAGCCAACCCATTGGTTGATTGGCTCTCACTGTCATAATGTTTCTCTTTATTTCCAGGTTGAATCTCTCCTTATTCAGTGTCCATCCATTATTCCTTGTCTGGCCTTCGGGTGCTTTAGAAAATATCTTGATCCCTTCCTCTCTGTGATAGCCTCTCAAATATTGGAACCCTGCTCTCATGCCTCCCTTGGTCCTTTTCATTGCTAGATAGGATTTCTGTTTCGTGGGTGTTTGAAGAAACAGAACTCTGAAGGCTTCAACATCTCCAAAGAGCAAGGGTCTTCAAACTTGGCAAGTTTAAGACTTGTGGACTTCAACTCCCAGAATTCCTGAGGTAACATGACTGGAGGAGGAATTCTGGGAGTCAAAGTCCACAAGTCTAAAAGCTGTCAAGTTTGAAGACCCCCTGCCCAAGAGTAACAGAAGGGACAGATCTTCAAACCTTGCTTTTGATAGCAGGTTGCTCAATCAATCTGGGATTCTCTGAACTGGAGAGCTTCAGTTTTCAGAACTGAACTATCGGGTTTTTTTCTTTATCTCTCTAAAATTTGACTGCCAAATATCCAAAGTTTAGCTGCCAAATGATACCAGCAGAGTAATCTTGACATCTGTTATACTCCAATCCAGGGATATATGAAACAAATCAAACATTCATTTTTCTAGAACTATCCAGTGGTTCAACAGAGGATTAAGAAAAATATGGTTGTCACAGGACTTCTTTACAACTGACCCAGAACTTACATTTAAATAAAACCTGAATGGTTTTATTTAAAGGCTCTCAGTAAAGACATATCTGTGAAACAAACAATAAGACAATAGACAATTAAAACGAATTTTATTTACTTAGTTACTTCATTAAAAAATGCATGGCTACAAACAGTATTGCAACCGAACAGTACACAGGGAAGCATTTTTATTATTATTAAAAAGGCATTTAGAATTGGGTAACAGCAACAGTAAATTGCAAATGTTAGAAGTCCTCTCAATATTAGTTTTCCTCTAGAATTACTTTCAAATCAGTCCACAACTTCCCAGTTCCTTCTGAATAGACCTGATCATACTACTACTGTATTTTTATTTTTAAAAGTACAGTTATGATCTCTTCTTTTTGAATAAATGCTAACATGGGATACAAAAAATATTGGAACGTCATTAAGTCGGGCTAAGTTTCAGTATGCAATCTTACTTCAGAAATATTTACACCATTACAGCAGCATTTTCCGTGAATTGTACAGGTAGTCCTCAATTTATTAAGTCCAAAATTCCTGTTGCTAAGTGAGACAGTTGTTAAGTGAATTTTGCCTCATTTTACGACCTTTCTTGGCACAGTTGTTAAGTGAATCAATGCTGCTGTTAAGTTAGTAACACGATTGTTAAGTGAATCTGGCTTTCCCCATTGACGGTGCTTGTCAGAAGGTTGCAAAAGGTGATCACATGACCCCTGAGGACTGCACCTGTCATAAATATGAACCGGTTGTCAAGCATCTGAATTTTGGTCATGTGGCTATGGGGATGCTGCAATGGTTGTATGAAAAACGATCATGAGGCACATTTTTCAGTGCCATGGTCAAACGATCACTAAACAAACTGTTAAGTCAAGGATTAACTGTATAATAGAATAGAAATAGAAATAGAATAATAGACTAACCCTACACTACTTCAGACAAATGGTTATCCAACAACTTTTTGGATAACTTCCAGTGTTGGAGCATTCACAACTTCTGGAGGCAAATTGTTCCACTTATTAATTGTTCTAACTGTCAGGACATTTATCCTTAGTTCTAAGTTGCTTCTCTCCTTGATTAGTTTCCATTCATTGCTTCTTGTCCTGCCCTCAAGTGCTTTGGAGAGTAGCTTGACTCCCTCTTCTTTGTGGCAGCCCCTGAGATATTGAAACACTGCAATTTTTAGGCCATCATTTTGGTTCCTTATAAAGCAACATGTTTTGAACAATTCTCACTGCTCCGTGGCAGGAAATAAAAGAAAAAAGTAAAATTAAACCAAATGTCCCAAAGGTGCTTTTTCAAGACAACCATGACCTGGAGAATCTCCATCGACCTGCTAAACTAAATGGAAACCTTGACATATAAGAAAAAGAAAAGGAAAACGAAAAGAATTCCAAAGCCAAACATACCATATGCACATGTCCCTCACTGCATCCTAACTTCTAAATACATAATGTAGAAATAAATAGATTCAACAGGATATGATTTAAACCTATATAAAGTTTATCAAATAGTAGATTCTTCAACAAGGTAACTTATCATTTAGTTTAAAAATAAAGATACTGAATGATATTTCTTGCAGGAAAAGTAGTTTCTTCTAGGAAATAACGTGAAAGCATTTTCTTCCCAATGGAGGACTGTTATTTAAATAGTAGACAGATCTCCACATATTCAGTGTTCTGTTTCGTGATTAGAAACAATTATTGAAAATGATTAGAAACATTGCTGAACATTTTTAAAATCTGTTTTCCAAGGTCATTTTATTTGACAAAATTTGTAATCTTCAAACCAGGTTCCAACACAGATTGTGGGACGATTACTTCTTATTTGTGCAATTTCCTCCCTGTATTTAATATTCAAATATTACTGACAATCAAGAGGCCACACTACACATCTCATTTAGAAGACGGCAGCTGAGAAGAAAGGGTTCATCTTTACATGGTGTTAAGTTAAACTCAGGCTAGCTAGAAAGCCTTTGAAGCAAACCAACCTAAATATTCCTGCTAGGCAGACTGAGCAGAGGAACTGAATTATAATGAACCACCAGCTGTCACAATATGACCACAGTAACCAAATCAAAATATCAGCCACTAACCCAGATGAGATTCAAAAGGTCAATGTATAAAGCCAGCAGCTTTCTTCAAGATCATCCGAAACCTCGGTCTAAATCCTAGCAGTGAAATGTTCCATTAACCCACAGGGAGTATAGAAACAAGTTGCTATGTATTGGTAAATGATTTAATGTACTGGCGTGATAACCTAGGCTGATAAGAACTCACAACAGAGGCATCTGAAAATTGAACAGCAAATCTGGAATGGCGTGTATCTGTAGTAATATATTCTACCTCCTATATAGTGTCAGAAAACATGGAAACATTCTTACTGGCTCCACCGTGCACCATTGATTTATCCTTCAAAATGGAGTGTAGTTGATTGGAAGGACTACAACATCTTAGAAATGAAATTTGACTTTGGCCATGGCAAATAAGTTTTAAGCTTATTCCCACAGCTAATTATTTCATGGTTTGAAATTAAGACCATTTAGATTATTTCTTGCTTGGCTTCCAAACGATTTAAAAGCATATGAAATTGAAATTTGCAATGTAGATTCACAGTTGCCACACAACTTTAAGGATCCTATGAAAATCACCCAAGACTAGGCACGCACGCCCCTAACTACCTCAATTCCAACTACTGCTGGCCTTAAATGCAAGCTACTCAATGCAAGAAGCCTTGCGAATAAAATACCTGAATTTCTCCTCTTACTAAATATGGCTAAATTCGACATCATATTTGTCTGTGAAACATGGCTCAATGCATCTCTCCCTGACTCCATTACCACAGTAAGAGACTATCATGTTTACTGATCAGATTGTGAAATTCGTAGAGGAGGTGGTGTTGCTATCTTCTATAAAAAATCCTTACATCTAAAAAACATCCAAGTTACCCAGGAGCTTGCTCTTCCTGAGACCATCATCTGTGAACTATCCTTAAATATCACATTTCGATTCTTACTATGTTACAGAGCACCTGATTATGACATCGAGCATGTAAACAAGCTAAATACACGACTAACATGGGCAGCATCCCAGCACCCACACGCTTTTATCTTTCTTGATGACTTCAATCTACCTCACATTGACTGGAGCCTAAATGAATGGACAACTGAACCCATACATGCAACCTTCTACAATGCTGTTACAAATCTGGGACTGGAACAACTAGTAACCAACAACACTAGACTAAACAACTGCCTCAATCTCATCTTCTGCAATAGTTTGAATTTAATTTACGGAATACAAACTAAAGAACCCTTTTCCAGCAATGACTACAATATGATGGACTTTTGTCTCAACATACGCCCACACAAAAATCATCACAATGACGTAATCCCCAATTATAACTTCAAAAAAGGCAACTATGATCTTATAGACAACAATCTCTCATCCCTTGATTGGCAATCTCTATTCACTGGATGCAATACTGTTGAAGACCATTACAACATATTTTTACTTGAAGTCAAAAGAGTCATCAAACTATATGTACCAACAACAACTCCCAAAACAAAATAAAACAGATTACCCATAACAATAAGGAAACTTCAATCCAAAAAGAGATCACTCTGGCGGAAAAACAAATCTGGTAACGTTGCCAATTTCAAAAGCCGATACAAAAATTTATGCCACCAGATAAAAACTGAATGCACCAATTATCACATTAAACAAGAGGAAAACCTTCTATGCACCAATTTCACCTGCGCTCTTTACAATTTTGTAAACAACAAACTAAAAGACTCAAGGTCCATCCCACCCCTGATAGGACCTAATGGTAAAGACTGCAACGACGACACCATTAAAGCCAACATCTTTAACACATTCTTCGGCTCAGTATTTGTAAACAGCAATGTATCATGCCCAGTATTTCCTAGCCGAACCACAGACAACTACAATGATCTAATACATATCGATTTTACAGAAGACAATGTTGAAAAAGCACTATGCAATCTAAAACCATCTCTATCTTTTGGACCGGATGGAATACGTGCCTACTTCTTAAAAAAGCTATCCACTGCCATAGCAGAACCTCTAAGCATAATCTTTGAAAAATCTTTCAGGACCAGCTCCTTGCCTAACCTATGGTCACAAGCCACGGTCATCCCCGTCTTCAAAAAGGGAGACCCCAGCCTAGTTGAAAATTACAGACCAATCTCCTTATGCTGTGTCACCTGTAAAGTCATGGAATCAATTATTAACCAATCCATTATCCTCCACTTAGAGACAAACAACCTACTCTCCAATAAACAATTTGGTTTCAGGAAAAAACTATCCTGTAATCTGCAACTCTTACACTGCAAAAACATATGGACTACACAGCCCGTGTTATTTCCTGTTTCCCAACAACTTTCTTCAATGCATTGTCCACACATATTTCCCCAAATCATGGCTTCATTTCACGTGGAGACAGCTGGGCTAATCTGTGCACCAGTGGTGGGATTCAAATTGTTTTACAACCGGTTCGGGCATGGCCTGATGGGCGTGCTTTGCCTAACGCCAGCACACAGCTTTCCCCACACCAGCTGAGACCTGCAGCGCCAATCAGCTGAGAGGTTAAAGAAGAGAAAAGCACAGGGGCCAATGAGAGGGCTGATCCTGCGCTTTTCTCTTCTTTCTCCTCTCAGCTGATTGTTGAGAATTTTTTCCTTCTCTCAGCTGATCGTGGGAGGCATTTTTACTACCATTGGTTTCCACATATATGTAGGAGGGAGTGTTTGGGGGGGGGGGGTGAAGAGACTACTTCAAATCAGAATAGGAACTCAATTGTGTGTGGGGGGCAAAGTTTCTCAAGCTGAGGAAACTTTGGTAAGGAAACTTACCAAACTTTGTGCCAAGGAGTATAGACTGAACAAATGAATCTGTGTACCTTGGTAGAAGTTTTAGTAAATGGGGAAATGGAGAAATGCTGGTAGACACAGTAGATAGTATGTGGTCTATTGCTAAAAGTGAATGCTAGGAATTAACACAGAACGTGTTAACACTGTTTTATAATGCCTTGGGGTAAGACCACACTTGCAATATTGCATCCAGTTTTGGTCGTTATGATATAAAAAGATGTTGAGACTCTAGAAAGAAGAGAAGAGCAACAAAGAGGATTAGGGGACTGGAGGCTAAACTATATGAAGAATGGTTGCAGGAATTGGGTATGTCTAGTTTAATGAAAAGAAGGGCTAGCATGATCCAATATCTAAGGGGCTGCCACAAAAAAGAAAATCTATTCTCCAAAACACCTGAAGGCAAGACAAGAAGAAATGGATGGAAACTAATCAAGGAGAGAAGCAACTTAGAACTAAGGAGAAATTTCCTGACAGAACAATTAATCAGTGGAATGGCTTGCCTCCAGAAGTTACGGGTGCTTCAACTCTCCAATACCATAGTATAGGGTTTCCTGCTTGATCAGGGAGTTGGACTAGAAAACCTCCAAGATATATTCTGTTATTCTGTTATTCTATTATTCTGAATGTTCGTTGAAAGAAAGAAAAATGGTTGTGTATAGGAACCCACACTGCCCACATTACTACATGGAGGTAAGAGTTGGGTATGTCCGGAGAAACATAAAAGGAGTCTGGGTGAAGTAGGAATTGTCTGCTTGTTGCATCTGAAACAAGAAAAAATTGGGTAAGGCTGAATGTGGGCCAAATGAATATGAATTAAATACAAAATTAAAAAGTGTGTTGAGGTGGTTTAGACATATTGAGAGAATGAATGACAATCAAACTGCACAACCACATGCTAATTAATTTACTAAAATTAAAGTCATAATTTCAAATGGCTTAAATATTTCGAAATAAAATGATAGTTAAAGCAATAGACTAAATGTATGTGCAATGTATTAAAATATGGGCTATCAGTATTAACGTATGTCAGGGATATGTTAGATTTAAGTGGCTCTCCACTGATATGCATTACCTCTGGATGAGTTTTATAAGAACTTTATTTCTATAAAATAAGGATGACAAATACTGGCATAATTATGAGCAAACTTATACTTGAGATTTTTTTTAAAAAAATCTGCTTTGAGAATTGTATGAATAGGAGAAAATTTTATAGGACTCTCATGTTCGGTGAATAGACTGAAAGCACCTGAAATAAAATTGCTAAAATGGAACAAGCACCCCCCCACCAATCTTTGAATATTTAATATTAAGGGGTCTAAAATCAGATAACTCCACTTAGAGAAATTGTATTTTCTAAGCTTTGACAAACACACTCAGAACCAAAAAAATAAAATAAAAAACTAAGCCAGTATGTCAAATTGCTGCATCTACAGATGTGTGTGAAATATTTAAACCAAGAACGACTCCCATAATTACCATTGTTTTAATCCTCATCCTTCTTTTAAATAATAAAGCATACCCAATAGGGTTTAGGATATAAAACAGCCCTTAAAATGATCATGCCCGAGTACAAAAGAGCTTTTCCTGATCAAAGGCGTCTCTCTGTGGCTTGTGTAAAATTATCTTTCAACATGTTCGCTCTGGGAATTCTACAGTTTCTCGCTCACTGATCTCATCTTGTAGACATTTCTGTTACTTTCAGGTAAAACCCTCTCATCTGCCATGCAGTTGCAACTCTCTTTTCAATCTCTTTGAGGTGGCAAATGTAGCATTTCATAATCACAAAAAGTCCATGTTTCAGAGCAGACAACTTATCTGAGAGAACAACACTTTCATTAGGGCCTCGTACATAAACAGAATATTTTTATCTGATGCAGAGCATTAGTTGTTCTTTCTGACTAGATCTAAAGGTTTCAGACTTCCTTCCATTGAAGGACAAGATTACTTTCTGTTACATACCTAGTATGGGGAGAGGAGTCTGAACTGAGGATAGTATTTTGCTTTTTTAAGCTCCACAAACTACTGGTATTTATTCATTTGTAAAATTTATTAGCCAACCATCTTATCACCCAGTAAATCTGGGAAGCTTACATGGACATTGTGGTAGAATCACTAGCTCAAGAAGAAGGGAGTACAGAGACAATCCAACTTGGAATTGGTTTAGGGAGAAGAAATACCTGAAATCAAACTCTTGATCTATATCTCCTGTTTCCCAAGGGAAGGCAGACAGTCTGGTGAAGTTCTTATAGTATAGGTGATCAACAATAAATATCTATTTGAGCCTATTCAGGTGTGGTTCAGGTTGTGTGCACCTGACAGATGTTAAGGACAAGAGGAAATTATTTCATGTACTTCTCCTTCATCACTACTTCATTTTAATATACTGCAGTTCAACTCCCATCATTCTTAGCCAACAGTTGTCATAATGAATGGGGATAATGTAGTAATACGGACAGTTCTGGAGGCTCCTCGGGTGGTACATGTAACACAACTATTAGACAGACTGCATCGATTGCCAGTTTACTTACAGATCCAATTTAAGGTGTTGGTTATCATCATTAAAGTCCTTCATGACACGTGACCAGGTTATCTAGTGAATGGTCTTGCCTCAATCGGACTGGCCTACGCCACCCACACCAGCAAAAGAGGCCTTCTATGTTCTCTACTGGCCAAGGAATTTCAGCTAGCAGAGTCTAAAGGAAAAGCCTTCTCTGCCAAGGTCCTGCCCTCTGGGACATCTTGTTGCCATAAGTGAGACCCTCCTCCATCCTTCCAGCCTTCCGGAAGGTCCTTAAAAGCTGTTAGTGCTTTTATATTTATGCTTTTATGCAGTGGTGGGATTCAAAATTGTTTACTACCAGTTCTGTGGGCATAGCTTGGTGGGAGTGGCAGGGGAAGGATACTGTAAAATCTCCAGTCAGAGGTGGTATTTGTCAGTTCTCCGAACTACTCAAAATTTCCACTACCGGTTCTCCAGAACTGGTCAGTACCTGCTGAACACCACCTCTGCTTTTATGGCATTATAAGACCTTCCAAAATCACTTTGAAAAGTGAGATGAGATGCATATAAATTTAATAAATGATAGCATGCACCAGCTTTTAAATTTTTGCAACAGACTTTCTGCAGGTGGGCTCAAGAGAGTTTTGCAGGTGTCAATGAATGGAGATTCAGCAAAGTGATCAATTCTTTTAACATAAGCAAACAAGTAGAGAAAGTCAGTTGTAATTAACAAAGAAAATCTTAAACTCTAGTAATACAAAGTGTAGATTGCATAAGAAAGATCACTGGTTTTAATGCAGATGGAACTTTATTGCAATAACACATTTGTAGGAACCTACAAAGACTCAACATTTCCAAAAGAGTGAAATAAAACAAAATACAGGGATACAAAATACAGAGATGCACTGCCTAGAATACAGGGATACATACTGGTCATTTTAAATCAAGCAGTTCTGATGGAACCAACAAATAACAATTGTTTTCAGCAACTACAAAAATCCAGCATTTTAGATTTTAAATTAAATTTCGAACAAGTGTTGTATAAAACCTGTCTACTGTTACATGCTCCAACAATTCTAATCAGGATGCAGTGACTTCATATTTCATAATGCTATGAAATTCTCCTCCATGCTTAAAAGAAAGTACTCTATTATACAAAAGAAAGCATTATTTTCTTGGCAAAAAATGATTTTCAGGCTATAGTGTTCTCTGTTAAAATAAGCCAAAACACGATGTGATAAACCTTAAAAGTTGCTAAAGGTACAGTGAAAAGGTCAATCCTGAAAGCATCACTCAGCACAGTGGGCTTCACAGAAGACCATGGTTACATGGAAAGATTATATTTACACTGCCTGAAGTCAAATCTAATAGTGTGAGTTAAGAAGGGCGGTTCAGAATTTCTTTGCTTTTCTTGGCTCAAACCAGCTCTTTGAAATGGCTGTAGCTACATTACTTGTGTGTGACTGCACACACATTTCTGCAAGCTTCAACACTGTCTCTCATGTTAAACAACTCACAAATATTTCCTAATAATAAAAGACAAGGAATATTTCAGGGGCATATACGAGTCCTAGAATGATATATCACAGTTACAACTCATTGCTTTCTTTGGCTCAGATTCAGTTGTTTGAAACCGAGGCATCTCAGCTAGTTCACTGACAAGTGCAAGGAAAAGGGTGTGATCTTGGCCAAAGAAAAGGATTAGTAATATTTTTACATCATATATTTATCTTAACCCAACTCATTTATCAGGCATGATTAAAGCTGCTATCTGCACTTGCAAATAATTAAAGACTTTCTTTTAACAGCCAGAATTATTACTACGGAAAGCGATCCCTGTAAAAGAGAATGATAGTGACCAAGCGTTATCCAACTGTGAGGGCACACACTTTGCAAACCCGACAGGCTGCCAGAAGTGGAACATACTGTAGACAAGGTCAGACTTAATGTAGAAGCTAGCCGCCCATAGACTAAAAGTCCCTATAGGCAAATTCACACTGTTACATGAAGAAAACAACAGTTTCTGATTGCTGATAGCAAATCCTACATATCCACTGGAACATTTGTTTGGACTCACTGAGCTTTTTCATACATTTTCCATTTTATCATTTTTACATCTACAATATGCTAGCATAAAAATAACATACAAATAACTAACTTTTTACAGATGAGGTGTGCTCAAACGCAAATGGAAACAGAAGTGCCATAATAAGACAATCTCTCCCTTTCCCATAAATATAAGTCACATTTCAAACCATGAAATCTAACATATGAAAAACGAATTGACATCAATTAAAAGCAAGGTGATATATCCAAGGACTGTGCCAAAATACGGTAGAAGTGGTCTTCACTCCATAAAACATTTTTTTCCTCCCCTTTCCCCTTTAAACATTCCAGCTTCTCCCTCCCTTCAAATCTTCTCCAGAGAATCCTTAGTTTTATCTGATGGGTGAATACAAGAGGATTTAACACTGTTTAAAAGGAGGTATGAAGGATAATGGAAATGAGAATTTTGTATTTTTGATTTTAAAGAATAATTTTTAAAAAAAAATAAAAATAAAATAAAAGCAGGTATGAAGGAAATCAGGCTACAAGCCACATATTTGCAGATACTTATTCTAAGCAAAATATTTGCAAACTTTAACATGGACACTGGTTTATTTCATGGGATAATTAGTATTCCTGGAGATGTTTTAGAATGTGATGGTAGTGAAAGGAGCATTATTTCAGTTCAAAATAAAAAGCACAAGCAATTACAAACATACAAGGGTAATAGAAACATTAATTTCTTCTTACTTTGTATTCTGGAATTCACAAAAGGAGGAGATAGATTGTCATGTGATCCAAGGTCCCTGTTTGTCATATGTTCATAAGAAGGTCCATCTCCATAGTTCTGTAAATAAATTGGTAGCAGTTTAAATGGAATATACACATGCAAACGCCTTAGCTATTTCTCAGTTATTATAACTAGAAAGGCATTTTTTCAATGGACTGATGAAATTTGAAGATAATTATTCTAATATATTAAAATATGTGCTCATATTTATGTTAATAACTCAGATATTAGCCAGCAAAAATGATATTTTCTATCCTGTCCAAAATGAAAATGTATGTTTTTGCAGTTATGGTCTCAAATAATGAGAAACATGGGAAGTTAAAATTAAATATTTTATTTAAGGAATCATTTTTATTTCCAATACAGGATGTTAAGATACTCTGGACTGAAATTAATTTTTTTGTGCTGAGTCTTTCACTGGTTTTTTTTTTTCCATTGTTTTGATGTACTAATTTGCCCATGCAATCTGATTTGTTTTAAATTCATTCTACTTTCATTCAGATCAATTTCACTTAAAAATTTATGTACTGCAGTTTATACTGTACCACAATAAGAAGCAATGAATTTATGAACTCTTTACTGAAAACAAAGCAATATTGCATTTCCTATTTTACTCTAAACTGGCTCAGCATTTTTTCCTGAATGGAATTTGCTGGTGTTCTTCAGAACCTCATAATCCACAGGCAGCTCTCCATACCTGTTTTACCACAATTCCAAAAAATTAACAATATTTCAGAAATAGGTAAAGGTGCTCCATAGGTAATGGTGCTCCATAAAAACACTATTTTTCTTTTGACTTGAAAACATTGCCTAGTTTAACTGTATGGCTGTTGGGTGTCTTGAATCTCTTGAAGACAAGAAACTTGAAGTCAAATGAAGGGAACGCTTCAAATACTTCTATTCATCAGCCGAAACAAGTTTTATTTTAATTTTAGTGCCTTGTGTAATAGTAATGGGATTAATCATAAAAATATACCTGCTCAAAAATTGGCCATGTTTTCTTTTTTCTTTTTCCATTTTTTTTATTTTTAATACAATAATTCCATCTTCAGTTGAACAGTGTGTTGTCTGGGTACAAGTATCTTTGTTGAACAGTAATCAAAATTTACAAAATTTACATTACATTGATATTAATTCTACAATACTGAAATAGTAATATTCCACATTTTATTCTACAATATTAAAATAATAATATTCAACATAGTACCGTATATACTCGAGTATAAGCCACTTTTCAGCACATTTTTTGTGCTGAAAAAAAAACCCTCGGCTTATACTCGAGTGAGATTCCCCTCTGAAAAAAAAATGGTGTGGAGCTCCGGAGCTGGGCAGTCGCTTCCCTGCTTCCGTGTTTCCTTTGCAACTTTTAAGCATGGGGGTAATTGGAAGCAGAAAAGTTCTTGCATGAGGATATGTTTTTTCTTTTTAACTGTTTTTAGGGGGGAAGACCCACCGCCATGTGAGAATGCTCAGACACGCAATCTATCCGCCCGAAAATAAGTGTGTGGGGGGGGGGATTTTTAACAGAGGGAAGATGTAGGGAGAAGGCAAAAGCGACGGAAGATCCTTCAGGGGAAACTGAGGGGGAGACTCACCCTTGGTCCAGATGAGCCCCCTTCCCACCCCTAAGGAAGCAGAGGCAGCCAGCAAGGGCAGGCAAGCCCCACTTCACGGACTCCGTCCGTCCTCGCTCCCACCCACCCACCCACCCAAAGCCACGAAGTCCCCAATCGCGCAGCCCAGAATCGCCCTCCCTCAGGGGGCAGCAGGACGCCCGGTGTTTCCTGAGACAAGAAGCTCTGCCGTGCAATGAAAACTCCCTGGCTCTAGGCTTTGCGGGCTCAGAAAACAACGCGAGCCGAGGTCGCTCTCCCGCTCAGCTTCGTTCCTCCTCCTCCTCCCAAGCGGACTGAAAGCAGCTGGGGCTGAAGAAAGCGAAGCTGAGCGGAGCCAAGCGACCTGGCTCGTGTGTTTTCTGAGCCCGACCTGAGCTCAGAGCCCCACCACCACCTCCTCCCCTCCTCCCAAGCGGACTGAAAGCAGTTGGGGCTGAGAAGGGTTGGCGGGCCAGGCGACCTCGGCTCGCATTGTTTTCTGAGCCCGCGAGCCTAGAGCCAGGCGCTTCATTGCACGCGGAGCTTCTTGTCTCGGGAAACACCGGGGGCGTCGTTGCTGCCCCTGAGGGAGGGCGATTCTGGGCTGCGAATTGGGGACTTCGTGGCTTTGGGTGGGTGGGTGGGAGCCAGGACATTGACTTTAAGCGCTGCCGACCAAGTGTTTCACAAATACCAGTGGGACCTCCGTCCACCACCACCCCTCCCTCTTTTGCCTCCTTCCTTCTGATCAATCAGGTTTTCCCAGTATTTGCTCACAGCTGCGTTTTCTCTTCTGCCATGCTAGGCGTTGAACGCGGGATTTCTGATTCCCCTTACATGCGGTGGATATGCCGCGGGCGTTTTCTTCCGAACGCCCCACGGGCAGAGAACACTGACTTTCATGATAGTGAGATCATTTCCCAAATTAATTGATTCACTAACCCAAAGAAGATGATGTTGATGACAGTGGGAGGCAGGAGTCACTCTCTCCCTTGCAGAAAAAGCAAGAGCCGTTCTTATGATCTCTCTCTCCCCATAATACAGTCAAGCCCTTTCCAGCATGCGCGATCCGCTCCGCTGCTTTGCACCTTGCAAATGCAAAACCCCGGGATTTTGCATTTGCAAGGTACAAAGCTGCGGCGGCAGATCGCGCGTGCTGGAAAGGGCTTGACTATGTATTACGGGGAGAGAGAGAGAGAGATCATAAGAACGGCTCTTGCTTTTTCTTTGCAAGGGAGAGAGCGACTCCTGCCTCCCACTGTCATCATCATCTTCTTTTGGGTTAGTGAATCAATTAAACCTTTCATGATAGTGAGATAGTTTCCCAAATTTCCCTTAAATCAGGGAAGAAATCACAAAAAAACCTTTGGACTGAGAATAAGCCTGTTCCTACGATGCCATTTTTGTTCACTGCAGTGTGAAAAGTGTGAAAAAACACACTTCTTTTTCTTCATCTTCTTGTTCCCTATTTACTGGTCTCTTTCAAAGAGGAAATTGTGAACATCAAACTTATTCTCAACTGTCCTAGTGAGTTTTTATTGGTATCTATTTTTATTTTTGAAATTTACCAGTAGCTGCTGCATTTCCCACCCTACGCTTATACTCGAGTCAATAAGTTTTCCCAGTTTTTTGTAGTAAAATTAGGTGCCTCGGCTTATATTCGGGTCGACTTATACTCGAGTATATACGGTAATCCTAATATTTGTGTATCTTTTTAACATATTTTCTTTATTTTGTTTCCCTGTTTCTAACTTCCATTTTTGTTGTTTAACCATTGCTTAAATAAATGTCATATAATATTCAGTTTGCTCTTTCTCCTTAATTACAAGCGTTAATCTGTTCATTTCTGCACATTCTAATATTTTCCTAATCACATTCTCATCTGTAGGTATCTCTTCACTCTTCCAGCTTTGTGCAAATACAATTCTAGCAGCAGTTAATATATGGATAACTAAATGTGCATTTTCCTTACTATTTGGGGGAGGGGGGGTAGAATCCCCAATAGAAATATTTCTGGCTTTAAATCAATATGCTGTTTTATCATTTTTTTCAACCACGTATGTATTTTGTCCAGTATTTTTTTGCTTTTGGGCAAGTCCACCACATGTGATAATATGATCCAGGTATCTGGTGGCGCTTCCAACATTTAGCTGACTTATCTTTAAACATCTTTGCCAACCACGCTGGTGCAAAATGCCATCTATAAATTGGCTGTGTTTTCTATATCAGTTTGTGGTTGTCTAATAGTCATTTGGATTTTTCCAGCCTAGAACTGGTAGGTCTACATAAACAGACAGATGAAGATGGTAGTACTTTAGGTTACAGCTGCAGTTCTAATTTCTGCCAACTGTCAAAAGAACTTTGATATTAATATGTTCCACTTCCTGAGTCTATTGAATAGTCTGAGTGGGAATGAAAATGTGATCTCTGTAACATGAGAAGAGATAAGTTTCAGTTCATTGGCATATAATGCATTTGAATGTCAAGCTGTTGAAGACCTGGCTTGCTGTTGGTAAACTAGAAGGTACCCTTATGCATATTTACACATCATTGTTAGAGGAAGACTGTCAAAGGACATTCCAGCCCTTTGAATGTGGTCAATTTTCAAGATTCAGAGATCGTTTCTTGGCAAATATAACCTTTTGTGATCCACAAAATATAGAAAAAGTCTTTCTGTGAAAGAAAATGCAACACCTTACATTAAAGCTAGGGCAGTGCAATCAGTTATTTACAGTTAAGTGCTAAATTAAGACAGAGTGGGGAAGTTGAGAATATCCTTAAAAGAATGGCAAAAATTCAGGTGTTTTAGAGTTAGTAATCTGCATACATGTGCCAAAATGTAACACTATTGCCTCCATGAAAAAGTCTATTTCCATAACAATAGTAGTTATTCAGGATAGCCTAAATAACTACTGGAGGTTTCCTGTAAAGGTTTGTTCTTAAATGAATGGCATATCTATATGCACTTACCTTTACAAACAGGTAAATGCATACAGATATGTTAAGTCTGCTTATAGCACAGTTGGGCAAATATGGACCCTTTACGAGCTGTGGACTTCAACTCCCAGAATTCCTGAGCTATGAATTCTGGAAATTGAAGTCCACAGGTCATAAAGAGGCCATAGTTGCCCGCTGTGGTTTATAAACAACAAAGTTTAGTCAAGTAAACTTTTATCCACAGAGGCATACCTAACTAAATAACTGTTAACTAAATTTAATGACAGATTTTAATTATGCATTGAACTTATTGCTGTGTTTTCTATTTTACTTTCTATCTTTGGGTGCTTTACATAACAGAAAGGTAAAAATTTAAATTTAATAAATAAACACAGAAAATGCCCTGTGCGTTTGTGCTATGCACAAGGAAATACAAATAGTCAAGTTGGGTCACATCAACCATAAAACTTGGCGTAAAATTGTGATTAAAATTATTCCAAAAGATAAAGAATTTGCAAATTTGTGCAATACATATATAACTTACTATCTTATAACTTTAATGTTGTAAGCAGCCCAGAACCATCTGTGACAAGACGAGGGCAAATAAAATGAATAATGATAACAACTTTTAGTAAAGCCTTTCAGATGCTTAGTTACATTGGAATAAACTTAAAAAATGGAATGAATAGTATTCATACTAGATGTTCTGAACTTTGGACCTATAATAATACTTAGACTTACATACCGCTTCACAGTGCTTTTCAGCCCTCTCTAACTGGTTTGCAGAGTCAGCCTATTGCCCCCAACAATCTGGATCCTCATTTTACCCTCCTCAGATGGAAGGCTGAGTCAACCTCGAGTCTGGTGAGATTCGAACTGCCAAATTGCAGGCAGCCAGCAGTCAGCAGAAGTAGCCTGCAGTACTGCATTCAAACCACTGCGCCACCTCAGCATTTATAAGAACTAATGTGCACACATTAGATAAAATAATTCATACTGTATATACCTCTGAAGTACTGATTTCTTGTTATTATATGTTATACTTTTATTTTTCTGTTTAATAACTAATTTGAATAACACACACACACACACACACGTTTCTAAAATGTCCTAGTTTCTCTTATTTTTTATTTTTCTTAAATGGAGCCATTAAATACTCACTAGCATCACAATCTTGAAACAATGGCAAATCAAATAAATAAATAAAATAAATAAATAATTTGAATAACACACACACACTTTTCTAAAAAGTTAAAATGGAGAGTTAAAACTCCTAGCATCCAAAAAGTCCCACCTTCATATTTAATCTTTTGTCCTGGAATTAAATATCTGGGAAGACCCCTACAACAAATGAGAAATCAACAGCCAAATAAAAGGGGAGGGGAGGAATCCAGGCAGCTTACAAAGAGAGATAAGGAATGATAGCGACACATAAGACAAAACATTTAATGAGGCTTCTTACTACTTCCAATCAGAAACACAGCAAATGTCAAACTCAACTTTGAGATCAGATTTTTTTTTTTAATGCAATCCTGGGAAGAGGTTGCTCTACAGCCAAACTTGCAAGTACATTTTCCTATGCAATCAGGTGCACAATTCCCATTTAGATTTTAAATTTGCATACAGAGGAAGGCTGGTGAGGAATAAAAAAAGATTAGATGTACTTACCCTGGATGGGCTAGGATGTCCTCCATTCCCCCAGGACCCTGAGCTAGTTCTGTCTTCTACATCTAGGGACAAAAAAGTTCTTTAGGCTTTATTGCAATAATTCTTTCCTTTTGTATAGGCACTTTTAAATTAATGTTTCAAATTAATCTCCTGTTGCCTTTAATTAAGAATCAGGCACAGGGCTACTACAATGATAGTGGCTTCTGACCCAACCACTTAAATTAACTCATTTAAATTCACAGCAGAAATGAACTGGACCCTCAGGAACCCAAGGTTTGCACATAAAAATTATTCCAGTCTTTCAGAAGTGGCTGGAAGTCACTGACTCAACTTGAATTGAAACCTAGCACAGAAATGCATAGCCTCAACAATAACACCAATGCTCCTGCAAAACAAATAAAGAGGCAAAGTGTTTTTAGATAAACATTTTGCTTCCCACTTTTCTATAGAATATTCCTTCTTAAAAGCAGATATCAGAAACCGGTTTGGGAAGCACCTCTTTTGTATTTTGAATCTGTAATGGATTTAAACCTGCTATTTAAAAGGGAACTTCGTTCCTCTTCAAATGGAAGACAATCAATTATTCAATATGGCCTCATTCTAATTTGCAGTAAAGATGCTTATTTAGCTATGCCATGCTGTACATCAGGAAAAGAAAGTTCTGAGTTAAAAACCATAAGCCAAGATGTGCCAAGCCACAGGATGGAGATCTCAACTGAGTTTTGCTCTGAAAGTCTGAGCTGTTGGAGAGAAGGTGGGATATAAATCTAACAGATAAATAAGCCTAAGAGATAAAAGAGAGGAAATAAAAGCAAGAGGGAAAAGCCCAGCACTGAATCCCCGTCCCGCAGTGAGACGTGGGAAATGTGGCGTACAGAAGACCCACTCCCCGGCAGCACTCTGGCGGGGGGCCCAAATCCTTCTGATTGAGGCACAGCCCGTTGGATGGTGTGAGGCCGGTGGCGGCCCCCGGCACGCCAGGACCGGGTCTTCTCGGAGTTGGGTTAGCATATGTCTTAATATGGTTATCACTTGAATCAAGCCTTATACAGATAGTCCTCAACTTACAACCACAATTGAGCCCAAAATTTATGTTGTTAAGTGAGATATTTGTTAAATGAGTTTTGCCCCATTTTACAACTTTCCTTGTCAGATTTGTTAAGTGACTCCTTACAGTTGTTAAATTAGTAACATGGTTGTTGAGTGAATCTGGTTTCACCGTTGACTTTGCTTGCCAGATGCTTGCAAAAGGTGATCACATGACCCCCACAGGACACTGCAACCATTAAAATTTGAATCAATTGTCAAGCATCTGAATGTAGATCATGTGGCCATGGGAATGCTGCAACAGTCATAAGTATGAAAAATGGTCATAAATCACTTTTTTCAATGCAACTTTGAATGGTCACCAAATGAACTGTTGTAAGTCGAGGACTACCTGTAGTTTATTTTTCCTACAAATAATTGTGTTCTTATATTCATATGCCATCTTTCCTTTGAGTGCTCAGAGCAAGGTCCTGAAAATTAAGTTAGCCTGAGAGGCAAGGACTAGTCCAAACTCAGCTAATGAATTTTCATGGAGCCCTCACTTTGGTCTTTTAAATCCACCAAATTATTCTATGTAGACAAAGCAAAGGTTTCACTAACTTCTCTCCAAACTTAAATAATAGGCATTATGCTGGCCAATGGGCTTCAGTGTAAAGAAACATAAAATAATGCATACTGGAAACAATTCTGCATGGAGCCTTGATGGGATTAGAGTCAATGGGACTGAACAAGGAAAGGGTCATAGAGTGTTCAGAAAATGAGAAGAAAAAGAATTTAAGGATTAAGGATCATTACGTGAAAAAAGTGCTAATATTTTTAAATTTATTTATTAATAAAGGTAAAAGTAAAGGTTTCCCTGTCCAGTTGTGTCCAACTCTAGAGGGCTGTGCTCATTTCCATTTCCTAGCCGAGGGAGCCAACATTGTCCAAAGACATTTCTTTGGTCATGTGACCAGCATGACTATATACTGAGGCAAATTGACTGCTGTTATCCTCCCACCAAGAGAGGTACCTATTTATCTACTCACATTTGTATGCTTTCAAACTGCTAGGTGGGCAGGAGCTGGGGCAAGTAATGGAAGCTACCCCCCATCATATGGGGTTTGAACCCGGCCTGCCTATTTTCCAGCTGACAAGTTCAGTGTCTTTAACCACTGAGCCCTCATGTCCCCATTATTTGATTATATCCCACCCCTGTCTTTTTTATAAATGACTCAAAGTGGCAAACATACCTAACATTCCTCCCTCCCTCTTCCTATTTTCCCCACCACAACAATCCTGTGAGGTGAATTGGGTTGAGAGTGTGTAAGTGGCCAAGATCACTCAGCTGGTTTTCATGCCTGAGGTGGGCCAGAATTCACAATCTCCCAGTTTCTAACCTGGTGCCTTTACCACTAGACCAAACTGGCTCTTACATATAGATATAGATACAAACAACTTTAAATAACATATTAAATTTTATATAACATACTATATAACAGCAGCTATATATGGTATATTGCCATATCTCTAAGGTAATAATTTTAGTGATGTGGTAATAGATAAAGATGCAGAAAAATGCAACCAAAATGATGAATTAACAACCAATATATTAGCTTTGAATTTCAGTCAGCATAGCCCTAATATATCTGAAAGGGACCATCTTAAAAAAAAAAGATTGCTGAAACTGGTGAATATTAAAAAAACATCTTAGAGCTTTTGGGAAGTTATGGTTGAAAACTCTGAAAATTCAATAATAACAGTAACAATAATTAATATTCAGTGCCCATGGATACTGCTGAGATGTATGAATCAAAATGTACCCTGTGGGGTTTCTATTAATCTCTTTCCTGACCCAAGATATTAATCCTGTTAGTTCTGCAGATACTGGATGGACTTATTACTTCCTATAGAGAAGTGTTTGTGTGTCCAGAATTTTGGAGAATCATGAACCAAGCCCATAAAAATCCTACATTTGTACTTTTCTTTGTTCCACATTTTCAAATAATTTGCAGAAATCTGGTATAGTTCTTTATGAATCTTCATTTAATCAACTCTTTTCAGAACAGAAAAATGAAGAGAGGGAAGAAATACTTTCACGTGAGAAACTTTAAAAAGGGCAGATTGTGTTATTTTCTAGTCTTACTGAGATAGGCTTAAGAAGAAAACAGAGTAGTTGCTTTAAATGCAACTGAAGATGGTTCATAGGTAGTTAGGCAGTGCCTTGTGTTCATGGGGATACACAATGGCAGTTGCACCAAGGCTCAAAGGAGAAAATAAAAGTCCCTCAGCTCTAATGTCTAAGGTAGCATCCAATATATATTTGTAGCACATTAAACACTACAGAAATAGCTTGCCTGACTACTCATTAAAATATATATTTAAATTCTCCAATGATTGACCAGTTAAGAAGCAATCTAGCAAAGCAAGAATAACTTTAAAGCTAACAAGTCCTAGTGAATTTTTCCCCACTGTATTAAGTTTGGAAGAATACAAAGAACTTCATATACTTTGTTCTGAAATGCTCTTGTTCCTAAGATTCATAAATGTGTTTATGATATACTTTTTAGAAACCTATTCAAAATCTCTCTCTTCAACTAGTTGTTCTCTGCATAAATGTTATACATGTGATTTTGGTTTATTTCTTCTTTCACTTTTTAAAGTGAATGGGTCATTTTATACTACAAGGGGTCCTCATTTAAATAACTACTCATTCAATGACCTTTCAAACTTATAATAATGCTGAACATTATGTGTATGACTGTTACTGTGTTCCTGTGGTCATGTGATCACAACTTACAACCTTCCCTTCCCACCAGCAAAGTCAATGGGGAAGCCTTCAGGAAGCTGCAGTTGCATGATGACCTCTCTGATTTGAATTTAACATTGGCAACTGGGACTGCCAGAGTGGTTGTTGCTAAATGGCATGACTTATGACTGTGTTGCTTAGCAAAGGCATTTCCAGTCCCAATTAGCATTATTATACGAGGACTACCTGTATTTTATGCCGTGGTAGCGCAGTGATTAGAATACAGTATTGCAGGATGACTCTGCCCAACGCCAGGATTGTAATACTCTTTATTAAAGAGTAGATTAGCTGCCGTGAGCAAGACAAAAATTGAACAAATCTAACTTATCACATAAGTAATAGAGAGACTTTTGTCTGTTTGTTAGATGCGTGATGATGTACAAAGATAACCACAGGAGCTTGGCAAAGGAAGTATAATTTGGGGAGACAGTTTTTAAATCACTTTAAGACTAGTAAATAGTTACAGTCTCTCATCCTTTGCAAAATACTGAGAATTGTGAGCATCGTGGCGTAATAGTTAGAATGCAGCCTGTTGCCAGTAGTTCGATCCTGACAGCTTCAAAGTTGACTCAGCCTTCCATTTTTCTGAAGTCGGTAAAATGAGGACCCAGATTGCTGGGGGCAATAGGCTGACTCTAAACTGTTTAGGGAGTGCTGTAAAGCAGCATATAAGTCTAAGTGCTATTGGTTGAATCTATTGTTTTTATCCGTCAACTCTTCAGACTGACTAATAGTGCAAACTGATATTCATTCAGTGAATAGAGTGAGGTACTCTGATGGATTATAGCACATAACCAGTAAACTATATTACACAGCTAAGGTCAAAAATATGGCCTAAATTGAGAAAATGCCAGAAATCTCTGGTTTATACATTGTCTTTAAATTAAATTGACAATTCTGTATTAATTTATACTGTCATTTTTTAATGGGACTTGCAACTCAGCTTTTAAAGTGGTCGTTAGCTGAAACCCTGATTGTGCTTCTGATCTTATTGTAGCTTTCTTTTGCTTTATAGACCTGTGAAGGTTTTACAGTTACTTTTTTAAATCACTCTTGTACCTGTGAATGGCCACTGAAATAAGACAGTCGCTAAGTGAAGGGACTTGAAACGGGTTATGAGAAAAGGAAAGATCAAGACAGCTGTGGTTAAAGTTAATGAGACCCTTGAAGTGCATAAGTGAGAATTTTAAAGAACAAATGCAGTTTGCATAGTGATTTATGGAAGTGGTGGAAGAACAGTTTGCAGAATATTCAGAGGTAAATGGCATTGGTGTAAATTAGATTTAAGTATGTTTCCTTTTATTTTCTGACTTTATGCTTTTTATTCCTCGTTGAACTATTTCTTACTCTCTTTGGGTGTTTTGCATAACACTGCTTACCCATAAGGGAATAGGATGATCACTTTGTAAGTATGAATTAAATCTGTCTAAATTACTAAATCCACACATTTTCACTTTAGATTACTTTCCAGGAAAAATCTTGCCATTGATTTATTAAAAAGGGAGGCTACAATATTATCTGACATTGATTCATTTTGAACTATATTAATCCTATTAATACAAAAAAAATTCCTCTAAAATTATCAAAGCTAAGCATGTAAATGATACAGACTATGAAGTTGAATTATCTTTATTATGTGTTTGAAACTGTACTGCACAATTGAAAAAGAGGCTTGCTTAAACCAAGACCTTTTCTTTTTTTCTTCTTTTTCTTTCCTTGCATTTTATTGTGTTTGCTTGTTAATAATGTGTTTCTCTGCATCACCATTCCTAATGTCTTCATGAAACATTCAAGTGCTAATAATGTTAGAAAGACATTCCAGATAAATATTTAATTATGTATATTTTTTAAAAAAATAGGAATAATTTAAATGACAGATCAGATCAACCATTGCATTCACTTAATTAGAGACAGCTCTTTAAAATCATGGGTGTTATGTAACTGATTATTAACTTTTTTTTTTTACTTTCATTCAAAGCACATCCAAAATCATAGATGAAACTCTGAATTACCTGTCAGTAGGTTTTATGTCTAGATTCCTTCCCCATGTCATCTATTCCATTTGGAAATTTGCACTGCAGTACCCAATAGAAATGAAAAATGGGTGATTCTGAATTTAAGACCTAGGATAGACAACTACAAAAGAGCACCGTTATTGAATCCTAGTAATCTATATAAAAATTTTAGTTAGCGTAGTTTATGTAACAGGAAATTTTGCCTGGGTTCCCAAATCTTGAAAAGCCATTATGAAATCTATTTAGTGTTGGGTTAGCATGGAGCGGCGTGACTTAGTGGTTAAGAGACTGGGCTTCTCAGTTGGAAAGTCAGCAATGTGGGTTCAAGACCCAATTGCCATGCAATGGGCTAACCTCCCATCTTCACTCCAGCTCCTACCAATCTAGAGTTCAAAAGCATGCAAATGTGGCTAGATAAATAGGTACCACTACAGTAAGAAGGTAACAGCACTCTGGAAATATCATGGAAATATCTTCAGACAGCACTGGCTCAGTGACCTTGAAACGGAGATGAGCACCACTCCTAGAGTCGGCAACGACTAGAGAAGTAAAATCCACAGGGTCTCTTTACCTTGGGTTAGCATATTATGTGCCTTCAAGTAATTATGGTTTACTTAATAAATCAGAGTTAAGAATTTCAGGGCTTACTATTCATGGTAATGTGTGAACCAATCTTAATATATGTAATATTTTTTAGCTTCCCCAACTTTGATGCTCATTTGAGCATCATATTGCCCCCCAAAATCTGAAGACCCATATTGTTGGGGACAATATGCTGACTCTGTAAACCGCTTAGAGAGGGCTGTAAAGCACTGTAAAACGGTATATAAGTCTAAGTCTTCTCTCTCATATTTGCCTCCTGAAAATTCTATTTCCTCCAAAATAAATTAGAAACAATAATGACCTAATTATTTGAAAAGTATACCAAAATTTCAATGTGATATTAATGCATATAGCTTATAAGCATCTAGAAATGTTTACAGAATAAACTTTACATCACTACAGATTATGTACTAAGTGACAGAAAATTTGAAACCAACAATAAAAGCCTCACCATGGAGAATTTAAACATTTCTTAAAATACAGAAATACACTGCTCAAAAAAATAAAGGGAACACTTAAACAACACAATGTAACTCCAAGTCAATCACACTTCTGTGAAATCAAACTGTTCACTTAGGTAGCAACACTGATTGACAATCAATTTCACATGCTGTTGTGCAAATGGAATAGACAACAGGTAGAAAGCATAGGCAGTTAGCAAGACATCCCCAATAAAGGAATGGTTCTGCAGGTGGTGACCACAGACCACTTCTCAGTTCCTATGCTTTCTGGCTGATGGTTTGGTCAATTTGAATGCTGGCGGTGCTTTCACTCTAGTGGTAGCATGAGACGGAGTCTACAACCCACACAAGTGGCTCAGGTAGTGCAGCTCATCCAGGATGGCACATCAATGCGAGCTGTGGCAAGAAGGTTTGCTGTGTCTGTCAGCGTAGTGTCCAGAGCATGGAGGCGCTACCAGGAGACAGGCCAGTACATCAGGAGACGTGGAGGGCAACAACCCAGCATCAGGACCGCTACCTCTGCCTTTGTGCAAGGAGGGACAGGAGGAGCACTGCCAGAGACCTGCAAAATGACCTCCAGCAGACCACAAATGTGCATGTGGCTGCTCAAATGGTCAGAAACAGACTCCATGAGGGTGGTATGAGGGCCCGATGTCCACAGGTGGGGGTTGTGCTTACAGCACAACACCGTGCAGGATATTTGGCATTTGCCAGAGAACCCCAATATTGGCAAATTCACCACTGGTGCCCTGTGCTCTTCACAGATGAAAGCAGGTTCACACTGAGCACATGTGACAGACGTGACAGGGTCTGGAGACGCCGTGGAGAACATTCTGCTGCCTGCAACATCCTCCAGCATGATCAGTTTGGCAGTGGGTCAGTAATGATGTGGGGTAGCATTTCTTTAGGGGGCCGTACAGCCATGTGCTCGCCAGAGGTAGCCTGACTGCCATTAGGTACTGAAATGAGATCTTCAGACCCCTTGTGAGACATATGCTGGTGCGGTTGGTCCTGGGTTCCTCCTAATGCAAGACAATGCTAGACCTCATGTGGCTGGAGTGTGTCAGCAGTTCCTGCAAGACAAAGGCATTGATGCTATGCACTGGCCCGCCCATTCCCCAGACCTGAATCCAATTGAGCACATCTGGGACATCATGTCTCACTCCATCCACCAACGCCACGTTGCACCACAGATTGTCCAGGAGTTAGGGGATGCTTTAGTCTAGGTGTGGGAGGACATCCCTCAGGAGACCATCCGCCACCTCATCAGGAGCATGCCCAGGCGTTATAGGGAGGTCATACAGGCACTTGGAGGCCACATACACTACTGAGCCTCATTTTGACTTGTTTTAAGGACATTACATCAAAGTTGGATCAGCCTGTAGTGTTTTTTTCCACTTTAATTTTGAGTGTAACTCCAAATCCAGACCTCCATGGGTTGCTAAATTTGATTTCCATTGATAATTTTTGTGTGATTTTGTTGTCAGCACATTCAACTATGTAATGAACAAAGTATTTAATAAGAATATTTCATTCATTCAGATCTAGGATGTCTTATTTTTATGTTTCCTTTATTTTTTTGAGCAGTATATTTAAGTAGTCTAATCAAAGTGGACCTTTTCAACTTTGTTCACAGAATTTCACTGGCATTTCCTATACTACAAATAAGGCAGTTTGAGATTCATAGTTCAGCAACATCTATTTTAATATTTGCAAATCCATAACAATCAAACTTACTCGTTACCCTTTATCCAGTATAAGTAGTAATATTCTGACATCATTTTTGTGTCCTAATTATAAATACATTTTATAAGAAATAATCTGTTAATTTAGCACAATGCATTTCTGTTGTGGCTGGAAACCCATCCAATATTTGGAGATTAACTATTTTCATGCAGGTGAACCCTTTCAATCCAGGATATATAAATTGGCAATTATGAATTAATTCTTGTGTATGATGGAATGAAGAAATTCTAGCCAAAAAAACCCTCTGAAAATTCCACTCTCAATATAAACTTCACTACAGTAATGCCTACCTATAAGAACTCCAGGTTAAATTATGACAATATATGCTACTTAAATATAAGAATGAATAGGATACTTATGCCTGCAATATTAGTGTTCTTTTTTTTTTCAGAAAACTGTAAAAACATGCTACAACCCAACTCACATACGCCTCCAAATACTGTGTCACATTGATTTCACCCTTCAGTTGAGACCATCAGCCTGAAAACCTATAATTTCTACCTGAAAAAATGCACCTGCTTTATCATTACTCTTCTCCAGCTATAGTGTACATCTGAGCAGTTCCAAATGTTCAGTGTTCTAACTGCATAAATTTAACTGTAATGCCAAATCAGAAAATAGGCTTGTTTTTTCGGGGTAGTGGGGGGAAATGAGGGCACGAATTTCTACCCAAATTTAGAAAGAAAAGATTGAGACTACTGGAATGGATTTGTGTGCCACAGACTGTTTTGAAAGACATTTAAAAGGAGAACTAGAAATGCAACTATCAGTTCTATTTCAAACTACACATTACTTTCAAGGCACTAAAATAATTATACCAGGTTTTCTTTTTTTAAACTTATTCAAAGATGACATAAGTGATTCTGTCACACAGAGAAAGGATGTTAATTACGGGGGCTTTGCTTAAGAAGACGGGAATGGGAAAATGTTTGGAAGAATTATGAGGGGTGATGATGATCAAAATTTGGGAAACACAAATTTTAGAAATTAGCATGGTTTTTAAGGCCAGGAAGGGGATGTGCTGAAATGACTTTGATCTTCAACGGTTCATCAATAGGTACAGTATACAAATTTCATGAAGTTCATTGTAGTTTGTTCATTTAGATCAGGGGTGTCAAACACAAGGCCCACGGGCCAGATTCGACCTGTGATGTGGTCAGATCTGGCCTGCAGGGTGTCGGTGTTCCAGAAAACCTCCACTCCAAACAATAACTCCGAGACAGACATCTCTCAACAGTTCCGTTTTATTTGGATAGTAAACTGGCACATCTGAGGAATCCCAAATCTGAAAGTTCCAGGGTTCCTTGCAGTAAGTAAAAACTACAAATCCACCTCCTGCATCCATCATCGCATCACATGCCCCAATCACCATCCGTCCCAACTTGAGACACCCCCTCACCCAGATGCAGAAATAACATGACCTTGACTTAGAAGAAGAATGCTATTATGTCTAAACCACATACATTCCAAGAACTTCCCACCTGGTGTCAATATGGCTTCCAAAGGTGACATGGGGCCATCCTAGAAAATGTAAGGGGCCGGCCCGCATTGCTTCAGCCCGGTCAACCCAGTGCGAAGAGGAAACATGGCAGCATGTTTGGGGAGTGGCGTCAAGCTGGCCAAACCCACCCAGTTGGACACGCCCAAGATTTCTTTAAATTGTTCCATCTGATCCTCAGTGGATCACTTGAGAATCAAGCCTTATACAGCTAGTCCACAACTTACAACCACAATTCAGCTCAAAAATTCTGTGTTGCAAAAGGTAATCACATGATCTAGGGATACAGCAATGGCTATAAGTATGAACCAGTTGCCAAGCATCTGAATTTTGATCACATGATCATGGGGATGCTACAAAGGTTGTAACTGTGAAAAATGGTCATAAGTCACTTTTTAGTGCGGTTGTAACTTTGAACAGTCACTAAATGGACTGTTGTAAGCCGAGGACTACCTGTACCCTGTATCACAGAAAACCTTTCTACTTTCTCTACTTATTTTAAGATGGTTATCGAGAAAACATCTTGATCTGAACAGTAAACCGAAGAGCAGAAATAAATCTCTATGAACATGTCAATGATTCTACATTAGAAGATCAGTAGTGTTGAATTCTTTCAAGGCTTGCTTGATCCAATGCATTTTTGAAGCAAAATGCTTTTATGGCAACATATTTTTAGCTGAGCTTCAATTTCTGTTACTTGACATACAATGTTGGGTAAAGAAAAGTTAGGAATGACAGTAAGAAGAAACCTTTATCATGACATAAGCAAATGCTCTTTTGCAGCTCTTAAGCAGTTTTAATTATAGGTTTACAACATTCGGGGCCTTTTAGCATATTATAATTTTACCCACTGATCTGAAAAATGGTAAGCAATCAGTCCTGTATGTTATCTTCATAGCTCGTGCCTAAGCTTTCAGCCAATTTTCTTTGTATTTAGACTTAAATGTGCAAACCACACTATATTAGTCTGCAAAGCATCAATGAGAAGGCTTAATTAAGTAACACTGACAGATAAATCCATTTCTTTTGCAGTAATCAAATCAAAGCAGGTTGACATAACACAGAAACTTAATACAGTTATTCCCTTGTAATTGGAAAAAGACCCTTTACTTCTCATTAAAGCAATCTTCTGGGTATTGGTATAATAAGACATCTCAGGGCTTTAATATTATGCTATAAAAGTCTCAAGATACAGGCTCCCCTAAGCAAACACATAAGATTATCTAATTTCTTCATCACAGAGGAACATATCATTTATATTATTTTAAAACTGTTAAATTATTTATCTCATCTAGAGTTCAAAAAATAATGCACTAGTACAAAAAAAAGTATAAAGACATAAATGCTGCTCTCAAAATGATTTTAGAATTAGATGGAAATAGCGGGTGGAAAGATTAATTTTTAATCAAAGAAATAGATTATGGGCAGAAGATTTAGTAATACTGGGCACTTTTAACTAAATTTTACTATACTTTTAAAAAGAATTAAAGCAACATTTTACTTTTGGTGGAGTTGGAGACCTGTTGAAAGTCTGGAATTTTGACTGAAAGATAAAGAGACCAAAATATAGTCAAAATAATTTGCACATATTGTTAAATATCATAAATTGTGAAGATAAGCTATATCCAGTTTCAAGCCAAGAGTGCCATTGCTGCTTCTTATTTAAAATCTTTTCTTATTCTGTTTTAAGGAGCTGTGAAAGGACACACAAAATGCTTCTCATCAGCACAAATTAACTAAATATAAACCGGTGGCCAAGTATCTCAATTTTGATCTTGTGATCATGGGGACACTGCAACGGTTGTAAGTGTGAAAAATGGTCATATGTCCCTTTCCCCCCCAGTGCTGTTGAACTTTGAATGGTCACTAAATGAATGGATGTAAGTCAAGAACTGCCTGTACATCAGTCAGCCATCACAGAATTAAGATAAGTGAAAAAAAAAATCCTGCTGCTACTACGATCCAACTGGAGAAGAAAATCCAAAAGCAATTTCTTTTCCATGAAATTAAATAATAATTTTATAATTCCCTCTAGCAAAGGAAGGAAAAATACAATTTAGCTCGCCATTTAAGAAAGGAATTAAACTATTCTGTATCTATACATACAATAGCAGTCCAGATAAACCCTGCCCCTTGTTAATGTTCAGTGTCTACAAGACTGGTGGAAAATTTCATTAATGCTGATTAGCATGGAAACCAACATGTACTGTACGTTCCCTCTCATACATATTTCTTCTACAAACCTCCATAATGTGCAGCAAAGAAGCCTAAAGATACATTCAGCACATACCAAGGAAATATTTCTTCTCAGTTTACATTATATAATAGAAACAGACAAGACCTGGGGGCAAAGGCAATTTTCCTACATGGGTTCTGCTATTTGAAGCAAAGTCACTCACTAGGCAAAATCTTTTTTTCTAAAAGTTAAATAGCAACACCAAAAGAGCAGTCTTGAAATAGAAAGGGACAGTTAACCTAAATGGCAAGAATACTTAGAAAATGTAAATAAATTGTAGTGTTTCTTCTGCTTTGTAAGCCCTATCAAAGCCCAAAATGAAAATATTAATAAAGTTCTTCACAATTATTTCTTTCATAAAACCTGTTCACGTTTCTACAACTCTTTTTGATCAAAGGAACATTACTCTTGTGACTCTTGGATCAGAAGAGAAATAACATTGACAGGACTGTATGTAGAAAGGAATTTCAAATATGAAAGAATCATATCACCATCTTATTTTTATCTCAGACTCTACAATAACATAATTTATAATTTGCAGGTGTTGAATGCTTACAATTTTATTGAGACCTTTTATTAAAATCTTTTTTTATATATAATTTGAAGGCTTATTAAGAATCAGATAGATAGGTAGATAGGTAGATAGATAGATAGATAGATAGATAGATAGATAGATAGATAGATAGATAGATAGATAGATAGATAGATAGATAGATAGATAGAGACAGAAGACAGACAGAGTTAGAAATAGATAGAGATAGAGGGAGATAGAGAGAGAGAGATAGAGATATTTCCTGAGCTAAACCATTTCTAATTTGAATTAATCTTTGATTTTGTTCTCCATCTGAAGGCCATAGCAATAGCACTTAGACTTATATACTGCTTTACAGTGCTTTACAGCCCTTTCAAAGCAGTTTAGAGTCAGCCTATTGCCCCCAACGATCTAGATCCTCATTTTTAGCCACCTCAGAAAGATGGAAGGCTGAGTCAACCTTGAACCTGTCAGGATTGAACTACTGGCAACTGGCAGTCAGCAGAATTAGCCTACAGTACTGCATTCTAACTATTGCACCACAATACTCACAATTCTCAGCATTTTGCAAAGGGTTATAGACTGTAACTATTTACTAGTCTTAAAGTGATTTAATAACTGTCTCCCCAAATTATACTTTTTTTGCCAAGCTCCTATGGTTATCTTTGTACATCACCACACATCTAACAAACAGACAAAAGTCTCTCTATTACTTATGTGAAAAGTTAGATTTTAAGTTAGCTTTTCTCTTCCTCGTGGCAGCTAATCTACTCTTTAATAAAGAGGTGAGAAGGACAATCCAGATAAATTGTCAAAGCAGACAATTCTGATTGATATCTCTGCGACTGTTTTACAGCAAAGGAGGACATTCATAGACCTTAATACCTGCATTGTTTTGGGTCCTAAGGGAGTAAATCAGTAAATGGCAATAACATTATTTACCCTTCAGCTACTGCTCTATTAAAAGCACATCCTTCTTAAAAATCGCTTACCATATAACAAGATACAGTTGTTTCCAGAGCACAAGCAATGTAAGACATGTTCTAGATTTTTATTTTACCTTTTGTTGTTATTTAGTTTTTGGTCAATTTAGCCCATTTATTTCTCCGTGAGTTTGGAAAAAGGCTAGTTACATTCTACTGACATGAATCTGTCCACAGAAAGCCATTTCCAGCTATGAAATTATATGCTCAAGTGGTTGATGTTGTCTTTTGCCTGCTCTGTGTATTGTTCAAATCAACTGAACCGTGTTCTTGATTATGTTCATAACTTCCACCAAAGGATACTATGGTTTCTGTCTTGATATGCACGAAGTTCCTGGGAGGCTTATCATCTATGAGTGAGTAAGTTTATTTCCATCCAAAAGGTTCCAAAACAGTGTTCATCCCATGTGCTGTTTCCCTTGCCCCTTCTTTGAAGATCCACTCTTCCATTTTGGAATGGCACCAAGCTACCTCCTCTTTAGAGGATTGCTCCTGCTGCTCCTGTTGCTATTACTATCATGTGTACAGCATTGGGGAAGATGCCAGAACTAAGGGGAGTGAAGTAGACTGGAAATTCAGTCAGCCTGCTGTGAAATGTAGGTAGGAAAAATTTGAATTAGCATAGATGTGTGAAGATATAGCTGCGTACTGCATGTTGTGCAGGATTTAAAACAGTGGGAAGCTCACACGCTTTAAACCTATCAACATATAGTTAGCTTTTGTCAAGAGTTACTAATTTTGAGTTTTAAAATAGTCAAACTTTCAGATACGGGCTGATTAGTACTTGAAAAGGTGGAGAAAAGAGGGAGAGAATCAAAGTAATAGAATTAATTGGGTTAGATTCACTAATCCCATTCTGAGTATGCATTACTTAAGATTGTGATTTGCCTAACAGGAAATCTTACATTTATATTTTGTATTTCTATGCACAATCCTTATTCAAAGAATTATTTCTTTTCAGATATTTTCTTTTTTACTGGGCATATTGGAATATTTTCTCTTTATACAACAGATACCTCATTTCCATTTTACAAGCAAGCAATTGTCAACTGAGAACAGGATAAAACCCTAGCATTGGGTATATTTTATGGTTATGTTCCCTTTTAAAGAGACTAGGTAATTTTTAGTTTAATATACAGGTAGTCCTGTATATGACCACAATTGAACCCAATATTTCTGTTGCTAAACAAGGTAGTTGTTAGGTGAGGTTTACACTATTTGATGAAAGATCATAAAATAGGGTAAACCTCACCTAACAACTTGCCATAGTTGTTAAGTGAATCATTGCAGTTGTTAAGATAGTAACATGGTTTCTATGGTTGTTAAGTGAATCTGGCTCCCCCCCATTGACGTCACTTGTCAAAAGTTCACAAAGTGATCACATGACCCTAGGATAGTGCAACCATCAAAAATGCCAAATTTTGATCGTGTGACCATGGGATTCGTAAGAGTGAAAAACTCTCATCACTTTTTTCAGTGCGGTTGTAACTTCAAACTATTGCTAAATAAATTATTGCAAGCCAAGGACTACCTGAATTAGATACTTCTTTCATTGTCGACGACATTCTCTTTTCAGTTGAGCTGAGTCATTCTTATATAGTACACGTACTAAATTTTAAAATGGCTCATGTCTTAAACTGGGTTAGTGAGCAGAGCTTAGGCTAATCCATTTTTGGATTGATTTTTCCCCATTAGAGTATATATAATTAAATCTCACCGAAGGGGATTAATTGATTAGATTTTAGGAGCCTTTTTAGGAGCGACAGAAAGAAAAGGAATAAATCTTAACTATTTTAAAATAAGCGTTTGTGCATCTGTTATTTAAAAAAAGTTATTTGGTGTCACTGAGAGTCAGGCTGTCTACAAATTAAAAAAAAAATACTATCATCATCACTAGAAACCCATTTGGAAAGGAAGCAGAATTCTCCTAAACACCTTGAGAAAAAAACATACCATGATACCCCTTTTTAATTGCCTTTTGACTTAATCCAATAGAGTTATCAAGGACAGAATTCCTGCCCACTCCTGAATAGGAGAGTATACAATATTTCTGAGAGTACAGCTAGTGTGCTCAACTCCCGATTCATTTAGTGACTGCTCAAAGTTACAGTGGCACTGAAAAAAGCGACTTATGACTATTTTTCATATTTACGACTGTTGCAACATTGTGATGACCCAGTGTAACACAAACCTAACAAAATCCAAAACATAAATAAATGTCCTGTAATGCCTCCAACTTGGCCCCACTGTTCAATAATTCTCAGTTGGAGATAAAACGTACTAAAAAAAATAGTCTTCAAAAGAAAGAAATACAGTCCGAACTTAATGAGCAGATAGAGGTGAAATAAAAAACCAAAAAAACTACAATGATGAAATTTCCACAACGGAACAGGATAAGTAATTACCAAATTCAAAGAGATAACAAGGCAAAGTCTGTTGGAAGGACACCAACCAAGATAACTTCAACCCAAGATAAAACACACTTCGCTTCTGGCAACGCTGTGTTGTAATTGTCTCTCTTATGTACTAGTCTCCCCAGCTGCAACCAATGAGGAGGATCATGGCCGCTTCCACTCACATAAGCCAAGCTGTTGCCTTCACTATTCCTCCCTGTGTGTCCTAGGATGCAGAGGGAATGGGCCTGGTTCTTCCTCTGACTGCCCAGCCAGCCTCTGCCCTTCTCCAGCCTCCTCCACAACCTCTGGAGCCACACCTCCACTCCCTGTTGGCTGTTCCTCCTCTCCCTCAGTGTCCAACTCTATCAAGGACATGACAAACATCCCCATGGTCACATGATCAAAATTCAGATGCTTGGCAACTTGACTCATATTTATGATGATTGCAGTGTCCCGGGGTCATGGGATGACCTTTTGCAACCTTCAGATAAGCGAAGTCAATCAGGAAGCCAGATTCACTTAACAACCAGGCTACTAACTTAACAACAGAAGTGATTCGCTGAACATCTGTGACAAGAAACAATTGTCTCGCTTAGCTACAAAAAATTTGCTTCAATTGTGGTTGTACATCAAGGACTACCCGTAGAGCAAATCCAGAATGCCATCAACAATACCAATTCATGGTATTTAATAAGTGTCACCATATAATGACAAAAACAAAAATAACCAAAATGCTAAGAAATTCATGCTTTATGACCAGAAAAATGGACCTGTGTAATGGAAATCCTAATAAAGCTTTTTCAATGATAGCTCAAACTATCCCCTATAAATAATCATTTGTAAAAGCCCTACAACCATCACCTACAAAGACGGAACAGAACATTTCTTAGGACGCAGCATTCCCTACAATGTTAAACAAAGCGCTATTCATTGGATTCATCATCAGAGCATTCTGAGCAGGTGGTCTGATCATTATTTTAGTTGAGCTTGCCAATTTCTTGCCAAACTAGCAATAATGCCTTGATATTTGGCTTAGTAGGCCATGAAATATTAGGAAGAACGGTGCTCAGGTAATTAAAGCTTAGATAATGAATTCCTAAAGTTGATATTTTTAATTTTTTTTTCAAAATTAGCTATCAGTACAACAGAAACTGGAATCAGGCATAAAAAGCAAGCTGCACAGCAAGCATTCCTAAAATGAGGAATAATACTAAAAATATTGTTCTTAAAAAACTCAGGAGAGAGAAGATTTCCCCCTCCTCAGTTTTCTTCAGTATAGAATTCAAGATTTTCTGATTTAATCATTTCTGTATGATTGAGGGTCCAAATGCTGACCTTCATTTAACTTTCAATTAATACTAATAATATTTTTTTTTATTATTATTACTTCAACATAGCCTGATTTATGACAAGAGGGGAAAATTTCAACTTGCTAAAATAAACTGAATAATCATATGGTATAGTATTTAATAATTTGCTACACAGTTACGCCACATTAGTAATCTCATTAAAAGTTGGCAACACAACCTTAATACATCATTTCAAGAGAGAGAGAGAGAGAGAGAGAGAGAGAGAGAGAGAGACCGAGAGCGCTATGGTTCCCATAAGACATGGAAGGTTAATGCTGCTGTTCACATACATTATATAGCTTATTTTACAGAATAAGCATCCATAATGAATTAAAGCATCGCATTCAAGTGTCTATATTGATCATGAAAATGCCATTAGAAAAAGAATTAAGGTTGAAATTTAATTCACTGAGCAATTTCCTTAAATAGTATTCAAGAACCCAGGAAAACATATGACCTTATAAAGGACTCCGCAAACAGCAAAACTCAGCACGATGTATGGGAATGCTTATAACCCTTGAAAATTCTGGTGCCAAAAAGTTGATTACAGGATAGCAACCAAGCCATGTTCCTAAGTTTTCAAAGCTACTACTCCCATCTATTTGTCAGTAGTCGGACACATGGAAACGATTAAATAGAAAGCTGCTGAACATAGAAACCACTATCCAGCATTTTGTTCTACTATTTAGCATCTGAGGAACAGAAGTAAACAGACCCATAGCACAAAAGACCATACAGAGTCCCCAACGTACAACCCCAACTCAGTCCAAAATTCCTGTTGCTATCTGAGATGGTTAAATGAATTTTGCCCCATTTTTACGACTCTTTCGTGCCAAAGTTGTTAAGTGAATCACTGCAGTTGTTAAATAAATATGACTTCCCCATTGACTTTGCTTGTCAGAAGGTTGCAAAAGGTGACCTGAATTTTAATCACATAAACCATGGGAATGCTGCAATGGTTGTAAGTGTGGAAAAAATGGTCACAAGTCACTTTTTTCAGTGAAGTTGTAACTTTGGTCACTGAATGAACTGTTGTAAGTCGAGGACTACCGGTATTCTTGCCTCAATTTTCAATTAATTGGTTTGTAATGCTGGATAACTGGAATGAAAACACAGTCACTAAGTTTTCTTCCCTGTCTTATTCCTCTGATTGTTGTAAGCACTTTATTGTAGTCACTTTCATTTGCTATACCTGGATAGTAGCCTGTAGATTACCTGGATATAATTGTAATGATTATAAGCTTTAAAATTATAAATAAAGCAACCTATATAAATAAATAGCTTAGTAAAAGACTTGAAACTGGGGAGGGGGGATGAGAGACACTATCAGTAGCAAATTCCATTTTCACCAGAAAGAAAGAGAGGTCTGGTTTCCTAATGATTTCTCTTCTAAAAAAGCAAGAGATGGGGGGGAAATATAAACACAAAAATATATACAAGTACCTTCCAAATAGTTTTCTGTCTTTATAGAAGAATCATAAACAAAACAAAACAAAACAACGCCACGCAACACAACGCAAAGCAATGCAAATGCAATAAAATATCAGCCCAAGATGGAAACAGAAGGAGGTAGGGGACAAAACTGGATGGGGGTGAGACAAAAGGACTAGGCAAATGGAAAGAGATTGGCGGGGGTGGTGGTGGGGGGGGGAGAAAAATAATGTTTAGGCATTAAGAGTTAAATTTACCAATCAACCAAAATCCCAATTGGCAAAGCTTCAAAGGCAACCATGCTTTTTGGAAGCATTATCTGCAGTCATTTGCATCTCTTATTGTTCCTTTGTTTTCAATAGCTACTTCTAATCTTATCATAGTAGATTTTTTCAATTTTCAGGTAGTTATTAGGGAGGAAAGGAATTGTCATCTATTTCATTTAACAAATACTGTATTTCAGAAGAACTTGTAATTCAATGTTCAAAGTAAGATAATATATAGAATCTACAAGCCTGTTTCCAACCATCACATAAGCAATTGTACTATTAGGAGCCAGTATTTTGATATCATTTTACTTCTCTCTTATAACCTCTTAACTAAAGTAAAATACCATTAATTTATGAAAAAAAACTTTTTGTTGCAAAAAGACAGCTGAAATTACTTCTTTATGACATTTATCACTTGAGTTCAATTACGGGCTATATAAATTCAATATTACTTTATTAATCCATGCTTTTCATAGTACATTTACAAGTTCACCCTTTCCCTCTTTTCAAGTTAGGGCATCAGAATTAATTCTCCAAAAAAAAAATCATATACAAGATATAAATAATATATAAGCAAAACAAAACTTAAAGATAACAACCTTGTCTCAATTCCTAATGATGAAGCGGTACACTAAAAGTAATTCTTTAGATTATAAGGGAGATTAAGTGCAAGCAACATTGAAATAATAAGGAAAGATAGTAGGAAAAGGAGAATCCAGTGAAATACCATATTTTAAAGGTATCCTTAACCACATGGATCAACATGTTGAACAAAAAAAAAAAAAAGACTCTGTACTTTAAGATAAATACTAGGAAGGGGGGAAAAGTTTTATAGAGAAGGTGATTTCCCATCATTCGTACTATCTATCTTATATGTCATTTTTCCAAAAGGAAAAATGATGTTTCTTACATTTTAAAAAATATTAACAAGCAGACTTACTATCTCATAAGAAACTCATTCTGAAATTGATCTTCATAGAACATTCTAGGTCCTGCAACTAATTTCAACAGTTTTTGGGAATATAACAATATACATAACATTCTGAAAGACATGATGTGCTATTATTCAACATCCATAAACATTGTAAATTTTGCACCACCGTTCAATATGCACTTCATTCCTGTTTCTTATGAAAATATCTACAGACCCCTCACGTCCTAGACATAAATTGTTTCAACTTCTACCCTCAAAATGACGTTCTAGGGCACTGCACACCAGAACAACTAGACACAAGGACAGTTTTTTCCTGAATGCCATCACTCTGCTTAGCAATTCCCACAACACTCTCAAACTATTTACTAAGACTGTATTCCTTCTTCTTCTCATCCTTCCTATTATCTATCTCCTCCTATTTATGACTATTACCTTGTTGCTTGTATCTCTACAATTTATATTGTTTTGTTTCCGAGTATGATTTGATTGCTTATTTAGTAACCTATGACTATCACTAAGTGTTATATCTTATGATTCTTGATAAATATTTTTTTTTATTTTTATGTACACTGAAAGCATATGCACCAAAGACAAATTCTTTGTGTGTCCAATCACACTTGGCCAATAAAGAATTCTACTCTATTCTATTTCAGTTGTGGAAAGTTATTTTTCAGACAACTGAATTAATCAAGAGGTTTTGTGATTGACAGAAACTTTTGAGGAGATGATAAGATTTGAAGTATATAACGCAGAAGACCTATGGAGTCCTTGATGTTCTCTAAGTTGAGTGTCTGGTTACAGATGTTCCATTATCAGACAGCACTAAGATGTCAACAGTTCAACCCTGAGCTACATATATTCTCTTCTCTTGGCAATAATAACGGTAAAATAATGGACTAGATAATTTGATTAATAAAGTATGATATTGTTTAATAATGAGTATGTCAGGGAGAATTGTTACAAAACTTCACTAAGCACTGGTCCAGGAAGCTTTTGAAAAACAAGAAACTTGATTATGCCTCCTACATAAAAAGTAATAAAATCCAATAGAATGCTGGCTAGATTTTGACCAGGGTGACAATGTCAAGTTTGTATATGAATAGTGATTTCCAACTGGAACAAGTGTAGAAAAATTCTATTTGTATCTACCCAGAAATGTGTTTCACTGAGTTCAATGTAATTTGCTTCTACATGAATACATGTAGTAGCCTCCCCACAATCTGGTTTCCTCCAGATGTTTTGGATCTCATATCCCATATTCCCAGTTAGTACCACTGCTGACCTTATTGCTTTGGGAATATGGGAACTGAAGTATGACATATTTCATACATAAGATTGCAACCTTAATACAGTAATCATACTGTATTAAATGTGACATAATTTGTTTCTCTCCCTACCACCACATATATATTAGCAGTATATTGTTGCAATATATATTTCCAATAAATAAAATGAATTTATATTATTAAAAATTGCTATAGCTGCACATGTACCAATTCTAACTGAAATGAATAGGCTCCCCAATTTATCTGTATAGCACATTTTAAAAATTATTCTGTTCATTTGTTTCCCATTCCCACCTACACTTTCTTCCCCCTCCATTCTATAGGCAGTCCTGACTTACGACTGCAAATGGAATCAGATTTCTGCTTGTAAATTGTTATTGTCTTAAGTCAAGGTACCCACATGACCGAATCTGATTTTACAACATTTTTTGGTGAACCTTCACTGAATCACTGTGATCATTAAACAAATGGCGCAGTCATAAGTGCGAACCATTCTTCTGAATGGATGTTTTTTTGCAGGGGAAAATGCCACAGAAATGACAGGCATTTGATCTTGGGATGTTGCAACCAGTTCTAAAGGTGCACCAATTGCCCTGAAATGCAGTCAAATTACAGCTGAGAAATGCTTCATATTCCACTCTTAAGAATTTCAAAACATCAAGCAATGCAAATGTAGCATCTACCTGCAACCCATTAAAGCAGCTATATCAAAAAAACATGGCATCTTTAAAACATGTCTGTTTTTCCATTTGAATTAATGAATAACCTATACTGAAGTTTAGTGTGCTGAATCCATCTTTAGGCTAAGCCTAAATTGCAAACCTCTTGACCATAATGCAATTTTCACAAATAAAAACCACAGAAATCTTCAATACTATCTTACACTTTTTCTACACTCAGTTTGATAAAGAGTTTCAGCAAACTGGAAGGCTCGTATATTCCTTTGTGGCATTTTGTTTGGTCCAATAAACAAATTGCTTAATTGGGGTTTTTTTTCCCATCAGAGGAAGAGGGGGAGATTCAGCTACAACACAGCAAGGCCCTATTACTTTAAAAAAAATAGTTTTAAATACATCTCCCTGGATAAGATTTGGTAACAGTAATGGTCAGAAAGATATATTCTAATTCTTACTTGGATTATGCTTCAAACCATTAATCTTTGCACTTGGCAGGAGGCAGTCAGTGTGCAAAATTCTTTGTATATTCAACTGTGAAACAGATGGTTCAAACCGGTTGGGGAAGCCCAGAGAAAATTTTAAAAGGAGTGAGAAATCTGAAAAGTTTAGGAAGCATTGCTGAAAGCAAGAATGAGATGTACCGTCACAAACATGCCCTTATGACAGAAGGAATGCACTTACTGCAAGAGCCAAAAATTAGCTTCCTGTGTTTGGAAGGATAGAAGCACTATTGCTGCTAAGAATTCTTTTGACTCCCGTTTGTGTTTACACGTATAAACCTTATGCCATTTCTTCTTCTTTTTTAACTTTAACACAAATAAAATGCAAGGGAAATCATAAATGGAAACGCAATTCTCTCAACTGCTGCTTTGGGCCCTAAAATACACAGATGTAAATGAAAATACATGCTTGACATTTGGTAGAGCCAGTTTTGTTTAAGACTGCCAAACACAGAAAGGAAGTTCAAGTGTTGGATAAATGTTAGAAGAGCTGTGCCAAAACCCTAGTGATAATATATACATTTCTCTGTTTGTATGTGTGCCTGTGTGTGTAAATTTTTCTGTCCATTGAACAACTAAATCACTGGACTTTTCTTTTTTCTTCAAATGATGTTAATCAGTGTTCACTGGCAGTATTGTATCTATTTCATCAAGATGTATAGGGCTGTTGTGCTGAGTCACATGTACAAGAAAGACATTATGACATTCTGAGGATCTCAATTTTCATTTCATTTCTTTTCACAAATAGCTTTCTGGCTCTCATGTTTACAAAGAGCAGCTTGCAAAAATAGTGGAAAGTATTTACTGAAGGAAGACTTCCCTGTCTCTCCGTAATGACTTTTGTTCACTCTACATCTTCTTTTTTTAACAATTTCACGTTTGTTTGTCCAATCCTTTCTTTTCCTGTATTCCTATTTCTTTATATTTTACAACTCACTTGCTCCTTAAAACAGACTGCAAAAGCTGTATTGTAAAAGTAGATGTACATATATGAATGTGCTTATGTATGTATCATTCTTCCTTTATTACAAACCATACTCTGATTCTTAATTTTTGTCAGCAGCCTAATTAAATTTGTTTTTTTTTAAAATCATGATAAAACAGAAATGCCAGTCTAAACAAAGAGATATGTTTTAGTAAATACTGAAAGTTTGAATAATAATGAATTATATCATTCTTTTGGGGAGTAATCAGTCTAAACAGTATTTTCCTTCTAGAATAATTTTTATTTTTTCAAAAGTAAAATAAAATATATGCATTCCAACTTTAACAAAGTGCAATTTTTTCATCCTGTAAAAGAGTCATACCTCAGTTGACAAGATTAATAGAGACATTAAAACCTGTGCACTACTAAAGCAAATAGACCTGCTCAAATTATACTAATTTACAATGAACACTGTAGACTGCCGGGTAATAATGGAAATCTCAGTTGCTTTCTGGGTCATTAGAAAGAAACTTTCTAAGGTGAAGGTAATTCATCCTTATAGAGCTATGCTAAAAGTCACAGAATCTGTAGCATAAGCTATACCTTTCAGAAGGATAAGAAGACTTCAGAAAACAATCTTTGGTTCCTATCAGATTTATTCCCCAAATAAGGAATTATATCCAATTTGAAATATTATTTTCATTGCTTGAGAAGGATATATAGAGTTTTTTTACCCAAACCTTAGCAACTGAATTTAACACCATTGGCATGCCAAAGGCAAGGCTATGGAAATAGTCAACCCTGGGAGCAGCAATTTTGGAGACTGTGGTGTGTGGGTTGTCAGAGATATGTATGTTGAGTCACTACTATTAGCGCATGAATCTGTTTGATTTTGGTAGCAGTGATAAAGATAGAACTGGCAATGATGTGCTTGGGCCAGCCTGGATCCTATGAGTGCTGTTCATCACCCTGATTTGGCCTGGATATCAAATAGCTTCCTCTACTTGTCGATTAATCCTAGCCTTGGAGATATTTTAAAGAAAGGTTCCATCTCATTCATCTTCATACAATGCTTATCTTGCGTGGACTGCTCATTTCGAGTCATACCATAACGTTTCATTTGGATTAAGATCAAGGCTCTGATTTCCAAAAATGTGAAAATTCTAATCTTTTGGGCATTCTGTTTCTAATATTTTCCTTCTAGAATAATTTTTACTTTTTCAAATGATTTTATAAAATACTAACTGGATAGCCATGCTTTGCTACAAAATTATGTGATCGGGCTTAGTTTTGGGGGAGGAAAATAAGGAGGGGGGGGGGGAATTCTGCCTCTGCCTACCAGCATCCATTGGTATTCATCTGGCTAGTGTCCTGTCAGTGTCTGAGAGTTGAGAAACTGAAACAGTATTTGCTGTGTGAGCAAGAAGGAGACAGCAAGGAGCCTTGGTGTGGCTTAGCTCAACTGTTCTGTACTAAAGCTGCTTGCTGCTGTGAAACTAAAACTGAAACTAAAACTCTGCTCTGCTTGTGTTTTGCATTTGGAACAGATTATATGCATTCCAACTTTAACAAAGGCTAATTTTTCACCCTGTAAAAGAATCACAGTGCATTTATTTGTATGTTTGGCATTGTTGTTCTGTTGCATGACTCTCATTTATTCGGGACAGATATCAAATATCTTTCCATAGAATTTTCTAGTATGACCCCCAAATCCGTTGTTTCCTGAATTGCAAATTGTCTAGCTAAGGAGTCCCCAACCTTTCTGGATTTCTGGACCAGCGGAAGAGGGGAATGGGCGTTGGTAGAAGTTACCGTGAACGCCCTTTCTATCTATGCTGCGAGAGAGCCCAGGATGGGTTGACTCCTTCCTATGATGTCATTTAGTTGAGTCTGTACTAAGATATAAAAACCAGCCCCCGGGAGAGACCCCAACTTTGGTGAAGATACTTGACAGACTGAAAGGTGTCTCTGAAAGCACAAAATGAATACAGAAATATGACTTACCCTCTCCGGATGAATCAAGGGACGGGCTGGGCTCTCTCGCAGAATAGATAGAAAGGGCGTTCAGGGTAACTTCTACCAACACCCATTCTCCTCCATGCTGCATCGAGAGCCCAGGATGGGACATACCAAAGCTTGCATGTCCACGGGCGGGTCTTCGTCCGGCTCATCACACTGACTGTTACACCACTCGTTGAAGCACCCGTCTACCGAAGGCTGCAGTCTCCAAGGCAAAGGCATCCAGATGATAGTGTCTGATGAAAGGAGACGGGGAAGTCCACGTGTCCACACAACAGATCTCCTCCAAGGGTGCTTAGGTCACCCAGGCAGAAGTGGCCACGCTTCTGGTAGAGTGCGCCATCAGACCTCAAGGAACTGGAAGGGCCGCAGCTTTGTAGGCCTGCTCAATGCAAGATCTAACCCACCTGCTAATAGTAGGAGAAGAGGCCTTGTGCCCCAAGTGAGAAGGGAAAAGGAAACAAACATGGCTTCTGACTTCCTGAAGGATGAAGCGCGCTTAATGTATATTCTAAGAGCCCTTCTTACGTCTAGCGTGTGCCACTGCCGCTCTAAGTCATGGTGCGGGAGGGGGCAGAAGCCAGGCAGCACAATGTCCTGGGACCTGTGAAACCAGGTGTTAACCTTTGGAATAAATGAGGGGTCCAGATGGAGAACAACCCTATCATTGTGAAAGGAACAAAGGTCCTGTCTGATGGAAAGAACAGTGAGCTCGGATACCCGCCTGGATGAAATGATGGAAACGAGGAACACTACCTTCAGAGTCAGGAAATGGAGAGACACTGTTCTAAGGGGTTCAAAAGGGGGGCTTTGTAAGGGTATTAAGGACCACATGAAGATCCCAGGAAGGATACCTGTGAACCACCGGTGGGTGCAGGTTGGAAGCCCCTTTCAAAAACCTCCTGACTGAAGGTTGATGGGATAAGGAAGTGAACCCCATGAAAGAACTGAGGAGAGGGCCTCAACCTGCCTGTGTAAGGTGTTGGGGGCCAAACCTTTCTCCAGATCATGCTGAAGGAATCTAAGAACCTCTGCCAACTCAACTGAAGCAGGAGAGAGACCCTCCCTAAGACACCATCGGGAAAGGGCCTTCTAGGTGGCATCATAGATGCGCCTTGTAGAAGGTTTGCAAGATGCCAGGGTAGTGATGATGACCCTTTCAGGAAGATCAGCGTCCTCTAGCCGCTGCCGCTCAAGTGCTACAAAGTTAGCTTGAGCCACTGGGGCTCTGGATGGAGCAGAATCCCCTGATGAAGGGAGATTAGATGGGCTGGGATCCTCCAAGGATAAGCCACCGATAGGTTGACCAGGTCCACAAACCAGGGCCTCCTTGGCCAATAGGGAGCCAGGAGGAGGAACTCCACTCGTTCCTCCAACATCTTCCAAATTACTGCCAGAATGATGGGAAATGGGGGAAATGCGTAGAGGAGACCATTGGGCCATCTGCACCGAAGAGCATTGGGCCCCTCCGCTCCCTGGCAAGGAAACCTGGTGAAGAATCTGGTGACCTGGGCGATTTGAGGAGTGGAGAAGAGATCCACCTCCAGTGTACCGAATCTTAGGGAAAGGTCCCTGAATAGAGACGGAGGAATGGACCATTCTGCCTGGTCGACTAGGCTCCTGCTGAGCCAGTTGGCCTGGGAGTTGTCGACCCCGAAGATGTGGTCTGCCGAGATCGACAACAGGTGTTTCTCTGCCCATAACCCCAACTGTAGAACCTCTCCCAAGAAGGCTCTGGACCTTGTCCCTCCTTGCCGGTTGACATGAGCCATTGCGGCCATGTTGTCCAAAGGACTAGAACATGAGAGCCAGTCACTGAATGCCTGAAATGCTTGAGAACTAGAAAAATGGCTCTGAGCTCTAGCCAATTTATGGGAAGGGTCTGCTCTGACCTGGACCAAATGCCCTGAGCTATCCGGCCCTGCATATGGGAACCCCAACCCAGGAGGCTGGCATCAGTGGTTATCACTAGCCTGTCTGGGACCCTGAACAGAAGTCCCTTCCAGATTAACGGAGAATGCCACCAATTGAGAGATCTCCATATTTGTGGTGGGAGCGGGATCTTGATGGATGAGTGGCTGGTTCCTGCTCATTGGTAGTGAAGCAGGAACCAATGGAGTGGATGGAGTGGAAAAATCCATGGCTCTGGAGATATGACAGGGTAATTTGCAGATCCTGATGGGCTGCATGGATGGAGAAGGACAGAAACAAAATGTCATCCAAGTAGCATTGGATCCCCACTGGAACAGAATGCAGAGATGCCATCAATGCTGCCAGAACCTTCATGAAGACCCTTGAGGCCAATGAGAGGCCGAAGGGAAGTGCTTGATACTGGTAATGGGTGTTCTGGTAACAGAAACAGAGAAACTGGCGATGATAAGGCCAAATGGGGATGTGGAGGTAAGCCTCCGTGAGATCAATGGAAGAAAGGAGATCGCCCTCCAGAACGCTCTCTTAAAATAGAATGCAGAGTCTGCATTTTAAATCGCCTGTATTTTACAAATTGGTTGAGAAATTTTAGATCAAGGATGGCTCGCCACCCCCCCTGAGGCTTTGGTAACGATGAAAAGATGAGAGTAAAGCCCACGTTCCCATTGAGGGGGGGTACAGGTTGAATAGCTGTGATTTCAAGAAGGTGTTGAATGGCCTAATTCATGAGGGCTTGCCTTGACATGTCCCGAGAGACAGGACAGATCAAAAAATTTTCTAGGGGTGGTGTTAGGAAGTCCAATTGTAACCCTGACCTAATAGTGCTGAGCACCCAGGCCTCCATTGTTGACTCCTCCCATTTGGAGGCAAAGAAGGCTAGGTGACCTCTGATGGGTGGGGAGAATGAGGGATTACTGAGATTAACGGAAGGAACAACCCTGAACCCTGGGAGCTGCTTGAAGCGAGGAAAAAGGGTACTGAAGATCGCTGGGGGTTGCTATCTAACAGAACGCTTTCAGAGACACAGCTACTGACTAAAAGGAGCTGAGTCAAAATCTGGGGTCTCTCCCGGCGGCTGGCTTTTTTATCTTAGTACAGACTCAGCTAAATGATATCATAGGAAGGAGTCAACCCATCCTGGGCTCTCAATGCAGCATGGAGGAGAAATGGGGGGGATGGTTCTACACAAACAGCTGGCAAACGCATGTACACAACTGCATTTGCACAAGCGATAGGCACACATGCCTTCCACTTACACAAATGGAGCTTTGTATGCATGAACACACTTGCCCGCTGCTCAGGCAATTAGAGCTGCACACATGCATGTGTTCATCCATCGATTCCTCAGCCCAGTTCTGTACAGACCACGGTCTGGTTCTGGGTGTATATATATGTATATGTATATGTATATGTATATGTATATGTATATGTATATGTGTGTACACACACATACATACACACACACACACACACACACACAGTATATACAGACAATTCTTTAGTGGGTGGCTTTTTAAATTATTATTTTCAAATATCCTTATTTGCTTCCCTGGGTTCTTTCTGACCTCCAGGTGTATTAGATACCTTGCACTTGAGGTGATTTCATTGGCGGTCTTGGGAAGACAAACAATGATATTGCATTTTTTGTATTTGTACAGTATCTATTTGACTATGACTTAGCTTTGAGTCTTAATATGCTTCTACAAACCAGTGTTCTGAAAATCAAACTTGGATGGCAGCAATGAACATGTGCAATTTTAATAGGGGAAGGCTGCTCAGATCCCAGGTTGATTGCCAACTTACTGACTGGACATGTGAATAAACTTAAAAGAGATTTTATCTTAGGGCTTTTCTAAAAACAAAAGGCATCAAAGTTGACTCAGACTGTTCAATAAAGACATGACACTATATTCGGTTGCACATGTTGTTGTTTTTCAGCCGGACTCTTTTTCTCTAATAATAGACTTAGATGAGCCTCAGAGAACATTGTAGGTCACAATACATAAGCATTTCCGATAGTTCTAAAGGATTCATAATCTTTCTCTCACCACTGTAGGTAAACAGCAACAAAAATATTGTCTAGGGAGACTCAGATAACTTTGTTTACAAATGCTTTTTTATCTGTTTAGACTAGTATGCCAGGTGCAGACCTATGTAGAACTGCCAGTTCTAGTCACAAAAGCAACATTCCCAAGCTTGACTAGTGCTAATGTATTTTGTACAAGGCTGTCTTTTAAACATAATTGGAAAATGTCCTTGACTCAACATGCAGGAATCCAAAATATTCGTAGTGGCCAAGGAGGTGCAAGTTTTGTACCATTTAATATTGGAGTGGGAAATCGGGTTGGCTTGACCTGATTAATTCTTGAAAAACCTATGTTGGCTCCTCCTAAGCAAGGCATTTTACCTTAAATATCAAAAGCTAGGTTTACCCAGTATCAATTGCAATCTCAGTATTCGGTAGCTACCTAGATCCACTTGCTCCCCCTTTCCCCCACTTTTCTTTCAAGGTTCCCATGTTTTTAATCTATTCAACCAGCTCTTCCCAATTGTTCTGGACCATTTCAATTTGAGCCAGTCAGTATGTCTCTTTTTTAATGTTCTGAAAATGAAGCTGTCAATAAGACCATTCAGGAATTTTGGTAATGTTGCCATCTTTGCAGAATTACTTTTCCAAAAGATCTGAACTTATTCTTTGAAAATTCAGTAACTTAGTTTAGAATTATATTATTCAGATAGTCTATCTAGCTTGGCAGCCTATGGCACATTCTTGCAATGGTACATTTATTTTTAATTATTTAATTTTAAAAATTCTCTTCTAATGCAATTTAGTAGAAGTCATAATTTTCAATAAATACATTTTGGGATAATACCAGTTTCAAAATAGCAGGTAAATAACAACTACTATTAATTATTATTCATGGGCTAGTAATTTAATATTATATTACAAACAAACATTTTTGCAAAAGGGATTTTATTTGCTTGAAACTGTGCAATAGCAATACATTAAATAAAAATGTCTTCCGATTTCAAAGTCTGTTTCGCATACACTAGTGGCATCCAAGGCTCCTGAATTAATATCAACACTGAAAGCTGTTTTGGATTATTCTAAATTTACACATTTTTAACAAATACAAAGCATTACCATGTTATTTGCAATAGTTCTGAATATACAATTGAATAACCGACATAAACAAAGCAATGGTAAATCATCTTAAGGTGAGACTAATTGAACAGAGTTTCTTTAATGCTGATTGGATAGCTCAGATAAAGCTTTTTAAAACTTTTAATTTCAATTCATTATGCTAGAAACATAAATAATGGAGCACACACACATTTGATATAGATCTGCTTTATTATCATTCTATTTTGGTTCAAATATCAATACGATTGTTCATTTAAATTTGGGAAGACAAGTATGGTTTAAAGATATGTGAATTTGAATGATATGCTGCAAAATTGGAATTATAGTATAGATTAGACAAAAGATAAAAGATAATATAACATAACACAATTTTATTGTAAATTTTCTACTACCTTAAAAATGAAATTCAAATTAAATTCTTGTTGCCTACTCTCAACAAAAAGTGTATATCTACCCAATCACATATATAACACACATATGCACATGCTAAATACATGAAAATCTATGGATTTACTAAGCAGGAAACATAACAAATAAAAATATTCTTTTATGATGAAAAGGCAATGTCACCCTAATTATCTCTATGTATTCTGTTGATAAACTGGTTCTTTATGATGTAAACGAAAGACCAATCAATATTATTCATGGTGTGGTCGAAGTTCAATTTTTTATTTTTTTAAAAAATAGTTTGTTTGTTTTTACAAAAATACATATTTTTCCTTTCTGTGTACCAAAACAATACATATTAACTAATATTTTCAGTAGGATTCCCAACACAACCTCGCATAAGAGGAATTCAACTTCCTTTCATATAAGAAGCCTGTTCAACTTTGAAAGCAACAGGGCAGATTGAACCTGCAGCATTTGAGTTTATATTTACAACAGAATTTGCAAACATACCCTAAAAAGGCGGACAATCACTGAACAGACCAAAGCAACAGAACTTGAAGTTCATTTCAACAGATTCCTTATGATCCTCTTGCTGATTACTAAGCCATTCAATTCTAATAACCATTGCTCTTTTGAATACAGTAGTTGAGGTATTTTTATAGACCTCCAGAACCCTGTTTACAAACCCAGCAGACCTTCACCCACACTGAAACCAATAAGCAGTAAACAAAAGACAGTCATCCAGAAACATCCCTAGATCCTTGAAGATATCCTGAAATTTGGGAAACTATTTCTGTCCAGAGCATATGCTTAAAAACTGCTTTAAAGTGCAAAGGAAATGAGGTGGTACTCACCCATATGCTCCTGATGCCATCGTGATTCAGAAAACATTATTGAACATTTAGCATTGTATTAAATTTGGAAACCCCAAGTATATTATTGACTCCTGCTTGCTCATAGCAGTCAATAAAGCAGACATTCCTTTCTTTAATAATTGAAAAATTAACAAGAGTACCAAAATATGGTAATCTTAGTGTTAGAAAAAATTCAACCCCCCCCCATTAGGTATTATTATAAATTATTATTTCAGAAATAAATTTAAATAAGATACTGAATTTAGATATATCAATTATTCTGTTGCCTTTTGAGACCAGCTGTCTTGAGTTCTCCCCAATTGTCATCTATTCCATCATGATATCTGAAATATTTTCATCTGAACTACTGTCTGGGCTTGCCTCCCTCCAACTTGTCTTCCTATCTTCTTGTCATTTCATTTAGATAATAAAACTGAGAGTGGACACACTGTCCTTTCTAGAACAGGGATAAAAAATGTAGCAAATTAGTAATATGCATTTCAGAATTAAGACTGTTTTGTAGATTCTCAGAGGACAGCAATGTCTACATGTTCCTCCAGGCAAAACACTTCTAGCAGAAAGAGCTACCTTTTGAAGGGAATTCAAAGTGAATACTACAGGATCAAAATTATATCCAGCTAGCTGTAAAAAATGTGATTTCCAAAGTACCTCTTTAAATTTGGGCACTGGTAAATGAGGTTAAAACACTTATCCATATCCATAACAGAGATATGGAGAACCATCATGTAAAAATATTCTTTATGATATCATCATATGTTTATACCTACAATGTACAGAACACCCCACAAAAGCTTCCCTTCTATTCATTCTATTGGCTCTGAATCAACTACTCTCAAATTACCAACTCATCATGACCAATGATGGGAGAAAAATGAGGAACAAGTTATTAAAAAACACTATAAAACATTCACCAACTCCCCAAAGTGGATGTTTTTTCCCCCCCTCCAAATTATCTGATAGATTAAGACAATTCTGACTGGACCAGAAGGTCCTGCAGATAACCAGATTCCAAACTATAAAGAGCTGTATAAACTACCATTTGAAAGTGCATCTAGATGTTAATCAATAGGTAGTATAAACTACCTACCGCAGTCTTATACAATTTACAATTAAAATGCAAAGTTCTTCTCTAAATTAAAACAAGTTACTCCATCTTGTTATCATTGGCAAAACATTTGTTCATCTCCGTATTTCAGTAAAGGCTCTTTATAAATTTGGCAAAAGAATAAATAACAACAATAGCAGCAAAAGAGCAGGTTGTGTTTTTTTTAACAAAGACACATAATGGCCTCAAAAGAAAACATTTACTGTAAAATAAACAAAGGGAAGCAGTTTGTAGATTAAAAACCTCTTAGAAGGAAGCATCACCTCTGAAAGGGGGAAAAATAACTTTGCAAAGGAAAACAGCTGGAAACAGGATGCTTTTTTACTTTCATCCTGACTGCTTTGATAGACCACATCCCTATATCATAAAACGGCAAAAAAAAGGTATCAGCTGTATCTTATCTCAATAAAGAGAAGAGAATGGCTTTGTAGATTAAAAAGAAACAAGTTTAGAGAAGGAGGGGGCTCGGGCACAGAGAAATCCATGAAATAGTACAGGAAAATCACAGTAGATTTGTTATCTCTTTTTCTTTTAAAATGGCTTAAATGAGTCTGGTTAGTTGTTCATTTGGGGTACCATAATGGAAGTGTTACCAGTTTTCTGGACTATAGCTATTTTTCCTTAAAATTCTCTTGAAATATTATGTACCTTAAGACAGAAGGATTTTTATCAGGCACTTTTGTATGTCAACATTAGTAGAAAATGTGTTTAAATCTGCAGTACTTTGGGTAACAATCAACCAATGGAAGAGCTTGCCCTTGGAAGTTTTTTTCACTTGAGACTTTCAAGAAGAGATTGGACTGCCATTTGTCAGAAATGGTGTAGGGTCTCCCGCTTGGGTGGGGGGGTTAGACTAGATGACCTACAAGGTCCCTTCCAACTCTGATTATCTGTTATCTGTAACCAGGGGTGGATAGACAGGGTTAACTACCGGTTCGGGATTTACCAGCTTCCCTGCACACTGGAGCCATGCGCCTGTAAATCGTCATCAGCATGCTGTGTGCAGAGAAGCAGCCTTTGAAACAGCCCTCTTTTCCTGCTTTTTTTAACTGCAGCTGTGCCTCGTTCAGCAGCTGAATTTGAAAAATCAGGAAATAAAGTTCAGGTAAGAGCCCGGGTGGGCAAAAACCTCAGCAGACATAGAACCAGTTCTATGTCTGCTGCTCTTCAGAGCTACCAGTTCTACAGAGGTGGACAGAACCGGTAGAAACCCACCCCTGTCTGTAACAGAAATTGCATCTTATTCTTTCTTTAAAATAACCGATGCAGGAGATGTTTGCAGGACCTGATCCTTCCATTAAAATGGGAAAAGCAGCATCATACTGTAAGCTCCTTCCCTGTAGCATATGGCATAATGTCACAGCAATGCAACACTATGTCATTTTAGCCCACTGACTTCTTCCAATGGAAGCCTCTATATAAGACACTGATTATTTTTTTTTAAAAAAAAAACACATTTACCCGAAGTCTACAATTCATTCAATCTCCAAGTTAAGGGATTCTGTATAAAGATGATAGTGTCAAAATAGAATACTTAAATATCTGCAATATTCCTTAAGGCTGAATTTTATTTTCATAGTAGACAGTTTCCTATTAAATTATCAGAAAGTAAATTGACTGAAAAAAATGCAGAACAGGTGAAAGTAAAAAATATTTAACATGAACCAAACAAACCAAACAAAAAAGAGCCTCTGTGGGGCAGTGGTTAGAGTGCAGTACTGCAAGCTACTTCTGCAGCCAGCTGCCTACAATTTGGCAGTTCAAATCCCACCAGGCTCAAGGCTGACTCAGCCTTCCATCCTTCCGAGGTGGGTAAAATGAGGACCCAAATTGTTGGGGGCAATATGCTGACTCTGTAAACTGCTTAGAGAGGGCTGTAAAGCACTATAAAGCAGTATATAAGTCTAAGTGCTATTGCTATAATATGCTAAAATATTTAAAAACTGTTCAAACACTTGCTAGCAAATATATTAACTGATTAACTAATCAAAGGCCTCCTTGCAGGAAATGTAATTGAACAAAATTTGGCAACTATTTTGGAAAGTTTGGACAGTGATCCTTCTAGTGGGAAAACACTGTTTTCATTCAACTAGCAGAATACCAAGACAGATAACAAGCAGAATACCAAGTTTGATTCAAATGACCAACAAAAAACAGGTCACACCAGACAAACCTTATTGCACTCTTTGACAAAGTTGTGAAATTACTGAATCAGCAAATTGCTGCAGAAACACAATCCTCAATTAACGACAATTGAGCCCAAAATTTATGTTGCTAAGTAAGACAGTTGTTAAGTGACTTCTGCCCCATTTTTCTACTTTTCTTGCCACTATTGTTAAATGAATCACTGCCGTTCTTAAGTTAATAACACGGTTGTTAAGTGAATCTAGCTTCCCTATTGACTTTGCTTGTCAGAAGGTCGCAAAAGAGGGTCGCATGACCCCAGGACGCTGCAACCATCATAAATATGAACCAGTTGCCAAGAGCCCAGATTTTTAATCACATGACCATGGAGGTGCTGCTACAGTCCTAAGTGTGAAAAATGGTCAGAAGTCACGTTTTTCAGTGCATTGCAACTTGGAGCGGTCATTTGTCTATCTGTGGAATCATTCCAAAGAACCTGAGATAGGCAAATCTGTTATTTAATAATGTTAAAAATATTATTGCATGATATAAGCTGTTTTAAGTAAATGACTGTTTGCAAAAATGACTCATGGAAATCAGCTTGCTGCCAATGGTATTCAAGTGGTGATCCCAATGTTTTGGAATTGAATCCAAGGCACATATTATTATTGATACTACCTTGGCGTTGTTTTGCCACAATCATTCTACTTCTATATGTTAAGTTTTTATATTTTGTTATTTTCTGTAGTTCGATAGAAAGAAAGAAAGAAAGAAAGAAAGAAAGAAAGAAAGAAAGAAAGAAAGAAAGAAAGAAAGAAAGAAAGAAAGAAAGAAAGAAAGAAAGAAAGAAAGAAGGATGGATGGATGGATGGATGGATGGATGGATGGATGGATGGATAGATAGATAGATAGATAGATAGATAGATAGATAGATAGATAGATAGATAGATAGATAGATAGATAGATAGGAGTCTTTATTGGCCAAGTGTGATTGGACACACAAGGAATTTGTCTTGGTGCAAATGCCTTCTCTTCTGCAAATGCCTTCTCTTCTGCAATACCCAGGTATTGCAATGTCTGTTATTTAGACTTTTTTGTATTTTTATTTATAGTTAGTCACAGAGCCAAACAGCTGTCAATGTCCTTCCCAAGTACCTGGAATAGACAGGTGTTGTTATTTGATGCCGTTAAAGGTATATGCTACAAGTATCTAGTCTGATACAAAATGACTTTTCAAAAGTGATGGAGTAAGGTATTTAGAGTGTATGTAATTTTTTGCTATTAGATTTATTTCCTGCTCTAATGTTAGTATTACTGAAATATGATTGCAGTGTTTAGACACGGTTTAGAATAGTGCTGTGATTTGATAAGATTAGCACAACCAAAATCCTGTAATCTATTTCTGTAAGTTTGCAGTCAAGTGACAGAAGAGCTTTTATTGCAGCAATTAGAAAAATCTGTATCAGAAAGAATTTCTGAACAGGTATATTATCTACAAAAAAGAAAAATGCACAAAAGAAACCCGATTCTTCTGGAGCCCTCCACTATCAGCTTGTCACACAAAAATATAATGCTCAGGGGAATTGAACATTGTTATCTTAAACTTTATATCCAATAACATTGACTGGGAAATCAGTAACTGCTGTTTTGAATGAGAAACACCGTTTAAATTTCAGAATGTGAAAATAAATAGACTAATCCAAAGGATATCAATGTCTACAAAGCACACAGATAGACTACCAATATCAAGACAACAATAATTTACCGGGCTATTGAAATTGTCCAATTCACTCTTGCTAGATGAATACGAGCCAATATAACAAAGCGGTTATGATGGAAGGGCTCCTTGTGACTGAAGACTTTTGTGATGCTATCTATGGAGACCAGAATGGAAAGCTGAAAAAATACCCCAAAAGTTGGGAGTGACAAACCACTTTGGTATTACTGCTAAGAATAGGAAAACACATCCATGAATTAGGCTCAATCTAAGGGCAACTTGAATTATATTTAGGAATATAAACATCTATCTTATTTCATCTTCTATTCTTCTTTGTCCTTGTCTATATAATATGGTGGCTTTCTTTGATATTGCTTTACAACAACAGATCATTATGTTCTGACTACAGCAGCAGAAACAATGGCTTCCATTTTTTTTGTTTGGGGCGGGGGAGATGGAACAGGTAGATATATTTGGAATTGTAAAAGCAATGCCATTGTTGCTTCCATGAATACCTGCCCTGGGAGGTAAAAATTCACAAAGCCCTAATTTCACAGAAAGGTGAACAATAATTATAACCAGCCACAAAAGAGAAAGTGGAAGGAGTCATACGCCCCTACCACCACCACCACCAATTAGTTTGAATGGGTAGTTCTCTGTTATTCAATATGGAAGAGACAGTTTGGTGTAGTGGTTACATTTCTGTGCTAGAAACTGGGAGCTTTCAAGTTCTACTTGCATGGTTTGGAATAGGCGAGTTTTGGCCTGCCATTCTCTTTCCAACAAATGACCTCAGGGTTCATGAAGGTGGCTGATGGATTGATGTGAGAATCCATCTACCACCTACCCACCGTCCCCCACTCTCCAACCACCCATCTTTTTGGTTACCATATGATGCATTATTCTCATTGTGTTCTTTTGTCATTTGTTTATTTTGTTGTTCTGTTTACACTCTTTTCATTATTATTTTTCCTTTTTATTATTGTAAGACCCATGGTGAGATAGCTGGAAAATAAATTTAACAAATAGTAACTGTGAGGTTGTCAAGAAACAGAATTCTTGCTGACTAAGGAATAGTAGAGAAGAGTTTAGTTTACTTTGTCATATTGCACCTCATACAATGAAATTAAATACCATCTTCAGTGTACGTTATGACTGTGAAAATAAACACAAGCACACATCCTTCACATTCTATACATTGAATTGAAAACCCCTGATATTACATTAATATTCCACTATACAGTAGATATTGCTAAGAGTACAGGTAATCCTCAAATTGCAATGGTCCATTTAGTGACTGCTCAAAGTTACAACGGCACTGAAAAAAGGCGTTGGTACTTATCTGATATGCCCGTTCTCTGTGAGTTGTGAAGAGCATCCAGTGATGGAAGGTGCTTCAGTCCCTTCTAGGAAGGCTGGGCTAAAACTTGAAGACACTCTTCCTCCTCCACAAGACTCCTCCTTAGAGTCCCCAGTTTTGTGAAGCTGAGGTATTGATACCCTATATGCTTAGTAGATTGGAATGAGTGCCCCCTTGTTTGTTGATATGGGCCTTTGTAGTTATGTTGTCTGTTAAGACGAGCACGTGTTTGTAATGGAGATGTGGGAGGAATTGTTGGAGTGCCAAGTACTCCGCTCTCAGTTCTAGCCAGTTGATATTGTGTGCCTTCTCTGAATCCATCCAGAGGCCTTGCGCTGTATGTGATTGGAAGTGGGGGCCCCATCCCACTAGACTGGCATCTGTTGTAACAAATGACCTGTGTGGATCCTTGAAATGGCATCCCTTGTTGATTTCAGGTCATGTCCACCATCACAGAGACCTGAGAACGGTTGATGGAACTTTTACGTGAATCCTGGCGTCGTCTTTCCCGGCGCATTGGTATGGCAACAGAAACCATTGCAGGGTTCTTGCATGGAACCGAGCCCAAGGGATAATAGAAATACAAGAAATCATTTTTCCGAGCAATTTAGAAGTTGCACCTTCCTAAGAGTTCTGATCTGTTGAGCCAAATCTCTAATGCTTTCTTGTCTGTCAGGGGAGAGGAAAACTTTGCCTTCCAGGGTGTCAATGATGGTGCCAAGGTGAATGAGTCTAGTAGAGGGTGTTAAATGACTTTTTGACCAATTGATTGAGAACCCATGTTGTTGTAGGGTTACAAGTGTAGTTTGAGTGTTCGAATTTGCTCGATTGATGGAAGATGCCAGAATGTCATCCAAGTAGCATTGAAGTCGGATGGACCTATCTCTTGAGTGATGCTGCCAAGGCAGCCAAGACTTTTGTAAAAGTTCTGGGAGCTGAAGCGAGGCCAAATGGGAGAGCAATATATTCGTAATGGACGTTGTTGTAACAGAAACGAAGGAATTTGAAATGTGAGGGCCTAATTGGGATATGTAAGTAAGCTTCCGTGAGGTCTATGGAGGTAAGGACATCGTTTTTTCTGATGCTGAATAAAATGGATTGGAGAGTGGTCATTTTAAATTTTCGGTAAACTAAATATTGGTTTAGACATTTTAAGTCCAGGATTGCCCTCCATCCCCCCGAACTTTTAGGGACCATGAAGAGGTGCAAATAAAAACCAAGACCTTTTTGATTAGAAGGGACGGGTTCTATGGCCAGGATCTCTAGTAGATGTGCTATGGCTGTGTCCATGAGAAACCTTTTTTCTGTGTCCCTGGAAATTGGGGACTTCATAAAAAAATCTGGGGGGTGGAGCCCCATTGGTCGGCAAACATTTTTAGGCAACCGCCAATGGGAATCCTGTTGTGGTCGTTACTTGGACCTGCGGAAGGGCCTAGATCCTGTTCCTCGAAATTGTCTCCTAGAATGGAGTCCCCTTCTATATCTGTCCCCAGGTTCAATTCTATCTGTTGTCTGAATCCAGGCTGTCTTTGAAATCTTGGATAGTAGGGTTGGTAGAAGGGGTGAAAGGAACCCCTACGAAAGGGCTGTGGTAATCTGGACTCTGATCGATGAAAAAGAGAGGGAAGAATTTTCTTTTTGGTTCTGGTTTCAATTCTCCAAGATGGGAGCTGAGGCAAGCCGCCACTTGTGCTTGACGTCTGCCTGCCAATGCCTGATCCAAAGTAACCTTCTTGCCACAATTTGGGAAGAAATGGCCCTAGAGGAAAATTTAACTACATCTGCTTCCCCTAGAGTATTTAGCAGGGGACGGGTACCCGTATTATCCAGCCGTGGGGTGTTCTTGGCCTTAAAGAGCAGGGATTTAAATAATTGTGGGTGGAATAATCCTGTAAATACAGGGAGGTCAGGTGAGAGGCCTTCATCGTCATACATCCCCTTTCTAGCGGATCCACCTCTGACAATACCTGGTCAACAGTGTGTACCCACCCCTCCTCCATTGGATCCTTTGGATCCCCTTGATCTCCCATATACTGTGTGTACTGAGGGTCTCTGACAGTGGGCAGATAGTTCTGTGGGGAGGGGTACCTGATGAAGATGTGGATCCGTGATGCCCAGAGATCGTTCAGAAAGGGATCCGCAAACCAAAGCTGAGAGTGTTCGTCCTTCCTGAATAACCTGTTGGACGCCTGCTAATATGCCCTTCTGGATAGCTAGCTCTATCCACGCCCTCATGTTGGCAGGGATTTCCTCCAGAAGTTCCTCCTCTAGTCTGAGGCCAGCTGCAGTTGGCGTGAATGTTGCCTCTGGGGCCATCCTTGGGGAGAGAATGTTAGAAAGAGCTTCCTGGGGAGGTTGTATCAATATGCTGCTCCTTCTGGATAAATCCAGAGGGATGGTTGGAGGGTTCTGGGCCTGTGAGGTAAAGGGTATGATGAGTGGTGAAGAGGTGGGCTGTGCAGCTGCTCATGTACATTTTTCCACCTGCCTTTCTAATGCCTGATGGCATCTGCGTGCATCTTTCTCTGCTGCCTTAGAGGTCTTTTGGGGCTCCGTGGACTTATCTCTATTTTTAGCAGTTAGTCTAGATCTGGAGTTGTAGTTGCTGGCCGTGGTAATGCCTTTGATAGATTAGCAATGTAAAGAGGCTATGAAATTAGGTGGCTGGAACACCTAGGGGCCTGCTCCCTTAAGGGGCAGAGGATCCTGGAATAAATAGTTCCCCGATGCCTTTAGCAAATGTTGTCTCCTTGTTCTGTTTTGCTTTGTTATCTATCTATCTATCTATCTATCTATCTATCTATCTATCTATCTGTCTGTCTGTCTGTCTGTCTGTCTGTCTGTCTGTCTGTCTGTCTATCTATCTATCTATCTATCTATCTATCATCTATCTCTATATCTACACACACACACACACACACACACACACACACACACACACACACACACACACACACACACATATATATATATATATATATATATATATATATATATATTTTAATAACTTAAAGATTTGTAGAATTTAAGTTAATCAAGTCAATTTTTGAATAAAGTACTTGTAATATCAAATATGGAGACCAGAACAGCCCTCTCCGGACCTGGCACCTATATGAGGGCACAGAGGTCTGTAACTGATAATTAGATCAGTTTAGCTGCACTTATTGCCTGTGGAATCCAGCAGTTCAAGTCCTCTATCATCCAGTGGACTGGTGGTAGGGACCCCCCTTCCCAGGTCCCCAAGAAGGGAAACCTTACTGGGTAACTTGCCTCACAGACGGTAACAATTACTCAGCAAATTTAACCACGCGGCCTTTAAAATGGCAGCCACCTCGTGGCAGACTGAAAATGAAAGCAGCTATCACCGCCTGGCCTGCTGAAAGCAAAACCGCTCAGCGGGAAGGCGCAGGGGCTAATTCCCTGCCCTGAGGTGTTCTGCAGGGAAAGCCTCGTAATAAAAGGGGAAAAGGCTGTACTGTTTAAATTGGGGCTTCCAGCCTTGATAAAAGGAAAAAAGGCTGCACTTTTAAATTGAAGCTTCAAACCTCGAAGGGACAGAGCGTTTACTCAACCAGCTGGGAGATTGGAGAGATAAGCCTCCTTGTTTAGAAGTTTAAGGCAGCGTCTCTAAAAGGAGAGGCTTTTATCCTCAGGGCAGATTGGAAAGATAAGTGTTTGTGAGGCTTTAGCCTCAGGAGGCTGGAACGTTAAAAAAAACCCCGAGCAAAATGACTTTTGGAGGTTCCCAGGGATGGTGGGGGTAGTTGGTTACAGAAACTATGGTTTTACCTGACCTGACAAATAAATCAGCTAAATCAGCTAAATCACCAGTGTTCTGTTCCAACCAGGAAAACAATAACACAACCTGTCTGAAGAAAGGCTGAGCTAAAACTGAGGACGCTAAGGAGGAGTCTCGTGGAGGAGGAGGAGTGTCCTCAAGTTTAAGCCCAGGCTTCCTAGAAGGGACTGAAGCACCTTCCATCACTGGATGCTCTGAACAGCTCATGGGAGAAATGTAACTTAGGACTGTTTTTCATACTTACAACTGTTGCAGTGTCTTCATGGCCATGTGATCAAAATTCAGATGCTTGAGCAACTGACTCTTATTAATGACAGTGTCCCGGGGGTCATTGGATCCCCTTTTGCAACCTTCTGACAAGCAAAGTCAATGGAGAAGCCAGATTCATTTAACAACTGAGTTACTAACTTATCAACTGCAGTGATTCAATTAACAACAATAGCAAGAAAAGTCATAAAATGGGGCAACTCAACAACTGTCTTGCTTAGCAACAGAAATGTTGGGCTCAATTGTGATCATAAGTTGAGGACTAACTTGTGAAAGGCTAGCATGTTCAAGTCATTTGAATCTCTGGAAAGTTTCAGTTACTCTTACGCAGTCTCATTATGCTCTTAGCCTAGGATCTCAAATGACTGTCCTCAAAATGCCCCAAGAATCTGGCATTCCGGTCAAGAGTGTTGCAAATCCTATGAGATTTCAGCAATTATTTGTCGCTTTTATGAAATTTGGGTTATATGAAGAGACCTACGCTAACAAGACATTTGGAAAATTAAGAAATGATGGGAATCTCTATATATAAAAGTGAAATACCACTCATGCATCATCACAAAATCTCCAGACCGTGAAGCCTACAAACTTGAAATTTGGCACGTATGTTCTTCTTGGCTTCTAGGTGCTCATGAAGAAAATATTTTTCGAAATGACCATCAGAGCATTAGTATTTTGTATATTATTATTAACACGCTCTGATTCTAAGGAGTTCTACTCCCCCTCCCCACCTGAAAACAAATCTGTTCCAAATGCAAAACACAAGGAGAGGAGAGGAGTTTCAGTTTTAGTTTCGGAGCAGCAAGCAGCTTTAGTAGAGAACAGCTGAGCTAAGCCACAGCCAGGTTCTTTGCTGTCTCCTTGCTCACACAGCAAATACTGTTTCAGTTTCCATACTGCTTCAGTTTCCAAACAGCCCTCAACTTTCTCACACACTGACAGGACGCTAGCCAGATGAATATCGATGGATGCTAGTAGGCAGAATTTTTTCCCCTTATTTTCCTCCTCAAAAACTAAGCCCAACAACATAGTTTCGTAGCGAAGCACGGGTATTGAGCCCGTAAGAGTTAAATGATAGCACTTCAATCAACCCTAGAAACCATCCCTACAGTGAAGGCTACCAACTTAACATGGTACCTGACAGTTTTGTTCAGTCAATTTTTGTTGTGTTGTGCGTTACGTAATGCAGATATATTTTCTCTGCTTTCGTAGTTATTAATACATTTTTTTAAAAACACTGAAAGATGGGATATAATTCTCAAAAAATTATAAAAAATGAAAGGTAAATTATAGAAGACTGTGATTACTATTTACACCATGAACTACTGAAGATTAAGTTCAAATATTGTGAGGGTGATAATGAAAAATTTCCATATTAATGATATTTTAGTGTGAACATAGATATTATTCTCCCTATTTTCCATTTAGGCTCAGTGCTGAGAAGAACAGAGTTTTATGAAATGCATATCCTTATTTTACAGGTAATATAAACTGGACAAGTAAGATCTGCAGGACAACTGATTAAATCTAGATTACAGATTGGTAAATTTTAAGAGAGGAGGCTTTATTTTGTCAATTATAATTTTATAAAGAAAAAGATTATTTTAATTTTCTTTATGTAATATTGGCTGCTAATTCATTTTATGTAAACATCTTGAAGTTTGCCCCTGGAAAATCCTTTGTATCTCAAACTGATCCCTAATTAATCCAGTCATTGCAATGCCAGAGATTATGATATCAAACTGGTTTACCAGTGCCTGTACACCCAAACATTCAGTCAGGGGACGTGAATTCTTGTGTCATTGCATTTTAAAATCACAATCCTTATACAGGAGGGAGAAATCTATGGTAAATAAAGTCAAAGGTTTATAACCAATCATTCCTTGACTTTATCCTTTTTAATGGCAATTTGGAATTTGTCGTAGTAGAGGTAGTCTGACTTACAATCAGAATTGAGCCCAACATTTCTGTTGTTAACTGAGTTTTCCCCATTTTACTACATTCCTTGCCGGTATTGTAAAATGAATCACCGCAGTTGATAAGTTGGTAACCTGGTTGTTAAGCGAATCTGGCTTCCCCAATGACTTTGCTTGTCAGAAAGTTGCAAAAGGGGATCCATGACCTTGGAACTCAGCAATGGTCATTAAGTACAAACCAGTTGCCAAGCATCTGAATTTTGATCACATGGCCATGGGGATGCTTCAAAGATTATAACTGTGAAAAACTTATAAATCTTTTCAGTGCCGTTATAATTTTTTTCAGTGCCATTGTAACTAAAGGAACTGTAGCAAGTCAAGGACCTTTATGTAATAATATGAAATGTACATTTCTCTTACTTCCCCAATGAAATAATAAAATAATAAACAATGACTATCAAATTCATGCATATGTTCTATGAAAAGTGCTTGTTTTAAAATCCAGACATTTTGAAATTAGAGCATTCTCTAGTGGGATTTTATTTAGGGCAATATTATGAAGCCTATGAGAGCCAGTTTGGTGTAACGGTGAAGGCATCAGGCTAGAAACCAGGAGAGCATCTGCTCTAGTCCTTCATAAAGCCAACTGGCTAACCTGGGGCCAATTGCTTTCTCTCAGCTCCAGGAAGGATGCAATGGCAAAGTCCTTCTGAAAAACCTTCCCAAGAAAACTGCAAGGACTTGTCCAAACAGTCTTCAAGAATCGAACACAACTGAACAAAAGGAAAATGAATGAAGCTTAGATGACCACATATGTTTCTGCTTTTAATATTGACTTCTGAAGGCCGTACAACTAAATCCCAATGTGGATGAAATTCTGTTCCCTTTGGTGCAATTTATGAGGGTCGTTTCATTTTATCAAAGAAATGCAGGCTGCATCGACAGGTTAACCGTTGCCTCTTAAAGATTAAAACTAAGAAAATCAAACCCCCCAGATGCCACCAAAAAAAAATGGGAAAATGGGAAAAAGGAAGGAAGGAGGGTCTTAATGAATCTTACAAGCCCATCCTATGTTTAGGTTGTATCTATTTCGGTAGCCCAGTTCCCAATAATCTTAATACGTCGGCAGCTTTCTGCTATCTTGCATATGGGTAATAGCTGTGAACTTTTTAGGTGACTATTCTTTCACTTTGGTTTGTTCTTATTTGGATAAGAAAGGCAAATGGCACCAAGGAAGATACTTATAGAACTTCTTTGTCATTAAGATCTTCCTTTGTCCAAAACTTGCAGTTTCCTATTTTACAGAAACTGGTACAATCCTACGTGGCAAGCAGAAAATTGGTGGAAACATGGGATGTGATTCTTTGTGTCACTAAACATCCTGAGGAAAGTGTAATATGTACTCAGATATCTTCCATCTGTGATGAAGGATCATGGCTTTGGGGGTGTGGGAAGATGGTTTAGGAACAAATGTCTTAAAGTCTAGATTAAAAAATATTTAAGCCTCTTTGGTGTGCTTTTAATCTATGGTCTAGAGCAGTGTTTCTCAATCTCACCAACTCTAACATGTGTGGACTTCAGCTCCCAGAATTCCCCAGCCAGCATGTTGACTGGAGAAGAGTGGGAGTTGAAATCCACGTATCTTAAAGCTCCCAGAATTCCCCAGCAATTTTAAAGTTGCTGAGGTTAAGAAACATTGCTCTAGACTAGGGGTGTCAAAGTCAAGGCCCGCAGGCCAGATCCGACCAATGAGGTGCTTAGATCTGGCCCATAGGACCATCCTGGAAACAGCAAAGGACCAGCCCAGGTTTCCTGCCAGTGAAAATGGAGCTCGAGTGGGCCACATGCGGCCTTCCTGAGCTCCTCTTTTGCAGGCAGAGCGGTTGGGCCTCCACAGGCATCCCCAACATGAGTGCTGTCAAGCTGGCCATGTCCACCTGGCCCCGAGGTCAAACACAACCCTGATGCGGCCCTCAATGAAATCAACTTTGACACCCCTGCTCTAGTCTAGACGATCTTCACCACAAATTCATTAACAAAAATCCACTCACATTTTCTTTGAAAATAGACACAGGAAAAGTCCTACATAAAAGTTGAGGCTCACTAATGTTCATTCTCCCCAAACAGAAAACTTTGGCAGCAATACAGAAATAACTCATTCATGCTCTTTCCCCACTTTTCAGAATAAAACATATGTGAAAGTTTCATGCATATTTTCTACTTCCTCAAGGAAGGGTCGACTTGGTACATAACGCTACAGCCTGAAACTGACTTTTACTTTATGCTAGAAAGAGGAAGCTGACCACAGCCATCTACTGTTTAAAATGTAAAGTGAAAAAGGAGATGCAAAAGCAATACTGATCACAGATTTAAAAGCCAACTTTCCTGTTAAACGTCATTATTTTTTCTCTTTTTTCCTTGTTTATTTCAAGGCGGTAGACTCTACAAAATAATTAGATATCATTTATTGAAGTGAAGCATTTTCAGTGGGTTAGTTCCCATGCCCTGATGTCCTTGAATGAGTTGTATCGCCTTTCCTCATATAGTCTTTTAATTAGTTATTTCTTAGTTTGAAGGAGATTGTTGATGCAGAGTAACCAACTATCTATTGCACTTGCCCTTGAGAAGTAGTTTTAAGTAAGCAAACTGGTCTTAACTGAGCTTGCTCAGTAGTATATGTGGGGTTATAGAGAAAGAGTATACACAAAGCCCTCGTTCCATTATTGCCAAGCTATCCAAAATTGGTCCATTTTGGAAAACTGGATTTTAAAAAATAAAATAAAATAAATTAGAGATCTGTGAGAATATGAACTGTGCCAAGTTTTAGTAGAAGATAAGATGGATGACTCATCCCTGGGTGATAGATACATTATGGATTTTATATTGCAGCACAAACAGAAGGATATGCAAAAAAAAAAAAAAAAAACACCCTGTAATTGTTTTTAATCTAATCATTCTTCCAAGTTCACACTCCGTTGACTTCACAACAGTCAAGTTTTTGATTGATGAAAACGATATTACTCCTTTGTTCCTAGCAGCAGCATCCTGTATTATCTTAAATAAGCAAAAAAATGTAATGTAATCTATCAGAAATATTGAGAACTTTCTGTCATCAGAGATGGCAAGGTTCCTATAAGGTTTTAACCCAATAATTTTCAATGTCCATAATTTGAAAGCAATACTTCATAAATTTATTTAAAACCTCAGTGCACTATTTCACTTAATCTTGTGTTAAGGTCCTAATTTAACCACCATAGTTTGCCTTCTGATAACCCAAACTGTATCTTCCTGGCTGTCATCTACATATTGTACTCTGATTCTACATACTGTACTTCATTAAAGTACTGAAGCATTCTCCAACAAAGTTTGATTATGGGTAGCACATGGACAGAGTGTTATTGTTTTCTTGGTAATAAGGAAGTGTTGGTATTGCCATCTTCTACTCTACCCTCCTAGCCTTCCATAAAACTTCTATGACCTGGCTTTTCCCCCAAGTGTTGGGATAAAATTGGATGACTGCACAGTTGGAAGTTTGACTTGGTGCCAGGTTTTAGTTGTTTTTAATGTGCTTAGTTTTATAGTTTTAAAGTGGTTTTCCATGGTGCTTTCATTTTCTATTGGTAGCCGCCCAGAAATAATTTCAAGATGGACAACTATAAAAATGTTTTAGTAAAATAAATAAAATCTAACAGGATTTTGTTTTGTTCCCCAGTCTTTTTTTTTTTTTTAATGGATTTCTGTGGGTCTCCTAACCCCAGTTCTAATTTACTTGACTATTCCTCCCATTTCAAATTCAAATTTACCAATCCTGGGCCCTTCAGAAACCCCCATTTTAAGGACCACTCTCAACTAAGAAATTTGATATTTGCCATCGTTGCATGGTTCCATTTGGAAAACCTACTACTTGAACAGGAGGTACTTCCCTTCCTAACTTGTCAGAGATCCATCAATCCTTCTGCAGGGTGGTGGGAGCGGGAAAGCCCAAGCTCTTTTATTTATAAGTTACAGCTCAATTGGAACAATAAGCGACAAATAACAAAAACAGCCAAAATAAAATGAGTCAACTAATTCATTGCCAGACTGGGGTCTCAAGATGGGCTGGGGTGGCCCCTTGGGAGTCTCACTGCTTCAAGCACAATAGCAGCAGGACGTGCCTCATTTCCTGAAACTGCTCAACATGGCTCTCTCTGCGATGTTTATAAACTTCCTTCCTTTACGCATCAGGCTCTCAAACTGTCGTCAGTCCTTGGGACTAATAATATCCTGTTGATGCTTGAATAAGCCAATTCTTTCTTTTTTTAAACATATCCCTGACTTTTTTTTTTTTTACCTTTTTTGTAGCTATTTTGCCTACCCATTTATCAGTTGAAAATGCTGAATGAGCAACGTGCAGGCATATGGAGCTGACTCTATGCTTGCAAGCATACAACCTATGTGTATATTAATCTCAATTTAGCATAAACTCAAGGCACATTTCACCTCAAGGCATCTGCAGAAAACATAATTGGGATTTAGTAGGATCCAAATTGGGGGAGGGGAGAGATAAGGAAGAGCAGACAAAAGATGATGCATTTTTAATGTCTGATAAAACCAGTGCTTGGGACAGGAAGACTTTCTGTACCACATCATAACAGCTTTTGTCCATTCACTACTAGAACACAGCAGTGCTTTCAAAACTTCTCTGTAGACTAAATTGCCAATAAACCTCATGAAATAGAAAGCTGCCACACTCAAAACTAGTTTGCAACTGCCTACAAGAGGTTTTTGTTCACCAGTCATTAAAACGAAGGCAGTTTTTAGGGAAGTGTATCAGACATTATTAATGTCATCCCTCTACTGTAACATTCTATGCAATTCCACACTTTGGCAAACTTAGAGCTCCTCAGAATGAAATACATATTTTAAGTCAATCTGAGATTTGTATACATATTTTTTTCTGCTGTTCATTTTGTGTGTGCAATATGACTGCAAAATACGATAGAAAATACAAACATAATAGTATACATCAAAAGCAGCATATTTTCATATAAAAACAAGTATACATGATATCATTGAAGGTATTGAGAAAAATGAAATAAAAAAGAAATAAATAAATAAAACTCAGAAGCATATAAAAAGTTTCAAATCACCCTTAAATGTTGAGTTCTATAAAAACAGTGAACATAAATGCACAAATGCAAGTACTTTTAAAGAAAAGGCCTTGGAGAGAATAGAGATAAATTTCACATGTACATGCCCATGGATGAAATATATATTTCAAAATTACAAAATGTGAAATTAATAGTATTTTTGAGGAGAGACTTGGAGTTTTGATTAGCTGACCTGAAAGCACAACAAAGAGACCCTCTGAAGACAAGTATTCTTAATTATGACTCATGAGTGATGGGCAGAATATTTTGACAGCTGACTTGGAAGATACATTATTAATAATAATAATATTGCCCAGGGTTTCTTACATTCAAAGGTCAATAAAAAGCTAGATATCAAGCACAAAAGTTCAGGGGCACAAACAAGTGTCAGTTCAAGAGATTTATCACTCAAGTAAAAATTTATTAAAATTTCAAAAATAAATTTATTTTAAATTTAAATAAATGTATTGCACAAGAATTTAATCAACTAACATACAAGACTAAATTGGAATTAGATAAGATCAAGAAATTCAAGAGAGGTTGGACTTGGACCTTTTGTGGGAATGTAACGACTCTAGACTTATGATTCATTTAACTCCGCCCCCAGCTCAGTCTGCTTTTCTTCAACACTAGACCAGCAATAGCAAACCTTTTAGGATTGCCGTGCTAAAAATTCAGAAAATTCCTAACTTGACTCTATTGGCATCTCTCTCTCTCAGAAGGAGGGGGGAGAGAGAGAGGGAGGGAGGGAGGGAGGGAGGGAGGGAGAGAAAGAGAGAGAGAGAGAGAGAGAGAGAGAGAGAGAGAGAGAGAGAGAGAGAGAGAGAGAGAAAGAAAGAAAGAAAGAAAGAAAGAAAGAAAGAAAGAAAGAAAGAAAGAAAGAAAGAAAGAAAGAAAGAAAGAAAGAAAGAGTGTTCTCTATCTGACCAGGAAGTCTCAAAATGGCAGACAACATGGAAAAGTCAAAACACATGCTGGAAGAATTAAATAACCAACTGCTTCTGCATTGCTATAAAATAACTAACCGACTGAATCCAAGTTGCCACCATAAATCAACTCAAAAGAAACTATTTTATTTTTAGTAAGGCTTTTCTGTTTTGTTTGGTTTGATTTTATTTATTTATTTTATGAGACTATAACTGGGCAGAAATAATAGCAATATGCCGCTTCTAATTTACAGTTGGCTTAGGAGCTTGTTCTGAAGTTTGTACAAATCAATTACAGTTAATTAGGGAATTCCTGGTGTGACCATTTGTACTGAAAAGGAAGAACTGCAGATAATGCAAAATGTTCAATCATACATTGGCATATTGTTGATATTGCTTAGTATTAAATATTTAATAGAATGAAGGAGAGGCAAAGTACATGCCCGTGGATGTGTGAAAATGTTTCAATTATTTCTAATTAATTGTTCCAGAACATTTTACTCCTGGTAAATTATTCCAGGGGAAAATCCAACCCAATACTCCCTTCTAGCTTTCAGAATAAACAAAGTAATATTAGGAAAGTTAACTCTCTTTTATAATTTATTTGCTAAGGCCATGACAGATAGTATACATTGGAATGACTGCAGAATTGAGAAAACAGATCAGCCTGAAAGAAAAGGCAATATTCAGGCCAGAATGTACCAATTATCAGAGTTTGAATGGGTTACTCCTTTGCCAACTGCAGCAACACCTGAGCCACTGAAGAAAACCGCAGTGAAAGAATTCTTCATATCCACATGTAACAACAGGTTTTAAGGCAATGCATCTCATATCAATAATTTTATATGGGTTAAGGTTTTGGCAAAGTCTATTTTCTCGTTTACAGAATTCCGAATAAGCTACTCCTAAAAAGAGGAGTTGGAACTAGCACTCATTCTTTTGTGGTTTTATCCTATTTCACCAATCAAGACTTTGACTTAGAATCAGTGTAATTATTTTTGTCTTTACTTCAACCTCAGCGGGATGTTCCTGGTCATCCAGTAAGTGCATTTTAAGTCGTTTCCATCAAACCCCGTCATCTTATGGGACCCAGGAGGTACATCTACTTCATTGCAGTACCTGCTCTCTGGAATGATATTTCTGTCCCAAAGATTTATGAGGCTCTCACTCTTCTGGGAATTATTGAAAACCTGATTGTTCTCCCAGAGAGTGGGATAAAATGATTTGGAGTACCGTTTTGTTCTTCTACGTGGCCATGTTCTCTTAAATAGGTATTTTCAATCTCTCTTTCTCTTTTTCTGTCATTCTCTCTCACCTCTGTAAACTGCTGAAAGTCATTGAGGATTTGGATGGCAAAAAAATTGGATTAAATAAATAAATTAAACCAGAGATGCTGAGATAATGCTTGAAGTTAGACTTCACTGCATCACTTGGTCAAAAACCAAACAGCTTTATAGTGATCTTGATACGATGAGATTAAAAGCAAAACAGATGTCCTGAATATGCATCCTAATTTCCAATCCAATAACTTACTCTGTAAGATTGGCATTCTTGAATTGGTTATTTTGTGTAATGCCCATTGAAAATGGGTTAAGGGGATTGAGCTAACATTCAGATTTAAAAAATATAATGGTACTGCATATGTACCGACACTTCTTAAAATTGGACTTGGTTTTAAGTCTGCATTATGAAATTAAGAGCCAAAACAGATGATAACTTGACACAAAGCATATAGCTACTAGAGGTTTTTTTTCTTACATAATTACATGTAACATAGCATTTGAGGAAGGGGGGCTTAACTCTTCTCTTCCCAGTGCAGAGTGCAATTGACAGTAATGGATAATTTCATCTTAAGGAAGAAGGGATTTGACTCTAGTATTGTGCACACTTGTAATTAGTGAAACAAAAACGTGACATGTAGAAACATGGTACCTAACCAGAGAACGTTTAGCTTGGGCCTTAGGCAAGCAAACAAAAATTCTGTTATAATTTATTAGGTTATGATCATATCATTATAGCACATTAATATAGTTGTCTACAGTATAGCTGCAAAGATTACAGTAAATTTAAGAATTGGAAAGCATACTAACTTTTTCTCTTAAAGTAGATCTTCTTGTCCTTTGCAAGTGTTAAACTTCTCTTATCCAGTGTCAGCCCTACCATGTAAACCAGGCAAGAAATATGACTACCTTGTTTCCCCAAAAATACGACCTACCCTGAAAGTAAGTCCTAGCTTGATTTTTTACATGTGTACCCAATGTCCTATTCCAAAATAAGCCCTAATTAAGATCTCGCCCACTCCAGAGTGCACACATAAAATTAAGCTAGAGTGGGGAGGGGTGGGTAGAGCTGCCCTACTACTTACCTTTGGACAGTTGTAGCCAGGCCTCGCACAGCCCGACAACCTGCTTGCCAGCCCATTTCTTCTGCAGCTGGCAAGGCTTTCCTGAAGGCCCCTGTAGCTACTAGATCAACCCAGAGCTCTGTTATCAGCTGAGGAGGCCTTCAGGAAAGCCTCGCCAGCCACAGAAGTAGTTCCTGAAGGCCTCTGACAGCGAAAAGGAGGCTGGGGAGCGACGAGCGCAAGTGAGGTTAGTCAGTGGATGACATCCCTTGAAAATAAGACCTGGTGCCTTTTTTCGTGGAAAAAAAATTATAAGACACGGTCTTATTTTCAGGAAAACATGGTAGATTGGCTGATTCTACCTTATTAATAGCATCTTACAAATTTGAAGATACAAACATCCTGCCACCACTTTTAACTGTTTTAAAACAATTAGGGCAGGTCCTTCCTAAGTTTCTTGCTCTGACCATTAATCTATTGGGATGCCTCACTCTCCTGTCTGTTTCCTAAGCAGTGTCTCTTCCCCTCATACATCAAGTTATCCACACATTACATTACATTCAGATTCCAGAGACCATCCTTTCACCCTGCAGAAGCTTCCAAAGCCCTCTATATTTCTCGAGACAAAAACTATTGATATATTCCACCTATTATTTCTTTCTTCTTGCTTCTCTGCCTCTTTTATCCCTCTCTTCTTATTATACTTTTACTGTCTGGAAGTAGATTCATTGCTTCTTCATACTTCTGGGCAGATCAGAATTACTTTAGTGAATATGCAATGTAATTATTTGCCTATCAAAAATTATTATTATTGTTATTGTTGTTGTTGTTGTTGTTAATCTTCAGTTTGATTCACAGTCCGGGACTGGTAAAAACTTAACAGTTCAAGTCCTAACCAAGGACCTAAGAACTGTTAAGGTAGTGTCTGAGTGCATAGGCAGTTGTTCTTGTTCTTGTTCTATTATGCTTCTTATTCCTCCTCCGCCATCAGTAGAGTCATTCCAGTCTCTTTCTCATAGCGCACACTAGTTTTCTTCCTAGTATCAAATTTGTCAAAAGAAATCTTATAGTTTGCTGTTCTTCTTCATCACTTTTAAGATAGCCAAGCAAGTATTCAACCCTATTAAGTAGGACTAATTGTGCGAATTTAATTTAATTCAGCTATATCAGTGTCCAAAGAATTATCATAAGCTAAATTGGAAGTCCTCATACTTTATTTAAAAAACCCTTCTTTGATCTTACAATAAATACATCGCAGCAATCTCAAATGATATTTAATTATTTATTATTATCATATTGGTATATACCATTTCCAATTTTCACTGTCCAATAGATTTTGTTTTGTTTTATTTAAAAAAAGGGGCAATGGCTGTAAACGGTGTGTGCCCCATGGGTTTCAGCACAATTGTCTTAAAGAAAGTCATCCCAGTGAAGAGGATGTTTAGTACAGTCCACTGAAGTGAGCATAGAATTCTACCTTCTCTTCATTATAGCACAATTTCTACTATGATTCTCAGGATAAATTCATATGCAAAACATTATGAAATGGTGCCAGCAATAGAACTACATGGCATTGATCCCAGAAACAGAAACAAAGATTGTTGGCATGATGTTCCCTCATCAGCAATATTCTCTCAAAGCATTTTCACAGATATCTGTCACAGCAATTATGGCAGAAATTGCCCCATGATAGGAGGGAGAAACCACGTCTGATAAACCTCTTGTTCCATTTGCATTTACCTCTAAGTGAATATGCATGGGATTACAGTGTAGGTTCAAATCCTAATTTTGCCATGTCCGTGGTTTTCATTGAGGTTCGATTTCCCACCACTGAATCAGTGAAACATACGAAGAACCATTGCAGGAATTGGGTATGTCTAGTTTAATGAAAAGGACTAGGGGTGGTACGATAGTAGTGTTCCAATATTTAAGGGGAGGCAGTCAAAGAAGAGGCAGTCAACCTATTCTCCAAAGCATGTGAGAGCAGGATAAGAAGCAATGGGTGGAAAGTAATCCAGGAGAGAACCAACCTAATCCAGGTGGAAAGTAATCCAGGAGAGAAAGGGAAATTTCTTGACTGTTAGAACAATTAATCAGTGGAACGATTTGCCTCCAAGTGTTCCAACATTGGAAATTTTTAAGAAGAGATTGGGCAATCAATTATCTGAAAAAGGGCGTTGGTACTTACCTGATACGCCCATTCTCTGTGAGCTGTGAAGAGCATCCAGAAGTGGGAGGTGCTTCAGTCTCTTCTGGAAAGGCTGGGCTTAAAACTCTGGGATGGTCCTCCTCCACTTCTGGATGCTCTGAACAGCTCATGGGAGAAGGTATAGGGTTTCCTGCTTGGGCAGGAAGAAGATCTCCAAGGTTTGTTTCAAATTTGTTATTCTGTTATTATTACAGTTGGAATGACAATAACTTCATTGGATTTTAAAAATCAGGCATGCAAAATGAAGTAGAACCTTCCTGAACTAAACCAAGCTTATTTCCAAAGACAGCTAAACAGAAACTTCTAGAGTAGCCACAAGCAACACAGGAAGATAGTAACTGTTTTGTAACCTGCAGACAACAAATACAAACGACTCAAAACTAGTCAGTTTTAAGACCCGTTGCTTTCAATGCAAATACAGTATTTCCTCATGTGCTTCTTGTTTACTTTGAAATCAGTGAGGCTTAGAACTGCTTAATTTTGGCTGGATTAAGCCTACCATAATTTTATAATGCAATGCAAAATAACATGAACGATTAACATGTGGAACGTTGTTATGCAGAGATGTGAATTATACACCACCACAAGGTTTTTGTTTTGCAAAGAGACTTTAAAATCTCTAGAATAAATGAAAAATTTATTGAAGAAAGCATTCAGAAAAAACCATTGGAGTAGTATTTATGAACCTCATGGACAAGTTCTGAAGTTTGGCTTTTACTGTTGCCTTCTAATATTATTTCTACTCCTTTAAATGTAAATGTAAAAAAAGATACCATAAGAATTAAACCACCAAATTGCTGAAAAAAAGACAAACTATTTAATTTGATGATACAAGATGTTATTATATTAGAAAAATGATGCAAGTGAATTTGACAATTAGCAATTTCCAATTCAGCCAAGACAACTCTTTAATAATTCTTTGTAATATATTTCTTTGTAAAAGGTTTGGATGAGCTACTGTCATCCTTCCTACTTCTAATTTTCGCCCTTTCCAAGTGCAAAATTAATAATGCTTTTTATTCTGCTTTTGATGTTATGCACACGGTTAAAGAATCAAGGTTGCAAAATAACTACATAGATCATGATAATGTTATCATTAAAGCATAATTTGACTCATCAAATGACTTCATATAAGAAACAGATTTTGGATATATTCTAATACTGTTTTATATAAGGAAAAACTACAAGAGTGCCATGGATTGTTAATAATTGCTTTGGAGTGTTTCCAAATGCCATAATTAAGCTATATAGAAGGAATATGGCAGTCAGAAAATACATGAACAATTCCAACTATATGTCTTGCTGAGCTGCCATGATTATATCCCAAGTAATACACTTCCCACTATCACTCATTTGGGGTAAAACTAGTGGCACTGTAGGAAATTACACAAGGAATAGCTTTACATTTTTTTTAAGTGGAGCAACTGTGCCACAACTGTATCACAATTACATAAACATGAAGGGTGATTTTTTAAAAAGAATATAAACTACTAAAATAAAATTTAAAAAAGATGTAAATTATTATAAGCGCATCAGTTTAATGTGGTGGTTAAGGCATCAGGCCAGAAACAGATCATGAGTTGAACTCAAACTTTAGGCCCAGCTAGGTGATCTTGGGCCAGTCATTCTCTCTTAGCCCCCAAAAGGAGGCAATGAGGGACAACTTCTGAATTGACACGAAAACTATAGGAACTTGTCCAGACATCACCAAAGTCAAGAATGACTTGAAAGCACCCCAAAAGTTTCCTTGGCAACATTTTTCAGAAGTGGCTCATTAATTTCTTCTTTCCTGAAATAAAGGGAAATGATTGGCTCAAGTGGCTTTGCAGCTAAAGTAAGACTAGAATTCATGGTCTCCTTAGTCTGACACCTTAATACCAAGTTGGGAACTCAAGCTACTGTTACTGGTTAATAATACTTCGGGCCAACTAGTATAATATAGGTGAGACAGAAACTTTAAAAATGGGGGTTGGTAGAAGTTACCCTGAACGCCCTTTCTATCTATGCTGCATCGAGAGCCCAGGATGGGTTGACTCCTTCCTATGATGTCATTTAGCTGAGTCTGTACTAAGATAAAAAAGCCAGACCCTGGAGGTTACCCCAGCTTTGGAGAAGATACTTGACAGACTGAAAGGTGTCTCTGAAAGCACAAATGAATACAGACATATGACTTACCCTCTCCGGACGAATCAAGGGAGGGGCTGGGCTCTCTCGCAGAATAGATAGAAAGGGCGTTCAGGGTAACTTCTACCAACACCCATTCTCCTCCATGCTGTATCGAGTGCCCAGGATGGGACATACCAAAGCTTGCATGTCCACGGGCGGGTCCTCATCCGGCTCATCACACCGACTGTTGAACCACTCGTTGAAGCACCCGTCTGCCGAAGGCTGAAGTTGCCGAGGCAAAGGCATCCACATGGTAGTATCTGATGAAAGGAGACGGAGATGTCCACGTGGCCGTATGACAGATCTCCTCCAAGGGTGCTTGGGCTGGTAGAGTGCACCGTCAGACCTCGAGGAACCAGAAGGACCACAGTTTTGTAGGCCTGCTCAATGCAAGATCTGACCCACCTGCTAATAGGAGAAGAGGCCTTGTACCCCAAGTGAGAAGGGAAAAGGAAACAAACATGGCTTCTGACTTCCTGAAGGAGGAAGTGCGCTTAATGTATATTCTAAGAGCCCTTCCTACATCTAGCGTGTGCCTCTGCTGCTCTAAGTCATGGTGCGGGAGGGGGCAGAAGCCAGGCAACATAATGTCCTGGGACCTGTGGAACAGGTGTTAACCTTTGGAAGAAATGAGGGGTCCAGACTGAGGACAACCCTATCATCATGAAAGGAACAAAGGTCCTGTCTGATGGAAAGAGCAGCAAGCTCGGATACCCACCTGGCTGAAGTGATGGAAATGAGGAACACTACCTTCAGAGTCAGGAAATGGATAGACACTGTTCTAATGGGTTCAAAAGGGGGGCTTTGTAAGGGCATTAAGGACTACATGAAGATCCCAGGAAAGATACCTGTGAACCACCGGGGGTGCAGGTTGGAAGTCCCCATTCAAAAAAACTTCCTGACTGAAGGGTGATGGGATAAGGAAGGAAGTGAACCCCATGAAAGAACTGAGGAGAGGGCCTCAACCTGCCTGTGTAAGGTGTTGGGGGCCAAACCTTTCTCCAGATCATGCTGAAGGAAACTAAGAACCTCTGCCAACTGGGCTGAAACAGGAGAGAGACCCTCCCTAAGGAACCCACGGGAAGGGCCTTCCAGGTGGCATCATAGATGCGCCTTGTAGAAGGTTTGCGAGATGCCAGGATAGTGATGATGACCCTTTCAGGAAGATCAGCCACCCCTAGACACTGCCGCCCAAGTGCCACATGGTCAGCTTGAGCCACAGGGGCTCCGGGTGGAGCAGAATCCCCTGATGTAGAGAGGTGAGATGGGCTGGGATCCTTCAAGGATAAGCCCCCAATAGGTTGACCAGGTCCGCAAACCAGGGCGTCCTTGGCCAATAGGGTGTCAGGAGGAGGAGCTCCGCTCGTTCCTCCAACATCTTCTGAATTACTGCCAGAATGATGGGAAGCAGGGGAAAGGCATAAGACACAACATCTTGGATATCCCCTGGTCTATGCTCAAAGGTAGAGACAGAAGGCCGAAGGCCCGCTGCTGTGGGAGTGAAGGTGGCTTCAGGCCTAGATTGAGAAGAGGCTCGAGGCCTGGAGGGAGCGGGAGGAGCATAGGGCCCAGAAGCCTGTTGGAAATAAGGCCCAGATCTGCTGAGATCCTGAGGATCAGATTGTACTGCCAAAGCCTCAGGAGACCAGGATGGAGGATGGAAAGGCTCAAGATAACTTCTCCTCCCCTGGGAGGGCTTGGCTGAGGCCCACGGGTATCACCTGAAACCTGCTGTAATTGCACTCCCTTCTGTTGGGCTGCATGTCTGCGCTTTTCTGCCCTCAACTCAGCCTGAGTTGCCTTCTTAGGGGCTAGAGCCTTAGCTCTGATTTTAGCAGCCACCTCCCTCTGGACCAATTGGGAGTGTTGCCTATGTCTTTTTCTCTTATTGAGCTTAAGAGACTGCTCCACTGGGGGGGGAAAGCTCTGCCTGACCCTTATCTTGCTCCATTGTAGAATAAAGGCTCTTGCGATGGAAAGAAACTGTTTGTAAATTTTTCTATTAAGCCCCTTAGGGTATAAATGGCCCCTGGGCTTACAATATGGCCGCTCACCTCGTGGTGGAAGGCTTCAATCCAAGATGGCTGCTGACTATGGGAAACAGGCTCCGAGATCGAAGAATCGCTCCTTAGGCTATAAAGAGCCCCGAGCGAAGTCAGCAAAGGAAAGGGCAGCCTCCGGCCACACGATCAGCTGGCTGACGCTGTTATTGGTTTGCCGATCACTTTTTAGACCGCTCAAACTGAAGGCGTGGGGGAGGTCTACAGACGCTGCCTAACTTGCCTGAACAGAGCTCTGGCAATGCTGCTCCCAATGTTGCAGGAGACAGAGCCCTGCTCTCCTGGAAAAGCAGCTGCCTTGGGAGCTGTTTGAAGCGAGGAAAAAAGGTACTGAAGATCGCTGGTGATTGCTATCTAACAGAACGCTTTCAGAGACACAGCTACTGACTGAAAGGAGCTGAGTCAAAAGCTGGGGTAACTTCCGGGGTTTGGCTTTTATATCTTAGTACAGACTCAGCTAAATGACGTCATAGGAAGGAGTCAACCCATCCTGGGCTCTCGATGCAGCATGGAGGAGAATGCTAGATTCTATAGCATTTAATGAGTTTTAGTTTTAGTTTTCTAACTTCAATAATAAATGTTCTGACCAAGGCTTCTGAGATCGTATTTACGCATATGCTTATTTTAAAAACAAGTCTTGTTTTATTGCAATGCTGGGAATTATTTTCATTCCCAGCCAGTATGAATCTCAAGCAGTCCCTCAAGATAAGCACCCACCTTTCTTTCCTGTGCTGCCAATAACAGAAGTGTCAAATGAACTAGGGAAAAAAAACAACCAAAGTACAAAGAGCTTCAAGAATGAATCTAAACAGAACGATTTTGCTTCCTGAAAAGGTTTTGTCATCTTTGCCTGTCCTTTATACCTTATGGGAGGGGCAATCACCTCCCAACCTTACTCCCGAGTTGCCCCTTTTGTTTCAGCTGCTCTCGCCTTCTAGCAGCTCTGTGCACACACGCACTGGGAACAGGATCCCCTAGGTCCTCTGCCTCACTGCTGCCAGACTCCAAAGGTTCAGGAGGCAGCACCCCACTCCCAGATGGTCCTGGCCCCATCTCTGCATCGGACGCAGGACCCTCGTCCAAGTCCACTCCAGACTCCCAGGCGGATTACCGTTCTTCCCCACTGTCCAATTCCGCTAACATCTGCACAGGCTGCTGGCGAACCACAACAATAAGTTTATTTATTAGATTTATAGTTCAACTTCGCTGGGGATAGCAAGAAAAAAAAAAGTGGATCACAGAGCAAATTAATCCACGGTTCTCACTTGAGAAACCTCAAATTGTCGTATTTTGGACATATCATGATAAAATCTACTCTCCTGTGAAGTCTATCTTTCTGGAAAAGGTGGAAAGAAGAGAAGATAATCAACAGCAAGATGGATGGGCTCAGTTAGCAGTGATGTTGGAATACACCATTGAGAAGAAAGTCCATTTATGTGACTGCTCAGAAGCAACACACCTGCACAATTTATATTATATTAATTGTACTGTGTACGAGTATGTATGTATGAGTGTAATTATATATACATAAATACATATAATATATATAAATTTTTATATAAAGTATTTTGATATCAAATATGCCCAAGTTATCTTCTTATTTCTGTAACTATCCAGGTTTGCAAAGCATGAACTAGTTAAGATGAAATTTGCAGCATATTAAACTGCAATTAATTCATTCTTATGAAGATGTTATCCTTCTCAACTGGGTGCCTCCAATGTGGGATTTCAACTACCATAAACCCCAGTTTGTATTTTTGTTCTTTTATACATTCTATCTCTCTCTCTCTCTCTCTCTCTCTCTCTCTCCCTCCCTCTGTCTCTCCCTCTGTGTGTGTGTATTCATGTCTGTTCGTCTGTGTAAAATCAAATAAGTTTCTTTCACTATTTTAAAGACTGGTCAACATAAATTGACTTCTTAAATGTGAAGTTTGTATTTCATATTCATCCGTATTCATACTTCACTGAATCATAGGCAATGTAATAGCAGTGACAAGAAAAGCTAAAGAAACATAAAAGATCACTGCTGGTAAGGTTGCTGTAGCCTTCCACTGTACATACTTATTTATTATCTTATAGCCTTGTTTTGGAAACAGGCCATATTCACATGGAAGACAAAAGAATGCTTTCTGCCAAGTTTGAAGAAATAAGCATCAAATATGTATGCGGGTCTCGTAGGAGGCAGTGTATTTGGTTTTGTGATTTTATGCCAGATTTTGTGCAAAATTCTACACGTACAAAATCTCAGAAGACAAGCATTGTAACTGATGTTTCTGACACAAAAAGGAATAAAGTAGAAATGATATTATGTTTGTAAGTCTTATAACCATACAGACAAATCCTTGTTTTGCCCATTTATAAATGTAGATATTATGTGGGGATTCTGGTCTATCTTTTTAACTACTTTAACCCAATAGATAGTTTACTGCACAGTGGATAGTTGGGCAGTTGATGAGTCATCAAAGATTTTGGTCATTTTACTTGGCTGGTTTTGTGCAATTTGTGTTGGATATAATTCACCTATGAGAACCAGCATGCTCCAAAAGAAAAAAAAAGTATTAAAATATATAAGTAAAATAAATTGTCAAATGTAATTTTTTTATATACAATCTTATAAAATTACACTGAAATAGCAAAATTTCAATCTATCTAATGACTGAAATTTAAGTTTGGTGAATTGTTTGTTCTGATGACTTTATTTCTATTGATATATTAACTCTCAGAACACATAACAAAAGACACAGCAGTGGAAGAAATCAACAATCAAATCTGATCAACAGCCTACACACAAAAAAACCACCTGTTTCACAAGCATTGAATTTGATCACTTTAAGTCTAGAATATGAAGCAAAATCAATCAACTTCAATCAGTTAATTAATCAGATTTGTATGCCATTTGATTCCCAACAATACTGGGTAGTTGTTCTCAAAATGTAGCATATGTATTCAGCTATGGAAATGACAGCAGTCAAAACAGAAGAAAAAAGTTTGAACAAAAAGATATATAAGTAATGTACACATTACAAATCATAGTGCATGGCTTTGGTATAACATGATAAACCATCCTAGGAAGAAAAAAAATGATTTACAAATTACAGTTTGTATAGGATTTGTTTACCTATTATATAAAGCCAAAATAATTAAAGCACATGATGGTTTAATTTAATGTGTGAAGATATTGTTCAAAACTTTGACACAAGATTGGATGAAGGAATAACCAGAAAATGAATGCCACCAAAAAGGTACATTACAATATGATGTACTTAAAGAAAAGGAAATCAAAATTTTGCACCTGTCAGATGCAAAATATCAGGTCCATACATGAAGTTCCAATTAAACTGATTTATTGCTAAACATGCCTATGTACAGAAATCACATCAACGAAGATTTGCACCTGCTTGGGGTTAGATAAGGGTCAGCAGAATTCAAGGAAGGTTAAATTTAGTTTGCTTGAGGCTATTAAAGAATTCCAGGCTGATGCCTTTTTTAACTCCACCCTTAGGTTCTACCACTCCTTTTCCTATAACGCTCCAAACAGGTCATTTTTTTTACTTAAGAGTTTTGCTGAAAAGATAAAATTACAGTCTCCATTTAATGATGAATGATTATGGTTATGGCCTGGCCTGGCCTTGAAGTATCTTGGTTTAAGTTCAGTATACCTAACAGTGTGATTCAATATCATGAAAATGTAATTAAGACATATAATGCAGTATATTAAAATATTATCCTTAATTATGCTGATTGCCAGTTCAAATATAAACTTCATACCGACTGTACAAGTTGCCAGAAGCTGGTTACAATAGAGTTTTACTGAATATCCATTCTTTATTTCTGCTTAAGGAACTCTGTATTTTTGCAATTAGAAAATATTCCTTAACATGAATTATATTGATGATTTTACTATCATACAGAAATGAAGGCAATCTTCAATCCCAAATGCCAATGGCTTTATTCTAAAAGACAAAACTTTAAAACCTGCGTGTTTTAAATATTTTTTTTAAATTAGTATGCAATTAAAAGTAAAAATGAAAAAGAACCTATTGAAAGGTTATCAAATTCCCAGTGCTCCAAAAAGAACAGAAGATTTGCACATAAATATATATATATATATATACCAACTATAGTATTATGTTGCCCCCCAAAAAACCAACCTTATACATTAATGCTCATTTTAAAAATCCTTCATCCCATTCTGCTTATGTCAGCATGATTTTTAGACTTAAGCAGTCCTTCTCCGTAATGTTAGTAACATGAATATACACTGTAGACTGAAATATATCCCAGCAATATGGAACTTGTTTTCACTTTCCTTAAGTCCAGGTATTAAGTTAGTTGACTTTAATGTAAAGATTTTAGATGGATTTAAGGGTGGAGGTTAGACTATGGTTTATGAAGCTTTAATGTTACTGTCTAAAAACAGAATAATCTATCCCAGTCAAAACATACCGTGATTTCATCTAACATTTAGATTACTAGCAATTTCAAAGAACTGACACTGTCTTGATTTATGTTTGTTTTATTTTTATTTTTTGGATATAAGGAACCAGTGGTACAAATGTCTTTTTATTTCTTATGTTACCACTGCTAAACTGCTAATAAGTTTTCAGTTTTGGAAAGAGGAACAACCAACCATTGTTTCCCCCTGCAAATCTATCCGATACTGGAACTGGAATCTTTCCAGCTTGTTCTAAACTTTTCCCTTTGCCAACTTACTCTTTAAATCCTAAATCTTTCATACTGTTTTGGTAACACATAATAAAATGGTGAAGTCAGTAAATAATTAATCAGTTCAATTGTTCTTCACACCAATCAAAGTATTTGCACTGATTTACACCAGAAGCCCAGTTCTGACAGGATATTATGGATGCAATTTCTGATATGAATTGTACCTATATTAACCCAGATGTGGGTCAAAACATATGAATGTACTTCAAAGCTGCAGACGTTTCAGTAATGCTTTAAAATAACAAACTTTCTTTCATTTTCCTTTTATTCAAAGATTTCCTTCAAACCTTTAATTGGATGTGTAAATTTACAAAACAGAACCCTTAAACATCAGAATACACTTCTTGGAAAACTGATGAATCAGATTTTTCAAAGGTATATGGAAAAAAATAATTAAAATTAGTAAGCACAAAGTATGAGTGTAAAACTTGCTACACTGAAGTGTAATGCTCATAATGTGAAGAAATTCTTCATATTCTAAAATGTGGTATGCACACAGGAAGTGTTTCATACAGCAACTGAATAATTGGATTTGCCTGAAAACTGAAACAAGTTCTGTTTATGTAATTTATACATGGCATCGACTGTTTGATTTTTGATTGATAGTGAAATAAGAGGAAACAACTGATTCTGTCTTATTATAAAATGTTGCGTATTTATAATTTTGTTAAAAAAGCAGTAATCAGAGATTTATACTTAAAAATTATTTATTTTCTTCTCAGTTTGTTAATAGCTATATGACTATCTTAAATTTTCTATCAAATCCAGGTTTAAAGCATTTCAACAGGAAACTGGAAAGAATTTAAAAAATAAAAGCAATTCATTTGTCAACCTATATGCTAAATTTACAATAATCTCAAATGTTATTTTTAACAGCTGGTACCAACTTCTGCTAACACAGAAGTGTGATTATGAAGCTGACAATAATCCTGAAAATTCACGATTAGGTTTTATTTAACAGGTTTGAGTCATTAATATTGTTAATAAAATTTAATTCACAGATTCAATTAAACAGAGATCCTACCCAATGTTCCATATTCAATTTTTTTTTTGAATACACATTTTACTAATGTCTGGGGAGTTCTGTATTTATGAATGCTAAAGCTTTAAGGATAAACCAAGTGAGGGGTGAAGCAGTAGGCCATATCATTCCCAACTGCAGTTAATGATGGAAGAAAGGCCCAACAATTAAAACCTTGTTGATTAGTGTACTTAGGAATGTTCAAAGGTCATGTGTTAAATGAGCAAGGAAATATTTAGAAGAAAATGACAATTAATTTGAGCATTTAGTGTAATTTATATAATAATTTATCTATCTGAGCCCTGCCTTTTTGCACACTTTGTATGTACGTTGAATACTGAGAATTCCACACAGGTCTTCCTTCTAAGCAATATAAGGACTAATCTCACAAAGTTGATTCAATAAAACTAACAGCTGTTACTGATTTTTAACACTGACTTTTTGGCAAGTTGACGTATGTTGCCATGCTTGGTAAATGTGACGTAGATGATCTGAATCTCTCAAAGTAAGAAATTACCTCCTCATCTACAACTATCCCATTACAACTGCAGCAATATACAGGTAGTCCCTCTGCTTACAACCACAATTGAGGCCAAAATTTATGTTGTTAAGTAACACAGTAGTTAAGTTGTAAAGTGCCCCATTTTGCAACCTTTCTTGTCACAGTTGTTCAGTGAATGCCATTGTTAAGTTAGAAACAATTGTTAAATGAATCTGGCTTCCCCATTGACTTTGCTACTCAGAAAGTTATAAAAGGATTGTGGCACATTGCAACCTTCCTAAATATGAGCCAGATGCCAAAAATCCATACTTTGATCATGTGACAATGGCGATGCCACAGTGGCTAAATGTAAAAACTAGTGATAAGTTATTTTCCTGTGTTGTTGTAACTTTCAAATGGTGATGAATGGTTGTAAATCAAGTATGAACTAACTGTAATATGGCTTTAGAAAGAGGAAATTGCAGAGAAGACATCAACCAACATCCATTCCATAATTATTCATTTCCTAAGAAACTTTTTCAGCCTAAGCTTATTGAAAAAGAAAGTTCTTTTTATGCCAATGTTTATCCTCATGTTGTATTCTTGGAACCCCTAAATCTCCAGGAAAAGGAAAGTGAGGCTGAGCTTCTGGACAAATGCTGTTGGTCAGACACTCCATTTAAGACTGTTCCCTATTTTTGCAACAGTCATATAATGCTTTCCTTTATGTTCACACCTGATAACTTTGGAGCACTGCTGTTAAATTAAGCTGTTTACATCTTAGCTGAATACTGTAATTAAATCTGTTACTGGAATCAAGTAGGATAACCGAATATATAAATAAAAAAATAACAATAAGATAAAGAAAGATAACAGCAAGCTTTAAAATCAATAAGAACTTCAAATATAATACAGTGAAGCCTCCGTAATCCGTTCCAGGATTTTGGCCACAACCCAATATGGTTGTGAACAGAAGCACATGCGTGGAGAAGCCCCCCCCCCAACAAAAATGGTGCCGAAGGGGAAGTTGGCGCGGAAAGGGAATCTTTCTGCGCCGATTTTGTTCGCCACCTGATTTTTTAATCGTGACCCAATTCAAAAACCAGGTGGATTTTTTGTTCGCCACTCAATTTGGTCACGAATAGAAGCATTTGCGACCCAAGGCTCCACTGTACACCAAAAGCAAGGAGTTCCAATTCAGACAGGCTTCATTCTTCTGCAAGATCTCTTTAGAGATTATTCTCTTGAGAATAATCTCTAAACCCATATCCATTTGAGTTTATAATTATAACCTGCAGAATCATTACAGGTAATTTTCGCTTAATGACAGGTCACTCAACTACTGTTTGAAGTTACAAGCCACCCCCCAAAGAAGCGACTTACAGCCCAGTTCCCACCCCAGGGTCACATGACTACATTGTGGGCCCTTAGCAACCACCTCACCTTTAGAGCTAGTTATAGCATTCTGCAGTTACATGTAATTTGTGAAGTTTCTTGCCAGTTTCCAGCAAAACACTCTCAAAGGAATACATTTATTCACATAACAACCAGGGCATTCATTTAACAAACACCACCAAAAAGTCATAACATTGGGTCTAGTCATATGGGTGTCTTGACTTATGACTATTATTATGTACAGTAGAAATTTCTGGCTTCATTACAGTTTTAAGCAGAGAATTATCTTTATTGACTGAAGCAGTTTAGTCAATAGAAATCAAAGCTCTACATTTGTATCAAATAAGGCATAGGTTTAAAAAAAAAAATTTTGGCTGTCTAAAAATGCAGGTATTTTTCCTGTCACCTGCAACATGGAACAACACAAATAAATAAGTACTATGCCTACTTTTCTACTCCGTATAAGAGTAGCTCCCATAGAAACAGTCACCAACATAATAAACTTTGTTGCCTTTTGACACTGGATTGGGAACTACTTAACAATAAGGATTATGAACCCTTGGGAAATATAAAAGGTTCAAAAAGCATGATTTAGCTTTAAGCAAACCAAACAGCTGCTTACAGCGGCAGATCTAAAGGAAAGCAAAAACCTTATGGAAGCCAAATCTTAACCAGCAAAACTGGGTAATTTTGCTGACAAGAGATAGTAAAAGTTATTGCTTTGCAAATTGAGGTCATAGCATTGAATCTATGCAAATAAATAAATGCTACAAACTCATAAGCTAGATAAAGTTACAAGGAATCTCTTTTTTGGGGGAAGGGGTATTTATTTTTATCAAATTTTAAAACCACCCATCTTCCTCACAGAGGGATTCTGAGCGATGTGCAAATAAAATATTAAAAAATAGTATACAAAATTTAAAAAGAAGCAAAGAATTAAAAAAAAATGCTGAACTGATAAGATTTTACAAAGGACAATAACTGCATCTACTCATCTTAATGTTCTGGGAACTTGAGAGGATCATTTTCCCCCCTTATTTTAACTTCTTCTAAAACAATTAAGCAAGGTGAAAACTGAACCATTAATGAAAAAGTTTCAGAAAATGGCCTTCAGAATTCCAGATTAGTGGAAAACTTACGTACTGTCACCTGCGCTATTTTTTATTTATTTGTACCCTATGTTATTTATATAAATTACTCAAGGTGGTGACAATACCCAAAAGACCTTCCTCCTCCTATTTTCCCCACAACAACCACCCTTTGAGGTGGGTTGGGCTGAGAGAGCATGAGAGAGCGACTGCCAAACACACCCAGCTGGTTTTCATGACTAAGGCAGGAGTTGAATTCACAATCTATCACTTTCTAGCCTGATACCTTAACTACTAGACCAGGGGTGTCAAACTCAAGGCCAGCGGGTTGGATCCGGCCCATGTGGTGCTTAGATCTGGCCCGTGGGGCCACCCTGGAAACAGTGAAGGACTGGCCCACGGTGCCTCTCCCAGTGAAAAAGGGCTTCCAATCTCCATTTTCAGCTGGGACAACCTCCTGTAACCCTCCGCCAGTGAAAACCAAGCTCAGGAGGGCCACGTGCAGCATGACAGAGGGTTACAGGGGGCTGTCCCAGCTGAAAGCAGAATTGGGACCTTGTTTTCATTGGCAGAGCACCCGGGCCACCACAGGCATCCCTGACATGAGTAATGTCAAGCTGGCCATGCCCCCTTACCCCCTGCCCCTCCCCAAGGTCAAACACATCCCTGATGCGGCGCTCAATGAAAGTGGGCCTTGAGTTTGACCAAACTAGCTCACCCAATGTCCATAAATCTCTTTATATTAAGACGAACTGAGCTCCGCCAATTATTTACCATTTCTTGTTCAGTTTTCATTCTGTCCTATGCCGCTGAACAAGAGGCTAGATCTCAAATTGTAACAGAGACATTTAAATGTGTATCCAAATGGTTCAGATGGCAATCTTGGGTCTGGAAAACCTAGTGGGAAATCTCACACGAACAGACTGTCTCCTGGCATGCCTGCACTTTTAATTCTACTCTTGGCCTGTACCAGGAAGTGCAGAGGCGTGTGCTCAAGTGAAACTGGGTTTGGGGAGAGCTGAAAAACATTGTCGGAACATTTCTTAACTTGCAAAAACATTTAGATAAAACCAGGGACCCCAGTTTTGACATACTTGTTTTGTTGGTTCACGTTTACACATCTCCAGCGAAAATGTCAAAAGTTTCTAACTTGGCATTACAATGCAACACAAAAAAGAAACATTTAGAAACTAAACTCAAATCTACATGGAAGGCTGGGTAGAAGGGGAGCACGCTAACATATTTGGTATGACATTTTGAGAGTTGGTGTTTGTAGAAGAATTATATAACTCATCTCCTTTGCTGTAAACAGCAGATACAACAGCAGATATTCTAGACACATCCACAAGATATGAAATATCATTAAAACACACAATTGTCTGGAAGAATGATATCCAACTAAGAAATCAATCTTATTTCAGGGAAGTATAGATGAATTCTCATTCCATTAGACCAGTGGTTCTAAAAATTTTTGAAAGAATCGCCCCCTTGAGCCATTGAGGAAGTTATCATTGTCCCCCTCCCCCAACATAACCTCTCAATCACAACACAGGGAAATAATTCTTCAATTTACACAAACAAGTTTTTTGTTTTCTTTAAAATTGTCATCAGGACATATCAATGCAAATGATTTATTTCCATTCTTTTTCCCATATCTCAATTGTGTGAAAAATTCTGATGCCACCCATCACTTTACTCCCAAACTTTGTGATACAAGTATTTAATTATTATCTTATTTATTTAAGACACTTAAATGCAATGACCACTGAAAACAAAATTCAATTGCAAGAAAATGACATTTAACCAGTAACATTTAATGATTTAATTACAAGTGAATTTTAAGATGCAAAAAGACATATAAAAAGGGCATAAGAACAAACCGCAATGCAGGAACTAAGAATTTCAAGACGAAAACTCTGAAACTAAATTAAGATTTGAGGAAAATATATATTCATGCACACTGTAAAAAGGGTTAAAAAGACACAAAGAAAATTTTTACAGAACATTTTAAAACACAGTTCAATCCACTAATAGCGAGCGATCTGATGTTTTTGTATGGCAGATATACAGCTGTTCACTGTACGAAAGTCTCAAAAGTGTCCCCAAAACTTCTCGCTCCATCGCCCCCCATATCACCCCCTTCCATTCCTTCGCCCCCCTGAAAAATGAAATCGCCCCCTGGGGGGCGATATCGCCCAGGTTAAGAATCACTGCATTAGACCAGTGGTCTGCAACTTTTCCAGCTTGGCCGAGTGGCGGCAGTGGGGGTGGGGTGGAGGTAGGAGCGGGCATGGTTTCATGCACACACAGCTGAATGCATGCCCATATTGTCCATGGTCCAGTTCTGAATGGGCTGAGTCCCAGCAGACTAGAAGCACTTACAAAATGGTGGTGCACAATTTTTTGTCTCTAGATCAAATTTTAAACTGCCAGAATGAAGCCTTGTTGTTGGCCAAAAATAGGTCATTATCAGTATATGTTTCTTGTAGTAGCCGACACTGCAGAAGATGGGCCAGGTTCTGTATCTCTCCACATTCACATAGCATGTTATTATCCACTAAGAGCCTCCACTTGAGCATATTGGTTTTACATTTGGATACTCCAACCCTCAACCTATTCAGGGTCCTCCAGGTACTCTAATGGAGGTCCAATCCTTTGGCCATATTGCCCTTTAATGTTATTGCTTGCTCAATGGTTTCCTTCCTCCATCTTTTAATTTGATTTTCTTCTTGTGTACCTTCCAGAATGTTTGTTCTTGCCATAAAACTGTTCCTAGATCTGAGTCAGCAGGCTTGGGGTGAATGTTTGTTCAGAGGATGTTGAAGATCATTCATTCTCATGCTTAGCGTTCTCAACATCCGCCACTAGTTCTCTCCTGATCTTCGGTGAGGCAATGTCAGCAAGAGGATATACTTTTTCAATTAGGTACACAAATTATTTTCATAAATAGATAGCATGCACAGGGACCATGCTGATGCAAACCAGTATCAAACAAAATGGATTTTGGAAAGGAGATAAAATTATTGTGGCTGCGAAGAGTAAGGATGTACAGTGCATGTTGTTACATTTACTAAACTTTAGTGAATCTTTTCCACCTGGACTCAGCAAAGAATCCTTGTATTCCCCATGAAAATCTTCTTTTAAAAAATTATATCAGATTTTCAAAATACTTTACATACCTACTTATCTAGGGATTAGACTGATTAAAGACAAAAAGACATATTTCTGAATAGACATGTACAGGATTATATGACTAAAGATTTTACAATCATGCTGAGTGCTCTATATTTACCTGCTGGTTATTTCTATTATTTGGATTTATATATATTTATTTGCCATGCTTATTTTTGGAGAGCAGCCCCTTTATATACAGTATTTCAATATGAAACTTCCTAATGGAAAAAAAAGTAAAAACTGTGTTTAAATACTTGGGATGATGAAATTGACAATATTGGAATTACTTTAACTCCTGCAGGTATAAACAAACACTGTCAGCCATTTTACAAGGATGCTGAATTGTGCTGCCTGAATTTAAGCTAGATGATTATTTTGCATACATTCATAATATATTTCCAGGAATTGGCAACAAATCAAACTATGTTATGTCCCATCAAAGCCACAAAAGAATGAATTCCAAATAGAGATATAAAATTAGCTAAAAGTGAAATGAAACAAGGAATCAGCCATAACAGGTGAATAGGAAATTAAATATGTCTAGTTTCAGACAAGAAATCGCTGATTTGATGGGTTTATGGCAAGGCATTTTGGCAGAAGAAATGTGGAAACTGTTTCAATCAATTATTTTAAAACCAGTGTTCATAACTGATATTAGATACCTAGCTGGCTAGAAATTAATGTAGTGCACCAAAACCTGGAGAATATAATGAATCAGCTATTTGTCATAATTTTAAAAGTTGATCTCAGTTACAAAGATTTTGCTATTTAAAAAGACATTAGCGAAGAGGAAATACTATGCCAAAGGAAGTTTTTTTTAAAGGTCACCAACAGCAGCCTTCTCAAATAAAGACTTGAATGCATAATGAATTTCTATGTATTTATCCTTTCATGTTGTATAATGCATCACCATTATTTGTTTTCCTACTTTTGAGCTTTTCGGGAACAAAATTACATACTAATGCTCATCAAAAATAGTCAGATAAACCAGAGGTGTTATGGAGGAAATGTTTTTTAAAAATTTCTGTCTAGGTTTGTTTTAAAACTTTCCCTGTTGGAGACACAACTGGTGGTGGGAGGACTTTTTCCATCACATCTCTTTCTATGCTCAGGAAGGGAAGGAATTTTACTCCCTTGTTGACTATAGGAGTAGCACTCATCTCGGTTTCAAGGGCAGCTGAGCTAGCACTAACTGAAGATATTCCTGCAGTCGTGTGGCCAGCATGATGTCACAGAGCACTGTTTCCTCCCCATCGGAGTGGTATCTATTTATCTACTTGCATTTGCATGCTTTTGAATTGATAGGTGGGCAGGAGCTAGGTGAAGACAGGAACTCACACTGTAGCACGACGCTCAGGTCTTCAACCTGAGCAGTCAGCTTTCCAGCCGACTAGCCCAGTGCATTAGACCACTGAACCATTGCAAGTTCAAAAGGAAAAAAAAATTCACAGCCTGTGTGGAATGGATGCTGTGATAGAATTCCCCCTTTCATATCTTACTTCTAGCTCTTTACAATCCGGTACAATGATTGTTTTTGCTGATTGGTTTCAGTATAGTAACTTTTGCATTTGTACGAAGCAAATGTTATATTCCATCCTTCTTCCAGGAGCTCATAATGGCTTACATGCATCACAACTGTATGAGGTAGTTTCAGTCAACAAAATCCCCAAATCACATATCTGATTTTGCACAAATCCGGATGTGAATGGAAATTTGGATTTTGTCAGATTAGCAATTTAACCACAACATTACACCGGCTCATCCCAAACAGAGATTTTATTATTAGTTAAGTGCATCTTACAGTTTTTATCTTGCACCACATTTCCAGAATGCTGAAATAGCTTTATATGACTAACCACTTTCTTCCAAGAGTAAAATGTGAAAAATTGAGATATGAGTGCAAAAGATGCTGTAACCTGATAGATTATTCTACAGACTCATAGAATTCAGGATGTAGCTTCTATTAAGGGCTGCTAATATGTCTCAGAGAAATGCTTGATAGCAAAAATCCTTTCCAATTCAGGGGGACAATATATTTGATAACAAACTTTACAGCTGAAGTACTGTAGCCAATCTCTTGTGATAAAACTAAATTCCTGTAAAAGTCTGGACTTATATTGATTGTATAGGCACAAGCATCTACAGAAGCTCGTTCCTTTTTTAAAAATGATAATGGCACCCTGGCACAACTTCCACTCTTTTTATATGCATAAACAATGTCATGACACATGCACAAAATGGGTGGCACTTGAAATGTGATGCTTCTGTCATTCTGCCCCTCCCCAGATTCCAGATTCATTGTTCTTCAGAGTAATTGGGCGTTGGTTCTTACCTGATACGCCCCTTCTCGGCGAGCCGCAAGGAGCATCCAGAGACTGGGATGTGCTTCCGAGTCCTCTTCTTGCAGGCTGAGCTTTAGATGAGGAAATGCTCCGCCCCTCACGTGACATCGCGGAGCGCCCCCAGTTTTTGCGATAACGAGAAGAGAGGTTATTGATTCTTTCTAATCTACTATTGGCTCCTTGGCTGAAGAGAGAGAGCCCCACCAGACGGAGAAATTAGGGTGGGGCTGGATGCTCCTTGCGGCTCACCGAGAAGGGGCGATCAGGTAAGAACCAACGCCCATTCTCCTCGAGCCGCTCGGAGCATCCAGAGACTGGGACATACCAAAGCTGGGCTGTCCTACGGTGGGACTCCGTCTGGCCCGGGGCCCTCCGGATCACTGATGACCCTCTGTAAGACCCGTCGGCCAAAAGAGGCCTCCGCTGAGGCGTACGTATCTATTTTATAATGTCTGATAAACGGGACGGAGAGGACCAGGTGGCTGCCCGACAAATGTCAGCGATGGGGGCTTGTGTGGCCCAGGCCGCCGAGGTGGCTGCACTTCTGGTGGAATGGGCGGTTATCCCACCCGGAGCGGGCAGAGAATGGGAAAGGTAGCACCTCGCAATAGTAGCCCTGATCCAGCGACTGATGGTGGAAGGGGAAACCTTAAGCCCCATTGACCTGGGTTGAAAGGATAGGAAGAGGATTCCGACCTTCGCATGGATTGAGTGCGCTAATATAAATACGCAAGGCCCTTCTAACATCTAGGGTGTGCCAGAGGACCTCCCTGCCCTGGAGGGCCTGGGGCAGAAATTTGGTAAAATCAGTTCCTGTGACCTATGGAAGGGAGAGTTAACTTTGGGTAGAAAGGTAGGGTCGGGACGAAGGACCACCCGGTCTGCGTGGAACACGCCTAGATCGCTCCTGACTGACAGAGCTGCTAATTCCGAAACTCGACGAGCAGAAGTAATAGCTACTAGAAAAACTACCTTGAAGGTGAGAAACTGCAGGAATGACTCCCTCAAAGGCTCGAACGGGGACGTGTAAGAGAAACGAGGACCTTGTTGAGGTCCCATGTGGGAACCTGTGAACGGTAGGAGGGCACAGGTTGGTGGCGCCCTAAGGAAAGATCTAACCCTGGGGTGGTGAGAAAGGGAACCGTAGTTATCACAGGAGACCACGGTTGAGAGAGCAGAAACTTGCCGTCTCAGGGTGTTAGGTGCGAGCCCTTGCGAAGACCCTCCTGAAGAAATTCCAGGATCTGTGCCACCGAGGAGAGAGGGGATTAACCTGAGACCCGCTACACCACTTGCAGAACCCTTTCCAAGTGGCATCATAAATTGCAGTGTGGTGGAAGGGGCGCCTGGCGGCCAAAATAGTGTCGATGACTTGAGTTGAAAGATTCTCAGAAGTCAGACGGATCCGCTCAACCTCCAGACGGCTAACTGGAGCCATTGAGGCCCGGATGCAGAAGGGGCCCCTGAGAGAGGGAGACCTTGTCCGGGGATCCTCCATGGGGGCGCTACTGATAAGATGCGGAGATCCGCAAACCATGGTCGCCTGGGCCAATAGGGAGCCACCAGGAGAAGTTCTGCCCTCTCCTGAATGAGTTTTTGAACTACTCTGGGAACTAACGGGAGCGGAGGAAGGCATATAGGAGCCCTGGGGGCGGGCAACGCAGAGCGCCAGTGATTCTCCGACCTGTGAGACGGATACCGGGAGAAGAACCGTGGAAGCTGAGTGTTGGTCGGGAAGCGAAGAGGTCCACCACCGGAAGGCCGAATATTCTGGACGCTCTCAAAAGGGATGGATGGAGACGCCATTCCGCCTGGTCCACCGTGGCCCTGCTCAGCCAGTCCGCCTGAGTATTGTCTACTCCGGAGATGTGTTCGGCTTTTAAAGATAGGAGGTTGGATTCTGCCCAGCGGCAAAGGCGCCGGCTTCCTCATTAGCTGGATGGACTGGGTGCCCCTTGCTTGTTGATATGGGCCTTGGCCGTGACGTTGTCCGTGAGCACGAACGTGATGATTGCGGATCTGAGGAAAAGCTGCGCAGGGCCAGAAGGACGGCGTGAAGCTCTAGCCACTTGATGCTGCACCCTGCTCGGTCAGCGACCATTTGCCCTGTGCAGAGATCGAGTCGAGATGAGCCCCAACCGGATAGGCTTGCGTCCGTAGTGACGGTGAGTCGTTGAGGTTCCGCGAATAGGTGGCCTCTGTTGATGGCGGGATTGGTCCACCAGAGAAGAGACGTGAGGACCTTTGGAGGGACCCTGACCTTGACCCTCGAGTTGCTTCTTCCGGATCGTTGGAACGGGAGCAGGAACCATTGGAGGGATCTGCTGTGTAGACGAGCCCAGGGAATAATGGAGATGCATGATACCATTTTGCCCAACAATTTAGAGAGGTCCAACAAGGCCACTCCTTGAACGCCTGATCTGATTGACCAGGGCTTGAATGCTAAGGAACCTCTCCGGAGAGAGGAAAACTCTCTGTGACACCGAATCAATTATGGCCCCCAAGTGGTTAATTCGAGTAGAAGGGTAAGTTGGCTCTTTTGCCAATTGACTAGAAAACCGTGTGCCCGTAAGGCGGAGAGGGTGACCCTGGTATCCCTGACTGCCTGGGATTTGGACGGGAGAGAATAAGAATATCGCCCAAGTAGCAGTGGAGGCGGACGGAACGGTCCTGAGATGAGCCGCCAGGGCCGCCAGGACCTTGGTGAAGGTCCGGGGGCCGAAGCCAGACCGAAGGGTAGGGCCACGTATTGATAATGAAGGTTATTATGGCAGAACCTGAGGAATTTGTAATGGGAGGGCCTGATTGGAATGTGGAGGTATGCCTCCGACAGATCTATGGAAGATAACCAGTCTCCCCGCCTGGTGCCTAAGAGAATTGATTGCAAGGTGTGCATCTTGAATCTACGCTGGATGAGGTGACGGTTGAGCCGTTTAAGTCTAGGATGGCTCTCCAACCCCCAGAGTGTTTGGGCACCACAAAGAGATGGGAGTAAAAACCCTTTCCCTTCTGGGCCGGAGGGACAGGTTGAATGGCCTGGATGTCAAGAAGATGATGGATGGCTGCATCCATTAGAGCCCGTTTGGAGGGATCCCTTGAGGAGGGGGATGGGATAAAACAATCAGGGGGGCGGACCTGAACTCCAGGGCGAGACCAAACCTGATTGTGTCCCTAACCCATGCATCGGAGGTGGATATGTCCCATTGGGCGGCGAAGTGGCTGAGGCGGCCGCCAATGGGGAGGGAGGAAGAGGATCTACCTTCTACGGTAGGGCCTTCCTCCCGATCCCCGAATGGTCTCTTGTAGCCGCCACCGCGTCTGGTTCTATCACCCGGGTCCGAGCGGTCCTGGGACCGGAAGGAAGGAGGTCTAGGGTATCTGGGCGGGAAGGGGGTTGGTAGAAGGGGCGGGGGAAGCTCCTCCGAAAGGGCTGGGGCCCCTGGTCTCCGATCTTCGAAAAAGGGAGGGCAAATACTTTCTCTTACTGCGGCCCTCGACCAGCAGTGGTTCCAAAGCTGGGCCAAACAGTTTGTCTCCGTAATGGGAGCAGTGGCCAGCTTGACCTTATTCTTTACGTCCGCCTGCCAGTGTTTGAGCCATAGCATGCGGCGAGCCGAAACGCAAGTGCGACGAGATGGCTCTGGAAGAAAATTTTACCGACTGGTAAGTGGCGTCAGCCGAGAACCCGGCTGCAGCCACTAACTTCGCTATATCCTGGTGAGCTCTCAGATTGGAAGCAGGGATGTGGTCCTTGAGCTGACGTAGCCAGCGGATGGAAGACCTGGTGAAATGAGGCGGCCGTAGCCGATTTAATGGCCCAGGCGTCAGATAGGTGGGCCCTACGCAGCGCCAGCTCCGCCCGCCTGTCCTCAGGCTTTAAGGCCTCTAGGGCCTCACTAGGGGTAGAGGAAGAAGCTAGACCCACAATGGGGTCATCAACCTCCGGGATATTCAGAAGGTTAGACAGAGCCGCATCGAGATTGAAGAATCTCTTGTCTTGGCTAGATGGAGCAGGAGGTGTCCCTGAGGAGGTAAGTTGCTTTGCAACCAGATCTACGAAGATGGGAGGGAGGGGATGACCTCGGCTTCCACCACTGGTTGGGTGAAAATGGAGTCTTCTGGGCCCTCTTGGATTGGGGGTTCAGCAGGGGACTGGGGAAGAAGGCCAGATACATTCTTGGCCTTAAGGAGGAGGGACTTGAACATATGTGGTTTGAACAGCCCCCAAAGGTGGGTTGGTCGAGGGAAGGACCCTCGTCCTCCGACATCTCCCCTCCATGATGTCAGCCTCTAAGAGGGGTTCACTATAGCGGAGGATCCCATCCGGGAATCCTCTTCCTCCTCCCTGAAATCCCCAAAGTCCCCTTCCTCCTCCATCTGGGCCCCAACCGGTGGAGGGCTATCCCTCTGAGAGAGTACCTGATCAGTTGGGGGACCGGTTGTGGAAGGGATCTGAGTGATAACGAATCGTGTTCAGAGGCTCATGGAGAGAAACCTGATCTGGACACGTGTTGTAGTGCTCTCTGCTATGCCCTGGCGGATGGCTGATTCCATCCAAGCCTTGATGTGAGGTGGAACCTCGGAGGTAGAGGGTTCATCCTGGCGCAGACCAGCGGCTGTGGTGTAAAGGTGGCTTCGGGGTCCGCTCTGGTCGGAGGTCCGGGGGTCGGAAGACCCTGAAGCGAACTGCGCCTAGGTAGGGAAGAAGGGTCTGAGGGGAGAGGTAGAGCAGAGGTAGAAGGGGTTGGAGGAGGAGGTATAGGCGTCTCCGAGCGGGACTCCCTTGAACGCCGGGTCGAACTCTTTTCTAACGCTTTGCTTGGCGCCTCAAGGCGTCACGTTGTGCGGCCTTGGAAGGTTCCTTGTCCTGTCTGGAGCCCTTAGGTTCCTTGTCCTGCCTGCGCAAGTAGTGGGACTTTGCTTTAGCCTTCAAAGAAGGACGTTTAGATGGATTGTCGCCTGCCATGTTAGGTAACAATACTAGCAAAGGCGGTTGGCTTCGCCCAGAATAGGCCTGGATGAGGCCGGGTGAAGGTGAAGCTGGCCCTCTCCCCTTTGGAATTTGTAGTGTACAGAGATAACAGTGAGGTATCTGAACAATATAGTATGTACAGGAAAAATAGATACTCTATTTGTAATTCCTTTGATTTCTTTTTGTTGTTCTTTTTATCTTTTATCTTTTCTCTTTTTTTTTTTTTTTCGCATTTATATATATACAGGTTATCCGTGAAATGTCTATATATCTATGAAAAAAAATTATTACTGTACAAAAAAACAGAAATTATTATTATTATTATTATTTTTCAAATATATTCCTTTTATTCTCGAACAGTAGCAGTAACTGGAATCTCAGTACAGGCCGGATCAGTCAAATAAACGCCTGAGGCCTATGGTAGAAGAGAGGGCCTCTGGCAGCAGGCCTCAGACAAGAGAAAACAAAACCGGAGGGGGCTGCAACTCGCCCAAACGGACTGCGGGAGGCCAACTAAGATAAAAGAGCGAGCCAGGTAGAAAGAAATGGGCAGCAAAGCTCTGACCCAAGGCCTGGGGCTCTAATTCACCGCAGCTAGAATCAGAAAAAAGGCGCCACCACGAGGCGGAGCCAAAATGGCGACCGCGAGCTGAACTGGCTGGGACGCCTTCGGGACGGAAAAGGAGGGCTTTGCCGGTCAGCTCGGCACGCCTAGGGCCTTAGGGGGCAATAACCCTCCCGGTCGGGCGTTTGGGGTGGGGGGAATCCAGCAGTAAATGAAAGAAAAAACAACGCGTGCCACGAGGCAACGCGGAGGCAGCGATGCGATCTGATAAGGATGGGGGTAGCGCTAAACGCGCTGCGAGCCCGCAGCTTCGCTCTCAGGGACGAGGGAAAATTTTCCCTGAAGTCCAGACCCTTTGCGAGGAGGAGAAAGAAGGCAAACCTTATCAGAAAGTGTAATAGGAAGGAAATCTGCGATCAGCCAAGGAGCTCTCTAACACACAGCCTGACTCTTCGAGGCTGAGCAAAAGACTGGGGAGGCGCCCGCGATGTCACGTGAGGGGCGGAGCGTTTCCTCATCTAAAGCTCAGCCTGCAAGAAGAGGACTCGGAAGCACATCCCAGTCTCTGGATGCTCCGAGCGGCTCGAGAGAGAATTGCGGTAATTTGGACAAAGCCTGGGGATAATAGAGCAATTTACAATTGCTTGTTTATGGCTTAAGGATTCAGACATTTATAAACATTTGCTAGACCAATACTCGAATACAGCTCATCAGTCTGGAACCCACATTATGTATCTGATATTAACACAGTTGAGAAAGTCCAGAAATATTTCACAAGAAGAGTTCTCCATTCCTCTATTCGTTATAGAATACCTTATGCCACCAGACTTGAAATTCTAGACCTAGAAAACCTTGAATTATGCCGTCTTCGGTCTGATCTAAGTATGGTATATAAAATCATACATTGCAATGACTTACCTGTTAATGAATACTTCAGCTTCAACCGTAACAACACAAGAGCACACAATAGATACAAACTCAAGGTTAATTGCACCAAACTTGATTGCAGGAAATACGACTTCAGCAACAGAGTGGTCAATGTCTGGAATACTCTCCCTGACTCTGTGGTTTCTTCCCCAAACCCCAAAAACTTTAACCTTAGACTGTCTACTATTGACCTCATCCCTTTCCTAAGAGGTCTGTAGGGGGTGTGCATAAGCGCACCAACGTGTCTACCGTCCCTGTCCTATTGTTTCTTTTATTTTTTTATTTTTCTTATATGTATCCATGTATTCATAACTATGTTTTTACTTATACCTATTATCTTGTAAGCAATTGACATAAATAGATAGATAGATAGATAGATAGATAGATAGATAGATAGATAGATAGATAGATAGATAGATAAAAACAAGAGAGTCTGGGGTAGGAGGCTGGGTGGGAGGTAAAGGTAATGATATTATTTGAGTTCCACCAAGGGATAAATTGGGTCAATCAGTTTAAGAACCATTGTTCCAGACAGTGCTATGCCTGGAGAGAGAGAGAAAAAAATTGCCTGTGATGACTTCTTGAATGCTTGACATCTCACATCATGCAAACAATTTTTGTAATTGGATTGTATTTTATTAAGTAGATTTTTATCCTGCCTTGATTACTTTACAAATACATTAAGCAGAATACGTACATGAATACTCCATGTCTCTCCCTATTTTTCCCACAACAACTCTGTAAGGTGAGTTGGGCTGAGGGAGAGTGACTGGCTCAAAGTCATCCAGCTGGCTTTCATGCCTATGGTGGGACTAGAACTTACAGTCTCCTGATTTCTAGGCCAATACCTTAACCACTAGACCAAACTGGTTTGGGGCATGGATATAAAAGTGGACAGATTCTCCTGGCAAATATTTCCATTACTGGAGAAGTCAATTAAATAAAATCCATTCTCTACTGTGATCTATTTATTTATACATTCATCATTCCTCCTAAATATGTTAAATTTAGTCCTAATGATGTCATATAATATATCTGGGTATATGCATAATTTTGTATTTATTAATTCTATCATGTTTATGTAGTATATATTGGAGGTGGTGACATTTTGAGAGCTGTATGCAACAAAATTTCATTTTAAAGTAGGCCGATTAGTGTATGTTCAAAGTGACAATAAAGTTATTCTAAATCTAAGTCTAATTTGAATAGAGTTCCAATCTAAAATGCTGCCTTTAGTACACAAACTGGGTTGCTCGTGCAGCTGAAGGTACCTATAAACTCAGTACATCCTCTTTTTGGACTAACAGATAAGTGTTTAAGTAGATAAAAGTCAAGGCTGCTGGAACATATGAAAGCAGTTACAAGAGAAAAGGAGACAGTCCCAGGTAGGTTTAAAAGGGATTAACCTTTAGAAGCATTATATTGTGTATTTTATATTGCTGAAATCACACCTAACATTTCTGAACATAAATTTCCATCTTTAAAAACTAGTACAATAGTACTGTATAGATGCAAATTTCAGGATTTGGGTGGGCTGTGAAATTCAAAATATTCTTCACTCTCTTGTGATACAGAAGTAGTATATTCTACAAACAAACTATCCTAAATTAATTTTCCTTTCTTAATTAATTTTCAGCAAAGAGAGAAGACAAGCAACTATTGACTTACAACCACATTTGGAACCAGAATGTTCATTGCTAAGCAAGGTAGTTAAATGACCATTTTTTCCACAGTTGTGAAGCAAATCACTATAGTAAGTAACTTACAATAGTAAGTTAGTAGTATGTTCTGCAAGTGTTAAACAAATAATAAATATTGTTCAAGTGTTAAAAGAAGGGAATTATGGAGGAACCATTTATAAAACAAAGCAATATCATGTTATAATAAATATAAACCCCTCTCAAGTAAGGTTAAATATTTCTGATCAAATAATATGCTATATATGGATACAGTTGGAAAAAAACAATATCCAAGAACACAACAAAGGGAATAGAGTAGAGTAGAGTCGGAGTAGGAGTAGGAGTAGGAGTAGGAATAGAATAGGTTTATTTTCACTTTAAATGTACACTAATCAGCATACATTAAAATGAAATGTCATTGTATTCAGCTCTCAAAAGATAACCATTATGCATATTCCCACTTACAAACACATATATGAAACAGAGAAACATCACCGTCTAGTTTGGATACATGGCGGGGAAAAACAATCCTGTGAGTTTACAAGATGGATGATGGCATAAGGAACAAAGCTGTTACAGAATCTAGTAGTCCTACTATACAGTAGATACTTCAAAACCTCCTCCCAGAGGGGAGCAACAGAAATAAACCATGAAGTGGGTGTATGGGGTCTCTAACAATGCTTTGAGCTCTAAGCCCATAGTGCTTATAAGCAATATCCTGAATAATGAGAAGCAAGCTTCCTATAATCTTCTCAGCTGTCCTTACCACTCTCTGTATGAACCTTCTATCTGGAGCACTGGTGCCCCCAAACCAAACAGTGATGTAGTTTGTTAAAATGCTTGCAGTTAAGGAAAATAACCAATTTCTAAAAGCCTAGTTAGGTAAGTTACTCCCTCATCTTGTCAGTGATCCCCACAAGATTTTATTTATTCATCACATCTATAAGGCTGTCAACCACATACATACATACATACATACATACATACATACATACATACATACATAATATATAAATATATATAAATATATAAATATAAATAAAAACTGACAGTCTGGCCCCAATGCTACGGGAACAGCCAGGTCTTCACAATTTTCCAAAAAACTTGGTTGAGGCCATTTGTATCATTGCAGAAAACTGTACACTGTTCCATGAGGCAGGCATTATGACAGAGAAAGCATATTTTTAGAATGCATCAGATAACATTATTTCATTGAGAAGACCCACAACATGGCCACTTTGTCAGATCAAGAGGGAGAGGCAAAAACGATGGGGAAAGGCAGTCCTGAAAGTACAGGTAGACCTTGCTTTATGACTGGTCATTTAATGACCATTCATTGTTATGATGGTCACAGAGTGGGTACTTTATGAAGTGTGTTATGGCATGCTGCTCCCTCCCATAGTCATGTGACTGCATGTTGGGCAACTCTGTTTTATGACCCATTGTGACATTCCACAATCATGGACTGTGATTTGTTTGTTTGTTTGTTTATTTTGCAACAGTAGTGTTTGCTTAATCACCACTGCAAAAAATACAAGAAAATTATATCCTTCATCCATCCCTGCAGTGGGAGAAGCTGCAGAGAAGTCCATGGAGCAGTAACTCCATGAGAAGAGATAAATAGCTTCCCCCAACTCCATTTTGCTATTTCCCCAAGATAAAAACCAGATCTAATGATGAAGAGAAAAACCAACCCAAATCCCCACTACACATTCAGCCATAAAAAAAAAAACCTGGATCACATCCATGGTTCCCATGGTGGCCATAAATTCTCACATTTCTTCTGAATCTGAGCCTTGTGAAGACAGGTTAAAATATCCCCGCCTAGGGAACTCCACGACCAATTCCATGTGTTTCATAGCCAGTGATGGAATTCAAATAATTTAACAACTGGTTCACCCAGGGTCAGGTTGGCTGTCGTGGGAAGCATGGTCCATACCCATCCTCCAACTCCACTGCACATGTGGGATGAGCCTCCTGCGACAGCCAACCTGACCCTAGGTGAGCTGGTTATTAAATTAACCCCCCAGGCTATCAAAGTGAATCCTGGGTGTTGTGCTGCACTGCAGTGGAGAAATGGGCAAGGAAGCAGCCAGCACGAAGGAAGGAGAAGTAGGGAGAAGAGGGAAAGTGGCCTTCTCCTTCCTCATGCCGGCCGTTCTGTTGCCCGTTTCTCCATTGCAGTGCCCAGGATCCACTTTGATAACGGGATGGGGGAGGTAATTTAACAACCAGTTCACTTGAACCAGTGTGAACCAATTGAATCCCACTAGAATCCATGGTCATAATCAAACTTCTTAGGCATAGGAGTTGCATCATAGTAGGGACAGTGGTACACAACCAGCAATTCAATTTGATCCCTACAGTTCACACTCAGTATTCAAGTATGCTGCCTAAAACATCACAGCAATATGCAATGGATCACTTTTCCTGTGCAAGAACAGGAGGTTCATTTTATTATACTTATGCTGTAGAAGGAAAGACCAAGGCCCACAGAACAGTGGGGTGCTTATGGGCGTCTTAAAAACTAAGCTGAAAATCTAAACTAGGAACATCTTGATTAATCAATCCCTCTTTTGCACACTATGCTACACTTTACAGATCAGAAATATTTTTTATACAGGATTCTTGTTAGTCTCTAAATTTGGTTGATTTCTTGCAGACATTTCATTACCCAATCAGGTAACACTATTAAGTGTTGTTTTTTTAATTTATCACATTTAGGTCTTACCCAGCTCACTTTCTAAGTGGCTTTGGGTGGTTTACAGATAAAAAGTCACAAAATCGTCATCAAAATACAGTTAAAACATAATTAGAATTGAACAACAGATTCATTCCCCACATAATTCTTTGTCCTGCAGCTAATGTCCCAATGTTGTCCACAGCCTACAGCATACATACCTGCTTAACAAGAAGCTATATATTAATGCTGAACACATGATATTATGTATTATCATCTTAGGTGCCCTTCCCAAAGCATTTAGCAAATACTAATTAATCCGCCTGCTAAAAGATTAAGAGGAAAACTTTATTATAAATTGGCAAGAGTCCTTTTTATATTAACAGCTATATTGCTATCGTATATCTAGGCACCCAAGGATCATTTAACCCAACAAACCATTAATTAAGACTTGCTTTCGTCTGCACAGGTTTTGTCCATACCTATAAAAATAATGAAAGCAAGTGGAAAATCAAGACAGTGGGCAGTTTTGAAGTAAAAGTTGGTAATTAGTAGTTAGATCCTGGTAAAATTTGTTAGAATTAAAGAACCTGTCAGGGCTGCCTCTGTTCATTTCCTAGAAAAGAAAGCTGAAGTAATATGATAAAATCATATTTCACTCGGTCATACTTCACTTAACAACGAAGCTGTCAACCCTATTTGGGAGTCACTAAATGAGGACTCCGTATACTCTTCTTTAAATAAATATTAGCTACTCACTCCAAAACAAAAGCCAAGATAAAGGTGAATAATTACAAATCAATTTGATAGGAAGGACTCTGCCGGGAAAAATAGAAAGACTGCTTATTTCTTGCACAACTGATTTGCAAATAGAGGCCAGTTCTATAGACCTTTTGCCAACATTGAACTATTAGGCCTACATGAACCTTTGAGAGATTGATTCAGTTCAATGAAGTTTCAAATTACCATACACTTTAGAACAGTGACTGATGGACCTTGTTGGGTTCCAAAGAGAATTTAAAGTTGTTTCTGAGGCTCAACTGAGGCCTTAGTTGGTACCTGACACAAGAACATGGCTTACTAGATCAGACTTCTCACCCAACTAGTCCAGAGTCTGTTCTCACAGTGGCCAACCAACTAGAAAAGAAAGCCCTCTAGTCTTGTGTTTCTACTTATTTTTCTGAGTTTGTCACTTGCTGCCTGTCTTCATTAGGTTTTCTAAGATGTCAGGAGGATGGTCATAGCTGGTCAGCAAGCTTGGTCCATCCTGAGAAGGACCCCCTCAGCATAGCAGGAATTGGTTGAGGCTTGCAGACAATTCTTTGTGTTAGGAGAAACAGTAGTGAGATACAATATCTATACAATATCAATAACCCTAACCCTAGCCTAAAGTGGTTATCAAGAGAAGAGCTCCAGCTTGTTGGTCCAAGGGTCCAGCTTGTTGGTCCAAGCGTCCAGAGAAAGTAGATAGAGCTAAACCTCTAAACCTGAATGTTCAACAAAACAGGAAGCACAAACCTCCCATGGATGGTGGAAGTGACATAATAGCTGCTAAAGAATGCGAAATATTATTATCAGCCTGGTCTCATCTTTGACGACCATTAGATTTATAAATATTTAACAAATTCTTCTCATAATTTATGAAAATGTTAGCTGAAACTAATTTCATTTTAATTTCTTTAATAAACCAAACTGAATTAAAAGCACTAATTTGAAAGTCTGTTCTCCCTCTCTCCCTCCCTCTCCCTCCCCTCTCTCACACACACACCCCCCCAATAGGTAGGCAAACGTCAGGATAATGAATATGAGAGACTTTGTTCTTATAAATAGGAGATGTTCCATCCAAAAAGAATAAGCTTCATCCCATTCCTGAGTCTTTTCTGTTATTTCCAATTAAAAGCATCTTCAGCAAATGTTCCCTTCATCACTTACCACTTATTTTAAGAAAAGGACAATCAAAATGACTAATTAATGTTCAGTCCAGTTCTGACTATTCTTATACACAACCCTGAAATGTACCATGTTGGGTCCCAAGAACAAACTGTGCTAATGCTCATAATGGAAAGCTAGATAAAAAAGAAAATGTATTTTGTCTGTATTGCAGAAATACCAAAATATATACAAGTGTGAGTCAGTTATTCCAAAAATACTTTCCATGAGTGGCAAAGCAGATAGGACTACTGCCACAACACTTCAGCAAAATTAACAGATCTGAATTTTTCATTGTACATGTAAAAATATCTAAGGCAGTCTTAATGGCCTCCAGATAATGCAGAAACTAAGTTCTGGAATGAATTCCCAACCAGCAGTCTCAGGTATAACCTTAACAGTTACCAGGTTAGGAATAGGTCTACTAACTCTCTTAAGAGTTAAACTCTACTGAGCACAAATCTTTTCTTTAAATAAAAAGGAAAAGACAGCTTAATGTCTCAGTATTTTGGATTGCAGGCAATAGTATCAGCTTTAATACTCATTTGAGAACTAGTTGCCTGTGGCCACAAGTATTCAACTTCTGGTGAGACTAAAGCTTAATGAGTCATTCTCTTGATACATAATACATTTTCAATCATTTCTAGAGTCCAAAGAGTTATTTTAGCTGTATCAAGGGACCATATATATCCAGGAGGATTTTTTTTAAATATTTTCTTCTTCAAACACTGCACCAAACACATTTCATAAATCGGGTTTTTAAATCTCACTTATATTTTTGTTGGAAAATTCTCTTCACAGAGTGCAAAATTGTTAAATCCCCAGCTCCGTCTGGCCTATACAAGCTACTGATATGATGTAGTGTTACTTAATTACAGTAGTTTTAAATTATACTTTTTCTCAAAAGGTTGCCATAAGTTACTTTGAAAAATTAGCCAGATCTACAAATATATTGCAGTTAAGGAAACCCTGGGTGGAAAAGAGATTCCTGGGACATTCTTTTGGATTCTCATCATTACAATTTAGAAAACAGTCCTTAACTGTCAAATATTTAAATAGGCATAAACAATAGATTTTCCCATATTAATAAAAATGAAATTTAATATGTTTTACTACTGTAATTTGAATTTAAGGTCACTAACCTACTGATAGATCCAATTAAACTAGAGCTGAGTTTCAATCTAGCACAAATACCAAATGCAGGTCATTTTCATGAGTTATCTTCCAGGATCTTCTAGAAGTAAAGACAAAGGTTTCCCTCATCCAGTAGTATCTGTCGCTACTCGGTTTCCTAGCCAAGGAGCCATTGTTGTCTAAAGACTCTTCTATGGTCATGTGGCCAGTATGACTACATGCCAAGGGCACACAGATCTCTATTAACTTTCCACCAAACTGGTACCTATTTATCTACTCACATTTGCATGCTTTCAAACTATAAGGTTGACAGGAGAAAGGGCGGGAGATTATCCAGTCACGTGGTCTTGAACTGGCAACCTTCCGATCGATAAGCCTAGCACCTTAACTGCCACCATGTTCCCTAGGGTCTTCTACAATAATTCAAAAATCATTGGCAAAAATAAGGGTGAGGACAGACTTTATATAACTTCAATGATGGTTAAGGGATATTATTAAGACACTAATAGAGAAATTGTTGTAACTGGGAAATAATCAGAGTAGTTCTAAACTCATCCAAAGCAGGATAAACAGCTTTACCTTCCATACTGCAATTAAAAACCCTTACTAGAACTCTATGAATCCAAAAGATTTTAAATAAATCTTTTGAGATTTTTTAAAATCAAGAGTGCCGCTAGTCCTTGACTTAAAGACTACAAAAAGGATTTTTGAAATTTTGGAATTTTGGAATTTTCATTGATAAGGAAAGCAGTTGCTCAGTGAGTCACGGACAATTTTACGACCATTTATCCCACGCAGAAGTGAATCACTCTAGTTGAGTGGATCATGAGGTCATTCAACAAACCAGGTTTCCCCTATTGACTCTGCTTGTCAGAAGTCAGTTGGGAAGGTTGCAAATAATGATCATGTGACTCTGGGAAACTGCACTATCATAAATACATGTCATTTACCAAGTGTCTGAATTCTGAGCACATGATCGTGGGGATGATATGATCATTGTAAGGGCAAGCACCAGTCATAAGTCACTTTTTTCAGCACCACCATAACTGAACAGTCACTAAACAAATAATTGTAAGTCAAGGACTACCTGTACTGGTTTCAATGACTGAGAAAGACTGCTAGTGCTATCGGTCCAATCATGGTGCTTTAGAGATTTAGAGACAACCTAAGAAAAATTCCTTCATTCAACTATTTGTTTTATTTTCTATCTCCCATCCACAGAACTAAAGAGCAGTTTTGTGCTTGTCTTAACTAGAATTACCATTTTTTTTTCATCTCAGGGAAAAGATGACTAAATTTATCTCCCCCCTCCCCCCCCACCTTTAACATCTAACTGTCAGTTACATATCACAGGGGTCCCCAACCGCGGTCCGCATGACCGATACCGGTCCGGAACAACTCTTACCGGGCGCTGGTTGCTGGGCGCCGCCATCTTTTGTAAAAAGTGCTTCCGGTGAGCTTTTCCGGGTAGAAAGCTCACCGAAGCACGCTTTCATCAAAATAAGATGGCGGTGCCAAGCGCTTCGTGAGCTTTTCCGGGTAGAAAGCCATTTCTACCCGAAAAGCTCACCGGAAGCGCTGGCGCTGCCATCTTTTCGTCAAAAAGATGGCGGCGCCCAGTTGATGCTGGTACCGGGCGCGGCGCCCAGCTGATGCCGGTACCGGGCCGCGGCATCAAAAAGGTTGGGGATCCCTGACATATCACATTCACTGGCAAATAAAATTCCGTGCCTAAAACTTCCTAAAATATTCCTTAATATTGGATCTGTATCTTTCTATGTCTCATTGCAAAGAATTTAAGGGCAGTTTCTAGGTAGCATAATAATTTAAAGAAGCTGTTTCTGTGAAATGATGCAGTGATCTGTGTAAAATGTGGCACCCTTCAGCTTTTTTCGTTAACATACCACATTCTAGGGGAAATTTCTTTTTCAAAGGAATGAAACTCAAAGCCCCTTATTAAAATTATACACATAATTATTCTAAAATTTCCAAGGTATTCTATCCTATTCTGATAAAAAGAAGAGGGGGGGGGGAAAGGGGGAGGAAAGAAAAAAGACATGTTTTTTTTCCCCCAGGATTGTTAATATGATTCTGGAAACCCTTTGAAAGAAGCAGTTTTGAAACATGCAGACAAAACAGCTCTTTTAAAAATCTTTAAAGCAGCCGATTCATTTGAAAGGCTATCAGGCAGCTTCAGAAGTTGTTCCTGGCTGTTTCTCCATGCAAAGACACTTTGCGTTACTTTCTTCCTGAAAAATGAAGTGGCTGTCCAGGCCACCCATGTAGAGATAGCCAGAAGAAGCTACTGAAGGAATTGCATGAGCTTTATAAACAGTATGGCTCATTCAACGATTTAGAAAGAAGCATTTTAATTGCATTTCTAAGTATTGTGAACAAACTTGTTTGAAAGACTTGTACAGCCAGTGGTTGTTGCGCACTTCAAGTCTTCGTGGAAGTTCGGTCTATCCTGGTTTGTTTTCGGAGACTTTTTGGCTTTGAATATTTCCTTGCACTTAATCTTGTGTTCTTGGCAGCCTTGCACAACCTTGACAGGGCTTGCTCTTATCTGGGACAATTAGTTTTAATAACGCTTTGCTGTGAATGAACGGAATTCACAGAGATGCATGAAAAAGGTTTTGCTTTTATCTCTGTTTTGCATTTGTTTGATTTGAACAAGGCTTGGGTCAGAACAGTGGTGTATTAACCATTAAGCAGACTAAGCACGTGCTTAGGGCACCAGGCCAAAGGGTTGAGAATATGGCTTCGTTTGTACGGGGGGGGGGACACACCAAGATTTGTCAGTGCTTAAGGCAGCAGTGAGCCTTAATCCACCACTGCATATAGCCCTTCCCTACGAAGACCATCCAGAAGCTGTCTGTCTGTCTGTCTGTCTATCTTACTATCTATCTACCTTCCTATCTATCTACCTTTCTATCTATCATCTACCCACCTATCAAATTTAGAGACCACTTATCCCATTCACAGAATGACATAGAAATATGGAAGCACTTTGGTAGGATTACAAACGTCTTGAGAACCGCATTGTAGAATTCCAGGTTCACTGCAAGGAGCTGGCTATTACCTATAAAATCCTTCAAGGTGTAGGCTAGAGTTATTCTGCAGGACTACCAATCTCCAACTCTTTCTGCAATAGCATGGGCATGCTTCAGGTTCCTTATTTGAAACAATGGCATCTCCAGAAAGTAGGATACGTGCCTTTTTTGACTGAGGCAACTGCCTTTGGAACTATCACTCCTTCCACCTTCCAAGATTTAATTAGCTCCAATTTGTTGTGAGCAAAATTGTTTTCAGTGAGAGGGGTGGTTATATAATTTTGATTAACAGGTAAATAAAATAAACCATGTTAGTCTTCAGGAAGGTTTTGAACACCAGGTTGTTCTTCCAGGCATTGAGGCCAGGAGATCAGACACAGTTGTTGTGATCTGACTCTATTATTCTCGATGTTGGTATTTTTTGTTGGATATGGTGAAATAGGTTGATAGTTGTACACTGTCTGGAGTCACATTTTCCTGAGCTGGGTGGCCGCATAAATCCTTAAATAAATATAAATAAATAAAAGGCAGCCAGGCAACACTATTCAATAAATAAATACATTTGCCTTCCAGGATCCAAGGTCAGGCTCAGCTCTCTCCCAAACTGATACACAATGGATGAACCAAGAATCTGACTGAAAAGCAGGAAAAGCAGTCCTAGAATTCTTTTTCTAATGTGAGATTTCTGAACACTACAACATTCTTTAATGCACCAAAAAGTGTATTTATATTAATGTAAAACATGATTAAAGTTTCTTTCTTGGTCAACCATATTCAAAAATATTTTCAATTATATTTTTTTCAAGGACTTGTTTTGTCATTCTTGAACAAATAAATCTATACAAACTACGGCATTTACAGAATTGCTTATTGCTAAGTTTCTAAAAATAATTATCAATATTAAATATTCTTAAATATCCAAAACCATTTTAAAAAAAATTTTAAATTCTGTACGTATTACATCTTTCTATCTAGAGGGGATTCAAAGGACATAGGAAAAGAGATAGAAATGGAGAGGAAATTATGAAATTATGAACGAGAAATAAAAAGTTGAATTGGTATCAGCGTACAGATGTCTTCCTAACCCTTAAGTTGAATATTCCCCAAAAATGTGAGCAAAAGGCCAAATATAAAGAAAGAAACTTTTAGCAGTCTTTTAATCTCACTATTTAAATTCACATTGATATTCAACACCATTTTAACAGCCTTATAGTCAAAAATAGATATAAGACTATCATAACATTTCATGTTTCTTTCTTTAAAAAAAGAATGTCAAGAAAAAGCTCGTGGCAAGTGTTTCTATCAATCACAGTTGGTGAGGTGGGGATGGGAAAATAACAGAAAAGGAACCACTATTTTCCCCTGGCGTGGGTTGGAGAGAAAATTGTGTTCCAACTCCTAAAGAGAAACATTTACTCAAAGTTTCTGCTCTGACTCTAGACAGCTGTGAGTTTCTGGCAACTTATGACAGGTTGTGTTTTTCTACAATAAAATATGAGTTACTCGCTGACCTGTCACTGTCAGATGAATTAGAATTGTTACCCATGGATGGAGGAGTTGACATAATAGAAACATTTCATTAAAATAACTAATTATAACTTCCAGACATGTTAAAGCAATTTGTTTCTTTGCTGTGGGTTTGTAAGGAACATTGGCATTTTTTAAAAAGTGCTAAGAATATATTCCATCAAAAGCCAAGGATCTTCTAGGACGGAGTCGTCAAACTTTTGGACTTCAGGGACCACCAAACTCATAATTTTTTATCCCAGGGACCACTAAATGGTTCTGTGGGCATGGCCTAATTTGTGGGTGTGGCTGGGTCATGTGACTGGTTGGGCATGACTTGTATGTAAATATTATAAATATTTATATAAATATTGAATTTTTTATAAAAAAGAACAACTTTTGCCCAAAATCAGGCAAAGCAGGCAGGCAGATTGAGTTGCTCACAGAATCACAGATTCATTCAGAAAGCTATCTATCTGCCATTGGCTAGCTCAATCTGTCACATAAAATTTGCTTGCAAGCAAACTCACAAAATTAACTCACAACATACCATGTATGTAAATATTGAATTTTTTATTTAAAAAAAGCAATTTTTACCTAAAATCAGGCAAAGCAGGCAGATTGAGTTGCTCACAGAATCATTCAGTGATCTATCTATCTGCCATCGGCTAGCTCAGTCTCTCAAATTTGCTTGCTGTGAGTCTGCACTGGATAATAGAACCTTCAGTCCTAAGGGAGGTTTGACTGTGCTTAAAAGCAGAGCCGAAGATCTAAAGACTAGCTAGAAAGCAAGAAATCCAACCATTTCCTGCTTCCTAGCTAATCTATATCTCCCGGCACAGCAGAACAGATGATGGTCAGAAAAAGGAAAAATAGCAATTTTAGCAGGCAAGTTTGCCAGGTAAGGAGTGAGTGGGCGGGGAGCGTTCCTGCCGGCCATGTGGGCAGCGCAGCCTTGTGTTTCTGTGCTGTCTGGATTAATTGCTTTGTGGGGATGCTCTGGGGGTGAGATTTCTCTGCGGCCCACCAAAATTTTCTCAAGGCCCACCAGTGGGCTGTGGCCCACTGGTTGGCGGCTGCTGCTTTAAAGTATCATCATGTTTGTTAAGATGTACTACAGAGGGGTTTCCTGCTAGGTATGCCATCCTTACCCAGAAAGTTAGACGCACCAAAAAGTACCTGTCTCAATTATCTTATTCTCATTGAAAAGGGTATAATCCATTTTAAAAGCAATGTTATGAAGAGAAAAAAGAGTTGGACTTCCTTTCCAGATAGATGCAACATCTGTTTGCTTTCTTGCATCTGGGATCAAGCATGCTGTAGAAGTAGGCTGACAATAGCATCTTCCTATCTGTGGTGGAATGTAGTCTGGATTCCCAAGAGGGAGGGGCTGCATTCCAAACTTCAAAGAGACAAGGAAGCCCAGTTGGGAGAAATAAAGTCTCCTTAGCAATTCTAGCAAGACTGAAAAATGTCTATGTGCTTGTCAAACGTATATATCTGCTTCCTGTGATGGTTGTGTACCACTACCAGCAGTACTGAAAGGTACAGGATGCATCTAAGGGAACCAAATGACTCTACTATGGTCACATAACCAAGAACCATGAACAAAAATATTCTAAACTACAAGTAGACTTATAACAACACACAGCTTTCTCCACTGTAAAGACTACTTGATCAATTTTGTTATCTTTCACATGAAGAAACTGGATCAGATCATTAAGAAAGGAGCAGGATCTTGTTAAGCAAAATTATGAATTCCATGGACTGGGCATTTGAACAGCATAGTGGTAACATATTACTTGTGAACTCTGGAGCTGCCTAATGCCTTTCAGGAGCTCTTTCACTGTGTTAGTAAAATATACCACATCTATATTACACAATGCAAAAGGATCCAGAAATACAAAGGCATTTTATAATTGCATCCCCTATAGTGTGTTCCCTGCATGCAAGACAAATGTGATACTCTTTAAAAATGCAGAATACAATGATGTATGGCACTTGGTAAGTAGAAGTCACATTACTGTAAAAAAAGATAAACACAACCCTTGAAATATGTTTAAGAGTAGCTCTATGTCAAATGAATAAAATTCCAAAATGTCAAAAAGTAACAAAAATGTATTAAATACTCTAAGTCTACAGCATAGCATTGTTGAAAAAAATATTTGTGAATGAATGAAGGATGCCAAAAGTCACTAAAAATAGGACATATGTTTAGTTCTCAGATTCAGCCACCATCTCCATCCAAATAACCCATCATTTAAAATCATTTGTTTCGAGAAAAACATAGCACAGGGAGAAAACATTTTGCGCTGTATCTTCTCAGTGATCAAAAGTTAATGTCTAAAAGATTATCTAGAACTTTGACCAAGTATTCGATGTTTAACATTCATAATATTTAGAAATCAGTATATTATCAGATTGAAATTTGTTCAAAACCAACCAACCAGAGGAGAGAGAGAGACACACACAAATACACACAAGAAAATTATCTTCAGAACAGTGAAGGGGGAGAGATCACATATCATCTACATACTCAACTCAACATGGAAAAGAGGCTGCACTTCCTCTGGAAGAACATCACATATGTAAGTTAATGGAGACAAGCAAAACAACCTTGTGTTCCATTATTATAACTATTATGATCTAATTCTTAAGTTTGCTTCACCATTACAATTATCACTTAAAATCTACAGACATGAACAAATATTGAAAAACGGACCATATTTTTTTTTAATTTTAAATTTTATTGAACAAACACAAACAAAAACAAAAAGATACATTAAAAACATCGAACATGGTACAATCCTCCTAACCTACATATTTGTCTTACGTTGCTTAATCACATATAAAAATAATACATATTTACATTCTATACATAGTATTATACACACACACACATACACTCTTAATCATTTCATCTTTTCTAACCAACCATAAAACTTATCCCATACTTTGTAATAATCCGATTCATCCTTATTTTTTAATTTCTTTGTCAATTTGTCCATTTCTGCGCAGATCCAAATTTTCCTAATTATTTCTGATTCATTTAAAGTTTCTTTACCTTTCCATAGTTGTGCATAAGCCAATCTTGCAGCTGTGATTATATGAATTATTAAATATATGTTATCCTTATCATATTTCCCCACATTAATCCCTAACAGAAAAAACTCCAGTCTATATTCTATTTTGATCTAATATACTACTTCTAACCATTTCTGTATTTTTTGACAAAACTTTTGGGCTTGTTTGCAATTCCACCACAAATGGTAATACGTTCCTTTTTCTTTGTTACACTTCCAACATGTGGGGGGAAAGATTTGGGTACATTGTTGCCAATCTTGATGGAGGCATGTGCCATCTATAAAATAATTTATATAAATTTTCTTTAAACGGTCTAGCCAAAGTCATTTTTTTGTTTCTTCCCCATAATATTTGCCAATCATCTAAATTTATACTATAGCCAAAATTCTTCATCCATGCCACCATCATTTCCTTTACTTTTTCTTCCTCCAATTTTCATTCCAATAAAACTTTAATTTTTTTTTATCAATTTCTCATCGGTTCCTAATAGTACTTCATCTAATTTTGTTTTGCATCTGCTAATTCCCCATTCTTTCATATCCTTCGAATGTCTCGATTGCAGTTGCAAATAAGCCCACCATTCTATATCCATTCCTTGATCCTTCAAATCTTGTCTGGATTGTAGTGAAAAATGGTCCATATGTTTAATTCCATCCAAGACTTCTTTTTTTTTCCCCCCCACATGTTATTTCCACTTATCTGGTTTACTGGGAGAATTATCATGTGATCAGTATTTCAGAAGATAAATAGTCCTTTGCTGAATTAAGTTTGTTCACATTTCAACCCTAAACCAACATCTGGTGCTCTCAGTGTCCAACACATTGCTCATTAACTTCCAACACGCACATTATTTTCTACCGAGACACACACCAGTGACTAGGTTGAAAATACTGTGGAAAAAGAAATGCGGTGGACTATTTAGACTGTTTTTATACAGAGCTCAATGGGCACAATAGTGCTGAATACAAGGCTGCAGTTCAATTGAAGTGTTCCACTGTCATCACAAACAGCTGCAGAACCCTCAGTCTCAAATGCAGCCTTCTCATTCAAGCTCATTTCTTCCATTGTTACTTATAATGTGATCTAAAGGAACATTTGCAGGATTTCATAGAAAGTTTAAATGTTGTTTGATGAGAGCCATTAGATATTTAAATCTGAAACGAAAGACATACAGTAGGCAAGACAAGCAATTAGCACACACCTAAACTAGAGCAGAAAACTTCGTAGCTATTATCCTTCCCTTGTTTGTTGCTAACATTTGTTTGTGTGGCACCATAACGGCAATATGCATTCCCAAGGGGAATGGGAAAGAATATAGAATATTAGAATATCCTTTATTGGCCAAGTGTGATTGGACACACAAGGAAATTGTCTCTGGTGCATAAACTCTCAGTGTATATCAAACAACTAAGTAATATAATGATAAGATACCAATAGTAGAAGGCAATCAGAAAGATGAAAAGGATAATAGTAATACAGCCATACTGCATGGGTAAATATCCTTAGACATAAGACAGTCCTGTGGGAATTAGGTGTTCAGCAGGGTAAATGGCATGAGGAGGAAAAACTATACCTGTGTCTAGTTGTCTTGGCATTCAATACCCTATAGCAGCATCCGAAGGAATTGAAACAGTTTATGTCCAGGATGTGAGTGGTTTGTAGATACTTTCTTAGCCTTTTTCTAAAGAACACCAGAGGTTTGGATCTGGCCCTCTTATGCCAAGTACTGTATTCTTTTTCAAAGATTTTCTACTTCTTTTAAAGCAAAACAGATATGTAAAGGAAAACAGGAGGGGAAAAAAACATCCCTTCCTCTTTTTCCTCCCATAGACCTATAATGAGAAGAAAGACAACACATAGCATAGAATAGACATCAATAAATATGCTAAAATATCTAAGATTAGGCTCCGTATCATGTTAAGGCAAACCTCAAGCCAAAACTCAGGATTTTGCAAAGCCCAAGTAGTTGGATTCACACAACTCATTAACCCAAACAAACTGCATTATGCCTCAGAAGCAAGCTTAAAAAAATAGGATTCCTACCACACAACATGCTGAGAATCAATATCTGGAGCTACTCTCTTCATACTCTACATAAATGACCTCTGTGATCACATTAAGAGCAACTGCGTTCTCTTCACAGATGATGTAAAGCTGTTCAATACCACAGACAATACTGCTACCCTTCAAAAAGATCTTGACTATGTATCAGAATGGTCAAACAAATGGCAACTTCAAATCTCAACAAATAAATGCTCTGTCTTACATATTGGCAAAAAAAAATATATCAGAAAATAAAAAACAAGCTGAATAGTCAAGACCTTGCTGATGAACCAAGCTCTGTAAAGGACCTTGGAATACTCATCTCTAATGATCTAAGTGCTAGAGCCCACTGTAACTACATAGCCAAAAAGGCATTAGGAGTTGTTAACCTAATCCTACGTAGCTTTTTCTCTGGTAATATCACACTACTAACTAGAGCATACAAAACATTTGCTAGACCAATACTCAAATACAGCTCATCAGTCTGGAACCCACATTACGTATCTGATATTAGCACAATTGAGAAAGTCCAGAAATATTTCACAAGAAGAGTTCTCCATTCCTCTACTCGTTGTAGAATACCTTATGCCACCAGACTTGAAATTCTAGACCAAGAAAACCTTGAATTACACTGTCTTCGGTCTGATCTAAGTATGGTATATAAAATCATACATTGCAATGACTTACCTGTCAATGAATACTTCAGCTTCAACCATAACAACACAAGAGCACACAATATATTCAAACTCAAGGTTAACCGCACCAAACTTGATTGCAGGAAATACGACTTCAGCAACAGAGTAGTCAATGTCTGGAATACTCTACCTGACTCTGTGGTTTCTTTCCCAAACCCCCAAAACTTTAACCTTAGACTGTCTACTATTGACCTCACCCCTTTCCTAAGAGGTCTGTAGGGGGCGTGCATAAGTGCACCAACGTGCCTACCGTCCCTGTCCTATTGTTTCTTTTATTTTTCTTATATGTACCCATTTCATGTATTCATAACTATGTATATACTTATACCTATTATCTTGTAAGCGATTGACAAATCAAAATCAAAATAAAATAAAAACAATTTCCTACTGATATCTCCTAAAGATACTAGCTAATGATCTAATTATCAGTGCTATAGGAAAGACATCAGTATTTCTCGGATATATTTTTTTTACTGGGAGGACAACTGACTAACTGCAGAGAGCTGGTGCATAAAAAAAATTGCTTTTGCATTCTCAAACTTTCAAATGGAGGAATACTGCAGTCAGCCACACTTCTAAGATAAGAGCTGTCCTTTAACAGTTCGTATATTTTATCCAATTCTACTTTGGATTTTGTTCAGACGAGCTAATGCCAGCTGAGTAAACTGATTATGCAGAAGCTTCAGAAGAATATCGGTCCCAACGCCTCTTTGCTTTAGCTTGACTCCTTCCATATACACAGCGAGGGCAATAAGCCAGAAATCACAGTTACTATAGCTTTCCAAAATAAATGTCCAAATGGAAAAGTATGATTATTAGCTTCCAGAAAAAGAAGGCATGAAGCAACAGGGCAGGGATGTCCAACCTTGCAACTTTAAGACTTACGGACTTCAATTCCCAGAATTCTGGCATTTCAAGTCCACAAGTCTTAAAGTTGCCAAGTTTGGGGACCCTCTTAGATAAGAGATAAATAAATCTGATTTGGTTGTCATTAACAGTTCCCAAGCAGGAAATACTTGCCAACTATTTGCCGACTTTTTACTTTTTCACTTTGACAAATGGGCCAAAATAAAATTACAGAAGCCACATGTAGATACATGATATCCATACATAGAGACTGGGTGTTGGTAAATTTACCTGAGAACGCCCTTTCTATAGATGCTGCTAGAGAGCCCAGTTTGGGTTAGACTCCTCCTGATGACATCATCAAGCTGGGTCTGTCTTGTATAAAAAGAACTGCCTGTGGGAGTTTCCCCCCAGCTTTGGCGAAGGTACTTGACAGACTGTAGGAAGTGTCTCTGAAAACCAAACAGAATCCTTAACATTAACATTAACACATCTTACCATGGTCCGGACAAAATAAGGGAGGAGCTGGGCTCTCTAGCAGCATCCATAGAAAGGGCGTTCTCAGGTAAATTTACCAACGCCCATTATCCTAAATGCTGCTGCGAGAGCCCAGGATGGGACATACCAAAGGCTGCATGTCCACGGGAGGGTCCTCATCCGGCAAGTCTCTCCAAAGTTGGAACCACTCACTGAAGCATCTGTCTGCCAAAAGCCGCACTCCTCGAGGCATAGGAGTCCAGACGGTAATGTCTAATGAACAGAGAGGGGGAGGTCCATGTAGCCGCACTGCAAATCTCCACTAGGGGTGTCTGGGTGGCCCAGGCAGCTGAAGTTGAGGCACTCCTAGCAGAGTGTGCCGCTAGGCCCTGGGGTACTGGAAGGGCTCTGGTTAGAAGGTCTGTGCGATGTATGCTGTGATCCACCTACTCAAGGTGGGAGGAGAGGCTTTGTTGCCCCCAATGGGAAGGGGAAAGGACACAAACATGGCCTCAGTTTTGCTAAATGTAGAGGAACATCTGATGTAAATTCTAAGCACCCTGCTAACATCTAGGGTGTGCCACTTGCGCTCTAAGTCGTGGAGCGAAAGGGGACAGAAATCAGGTAACACTATGTGTTGGGATCTGAGGAACCCAGTATTAATCTTAGGTACAAAAGGTAGGGTCTAGATGTCTTTCCTGACAGACAAGACTGCCAGGACCGAAATCCTTCTAGAAGGGGTGATCGCTACCAGAAATGCCACCTTACAAGACAAAAAACTGCAAGGGAATTGACCTCAGTGGTTCGAATGGGGCCTTAGTCGGCGATTGCAGTATTTAAAGAAGTCCCAAGTGGGATCTCGATAACCACTGGAGGCCTCAGGTTTGTAGCACCCTTCAGAAACCTGTGGACCATGGGATGTCTAGACAAAGATTCTACTCCCCCCAAGGATAGAACAGAGGACAAGGCTGCAACCTGCCTCCGCAGAGTGTTAGGTGAAAGTCCCTTGTCTAGGCTCTCTTGGAGGAAGTCCAGCATCTGGCAATTAAGGCCCCGGAAGGGGCAATGTCATATTTACGACACCAATTCCAGGTTGCATCGTAGATGCAGTTGGTGGAGAGTCCCCTGGAGGCTTGGATAGTTCTTATTACTCTGGAGGAATTATAGTTCCAGATCAGGGATCCCCGCTCAATCTCCAGATGGCCAACTGAAGCCACTGGGGCTCTGGAAGCAATATTGGCCCCTGTCTGAGCGACACTCTGTCTACCAGAATCCTCCCAGGACTGGAGATGGAATGGTTTACTAAGTCTGCGAACCATGGCCTCCTGGGCCAGTGAGGGCTACAAGTATAAGTTCTGCTCTTCTGCCCAGTGTTTCTGGAAGAGCCTCGGAATCAGGGGCAGAGGAGGAAAGGCATACAGGAGTTCCCGTGGCCAAAGGCTGCGTAAAAGCGTTTATTCCCTCCACTCCCGGAATCGCACACCTGGAGTAGAACCTCGGGAGTTGTGTGTTGTCCTGGGAAGCGAGGAGATCCACTGCTGGCAATCTGAAGCGCTCCAACAGCTCCTGAAATAAATCGGGGTGCAAACACCACTCTGCCTGGTCAGTGGTGGCTCTGCTAAGCCAGTCAGTTTGAGCACTGGCCTCGCCTGCAATAGTTTGTAGTAGGCCAGCAAAGGGGGGCTGGGCCCTGTTTGAGGGTTGAAAAATTCATAGCAGCCCTTCTGCTAGGCCCTGTCTGATGGCAATGGAGACTACATCTTGGATGTAGTTGGCTCTGACACCAAATGATGGAACTGAGGGGTGAAGGCCTATAGCGGGCGTGAAGGAAGCCTCGAGTTTAGGTCAAGAACACCTTGGGCCATGGAGGGCCAAGCTGAAGTGAGGTCCCAAGAGGCCTGTTTAAAAATTTGGGCCTGATATGCTTAGGTCTAGAGGCCCGAATTGTTCTTCAACTGGCTCTGGAGACCGGGCTTGGGACCCCACCTGTTGTCAAAAAGGGGCTGGAGTGTTTCATCCAACCCCCTGGAAGTACCTGCCTGAACAATCGGAGGGTAAGATGGTTGGGAGGCCTGATGCAGCTGACCTCTACCTACCTTTGCACTAACTGAGAGTGCTGTCTCTTTTTCTTCCTCTTGGTTGTTCGAAGACCCTGGTTGTCCAGGCCTGAAAGCTCTGTTGAATTCTATCCTCCTCCATCGTTGGTATGGACAAGCACAGGAGGTGCTGGGAGCGACCCTCACTATGTGCTGCCTATGTAGAGGCCTTGATTACAGACTGTGGCGCAGGGGGTAGGCCGTTGATGAGTGTGGCCACTTAATATGGCTGCTCGCCACGTGCTCTGAGGAGAAGATGATCCAAATTGGCCCCTCGCACAATTTCAGCCTGCGATGGCTGTTCCTCACTCTATAGGCAGAAAAAAATGCCCCGAGCGGCGAAATCGGCAGTAGAAAGGAAATGGCGTTGTTTGCAATCAGCTGTGAGGCGCTATTATTTCCATTTCGATCTTTATGATCGCGCCGGCCGAATTTGCTCAGGGAGAGCTGCAGGGGAGGGCCTATGGCTTCTCCCTTACTTACAGTTTCCCTGGATTATTGGATGATTCCCTGTGTTGAAGAAGAACGGAAGACCACTCTCCTGAAGGCACAGCTGCACCGTGTCCCCGGGAGCTGTGCTGAAGGTTTGTAATCGCTGTTCCGAATTTGCTGTTGCTGCTTTGCTAAATTGCTTTCAGAGACACAGCTCGATTGTCATCAAAAAAAGCTGAGTCAAAGCTGGGGGGAAACTCCCGCAGACAGTCCTTTTTATACAAGACAGACCCAGCTTGATGATGTCATCAGGAGGGATCTAACCCATCCTGGGCTCTCGCAGCAGCATTTAGGAGAAATTGGCAAAATAACCTCTAAAGTATAAAAACTGTGCTACTCTGATTCATTCCTTAAGTATAGAATTGTGTGTACAATTTATTCCATTATAAAGGAGTACCTTATACCAGTGGTTCCTAACTTTTGCTGCATGGCAGTACAGCTGGTGGGGGAGGGGAAATGAGCTGCCTGAGCAGCGGGCCAGTGTGTAAATGCATAGCTCAATTCACGTGGCCCAATTCCAAATAGGCCACAGCCCAGTAGTGGGCCATGGTGGGGGAGGGGTTGGGGACCCCTGCTTTATATTTTCTATACAGAAACTCTTATTACTCCAATATTTCAAACAAAGATGTCTGCTTACTTTACTTAGACGTATCTACCTGTTGGTTGATATTGAATATTCCTGCTAATCTAATGTCCACCACTCTGCCTATAGAGGTAGTTCTCAACCTATAGCCATTTGCTTACTAACAGTTTGAAGTTATAGTTGTACAGGGAAAAAAGTGGTTTATGCTAGACGCTTACACTTATAAACACTACAGCATCCCTTTGGTCACATGATCCAAATTTGGGATCTCGATAACTGGCATGTATTCACAACAGTTGCAGCTTCCTGGGAACATGTGATTGCCACTTGCAATCTTCCCAGTAGGATTCCAATAAGCAAAGTCAATGGACTTACTTAACAACGTGATTCACTTAACAACCATGGCAAAAATGATAATGAAACAGGGCTCAACTCGCTTAACAATCACCTTGGTTAGCAACAGAAACTGGTTCCAGCTATAGTCGTAAGTCCTGTATGCCAATCAAACAGTCTTAAAATCAGTCCATTGGTATGAAAGGTTTATGAATCACTTGATTCAGTCTATGTGCTACTTCATAAAACAGAAGAAACTTTCATTGTATTGCATGGTGTTCTAATTTTAAAACTAGCAGATAGCAAAACTTTGAAAATTAATTTCATTAAGGTATATGGTTCTAATCCCCCAAAGCAAATGATCTTAAGGATAACTTAATATAGTTATTCATAAGCATACTTTATTGTCATATTTAGATTGTGCATCTATGTTGTACAACTGTATGTTTGTAACCCTGCAAAAAGGGGGAAGCTGGTTCTGCTGTTTCAAAGATGCTTCATATGTTCTCCCCCTCTTGCTTTTGCTGACTTGTCATGCTTTTGGTCATATTTAATGAAAGGCTGAATCTATATATCACTCTCTGCCAGATCTGGGACCCTGTTTATTTTTAGAAAGCTCAGTTATACAGATTGCCATACTCACATTCAACTAATATAAATAAACGCCTTTCCTACCAAGGAAGGGTAAACAGGTTGCAGGAGCATAAAGAACTGGGCAGTTGGTTTTTATGCCTCTGCACATCTTTATGCATTAAAGAAAGTGTTTAAACAAGATTTCAGTCAGGAAGGTATCTCTTAATAGGTATCCATCAATTAAGCACACCTAATAGAGAGTAAACCTAAAGGGAAACAGTGGGATTTACTTTCTGAACAAATACAAATCAGATCTGCTTCTTCAAAAGGAAATTTCTGTTCAGGCTTTCTAATATTGCCACACACACACACACACACACACACACACACACACACACACAGAAGGGAGGGAGGGAGAGGGAGAGAAGTAAACACCATTTCAAAACCTTTTTTTTAAACTTCACAAAATACTTGCAAGCTACAAAATTTAGGGCGCACATCTTCCTCAATTATAGTGACATGAATCCAATGAACTTAATTTTTTAAAACAATGGGGAAAGCTGGAAATGGGTTGGACCTTCCTTGTTATATTAAAACAGTGTTTTTCAACCTTGACATCTTTAAGGTGTGTGGACTTCAACTCCCAGAATTCCCCGGGGAATGCTGAGAGCTGAAGTCCACATGTCTTAAAAGTAGCCAAGGTTGAGAAATGTTGCATTAAAAAATGCTTGAGCTAAAAGGGAAAAAAAATATTTTTTTTATTAAAAAAACTAAACCTCCACAGTACACTGTGTTCTTTTTTAGTGAGTTATACCAATGCTGCCTTTCACTAATAAGCATTAGGGAGCAATTAGAGCATAATGACTGTCTAAATCTATTATCAGTGTACATAACCTTTCAATATTCAAAGATAATATTAATTTGAGTAAATTAGCAGACCACATATGAGACCAAATATATTTCTTTAGCTTCTTGTTCTCACATAAATGATATTTCACTTTGGATCATAACTTGTTTAATAAGGAAAATCAGTTAACATCATCTTCTCTATATTCCTACATCAAAAAGAGGTTAACAGAAGAGATAAGTGAAACATACAGTTCTCGTTAGCGATTTTAATCTTACAAATAACTTCTGATAATTTACAGGAATGATGTGCTTTTGTCCGCTGTCTTTTTATGTTAATTATTGTTTGTAAATGAAGTTTCATCTTTTCATCTCTTTGTTCTATGTTTTTATATGGTGATACTTGCAAGAAGCAGCATTTTCAACTGAATACCCAAAATATTCTATATTTGTAACCAGGCATATTTATGAATATGAACCATTCTTTGACTTCACAGTCCTATTTTAAGAAATCATGACAAGCAGAGAAAGAGTTATTACTCGATTCTGAACTGCCCATTCCTAAAAAAAGAAAATAAGCACTAGGCATTTCACAATGATTACGAATCACCAGCTATCAAATCATGAAATATTTGCTCAGCCTTACAGCAGAATGAGCAAATTTTTGAAAGTTCAAAGCTACTTATACATTTTTACGAGAAAAAGGGCTACACAGCAGGTAGGATGTTCAGAGGTTTTATTTTCTAGGGCTTAAACTACAGGCTTCTCACCTTAAAATGGAAGGAAACTGTACTGCAGTTTCAAAACAGAGATATATGATTGAAATAAGTTCCTATAAAGAAACACAGTGCACTCTGGCTCTTTTTAATCACATTTTAATGTAAAAAGAAAGATTAAATTCTATCTATCTATCTATCTATCTATCTATCTATCTATCTATCTATCTATCTATCTATCTGGATTTATTTAGATGTAACTAAGAAAGATATGTGCCCTAAATTCTACAGCAGATCTAAAAGATAAAAGTTTCCATGTCCAACTCTAGGGCACGATGCAAATAATAATAACAACAACAACCTTTATTGTCATTGTACATATATACAACAAAATGGATTTAGCCTCTACTGGTGCAATCCATAACAAAAATACAAGACAACATAAATAATATAGAATATGGTCCTTATGCAAGTAATTAGGGAGAAACCAGTCATATGTTTCCATGTATGCATGGAGTGATTGTAGTTGTATTTAGGAGCCTGACAGCCCATGGATAAAAGTGATTTTTAAACCTGTTTGTCTGGCTGGCTATATTTCTCTGTCTTCTGCCTGATGGTAAAAGTGAGAAAAGACACTGACCAGGATGTGAATCGTCCCTGAGTATCTTCTTTACTCTGCTGAAACAACGAGACCTGGCAATGTCGTCCGGTGGTGTTAGGGAACAACCAATGGTTTCTTGTGCCAAATTTATCATTCTCTGCAGTACCTTCCTGTCTGCAGCTGTTGAACCAGTGTACCATACTGTATGTAAGGATAGTCACCTCTGTTTCTTGGCCAAGGGAGCCAATGTTGTATGAACCCACTTTCCATGGTCATGTGAGCAGCATGGCTATATGCCAAAGGCGCTCAGAAAGCTGTCACTGTATCATTGAGGTGATACCTATTTATCTACTTGCATTTGAATGCTTTCAAGCTGCTAAGTGGGTAGGAGCTGGGACAAGTAATAGGAGCTCACCCTGTTGTATGGAGGAATTCTGGTCTTGAAGCAGGCTGTCAGCTTTCCAGCTGACAAGCTCAGTGTCTTTAACCGCTGAGCCATCACACCCCTATAGTAGATCCATATACTGCTAAACAGCTGTAAGCTTTAAAAGGGCAAAAGGGTGCATCACAGGGCAAAATCACTGTATCTTTTCAACCAAGATACCTCAAAGGGGCTGACTTATAAAATGCCAGGACACATTACTGAAATAATTTTGTAACATTCTTCCCATTTCAGTGCTGCCACCGAGCTGTCCTTATGACATCATCCTTATTTACAATGTTCTCTAAGATCTTCCCACAAGTCAGTGGAGAATGATGGGAAGCTTGCAGGGAGAAAGTCAATGGAAGATCACATGACCGCGGCTAAAGGCAGGAATGCAACAGTAGGTTTGGACTTGCACCTTCCTTCCTAGGAAGCTTTCAGGGAAAATAGGAACTTGCATGGTCAATAGAAACTTGCATAGAAGATTACAAGTTGCTCAGGTAAGTCTCCCTCACCTAAATATTCTCTGCAAGTCCCCCTGTGTTTGTGAATATATCAGAAAGGGTGAACCAACAGATTGACTAGTTCTCATTCATTCTTATGCCTTATAGAGAAAAATTGCTGCATAGAGAAGTTTTTGAAATGAACAAAAGTTTAGGAGATTATAATATTATGTATTCACATATTAAATTTGTTGAAGTGCTTCCGAGTATCAGACAGTCAACTCAGTGGCATAATCTTCACTCAATGACAATACAGGTAGCCCTTGACTTGCAACCACAAATGAGTTCAAAATTTCTGTTCCTAAGTGAGACATTTGTTAAGTGAGTTTGCATTTTACAACATTTCTTGCTATGTTTGTTAAATCAATCACTGTAGATGTTAAGTTAGTAACACGGTTGTTAAATGAATCTGACTTCACAATTCACTTTGCTTGTCAGAAGGTTGCAAGACCCCAGGAGACCACAACTGTCATAAATATGAACCAGTTGTCAAGAATTCGAATTTTGATCATATGACCATAGAGATGCTGCAACGATCGTAAGCTTGAAAAATAGTTATAAGTCACTTTTTTCAGTGCTATTGTAACTTCGAATGGTCACTAAATAACAGATAAGAGAAAATCAGAGTTTGTAGGTCATCTAGTCCAACCCCCTGCCCAAGCAGGAGACCCTACACCATTTCTGACAGATGGGAATCCAATCTCTTCTTGAAAGTCTCAAGTGATGATGCTTCCACAACTTCCGAGGGCAAGCTGTTCAATTTGTTGATTGTTCTCACTGTCAGAAAGTTTCTCCTTATTTCCAGGTTAAATCTCTCCTTGTTCAGTTTCCATCCATTATTCCTTGTCTGGCATTCGGGTGCTTTGGAAAATAGCTTGACCCCTTCCTCCCTGTGGCAGCCCCTCAAATATTGGAAGACTGCTATCATGTCTTCCCTGGTCCTTCTCTTCACTAGACTCGCCAAGCCCAGTTCAATGAACTGTTCAATGAACTGTTGTAAGTCAAGGATTAGCTGTATAACCATCATAACAGAACTGAAATTTCCCTGTTGGTTACTTTTACACATGAATGTTCAATTGCCATTTGTTGGGTCATTCTTTTTAATAATTTTTTTTAGTACTTTCAAATGGAGCTACTAACTCTGAATCCACAGTCAAGGTAAGTCCTCAAATTTGAACAGATCCAAAGAAAACTGGATTGATTACACTACTCTGAAACAAAGCAGAATAACATCATGTTTCCTTACATTTTGTTTTACCAACAATTTACATCTGGAACTATTTAATAGTGCAGGAAATCTGACTCTTAATGTAGCTACTTTTCTGAAATCCAGTGAGGGTGAATTCTTAACAACATCAAATCCATTCAACCATTACATGCAAGCTTGAGCCTGAAATTATGTAGATCAATATTTAAACTCCCTGGGTGTGTATTTTAAGTTACCTGGACTGATATGTTCTGAAGATACCATAAAATGTAATCTGCAGGATCAAAAATAATGTCACTTCAGCCAGGTATCAAGCTAGTACACTGTGATTTCATAGAATGTTAAATTTCCTAGCAAACATTGCAGCAAACAATATATTGTAAACACTATTCGAAAGAGTATTCTTTATAGACATTTAACATTTAAGAGAAAAATCTCTATTTCCTGCTAAAAAAAACTTCTTTAAAAGCTTGTGATATAATTTGCGCAAGAAATGGAAAGGAGTATTGCCAAGCAAAATGTCTTCTATATAAACAGGGTTTTCTGAACCATGGGAGAAACTTATTAATGTCCTTTGAAGCAAAGAAAAATCTTTGAATAATAACCCAATAAAATGTTCTAGTTATGATTCTTTGTTTTTCACTTCGGAGTTTAAAAAAAATGGTAATAAAATTAGAGTGAAGTTGCTCCAATATATTATCATGAGAAATTCAAAGTGATGTAATTCAAATATAATTAAAGGAAAGGAAGGATATAAATCCAATGAATGCAATAAATGATTGCCGGTTTTCAAATGCTGAGCATATCTGCTAATTTAGGAAGCCTTTTAAGTCAGGAACTTCAAACAACAAGAGATCAACCTCATTCTTGCCACACAACTATGCCTTTTACCCATCAATCTGCTGCCAAAATGTCAAATACTTTTTCCAAACAACATTACATGAACAAATAGATTTATTTCAATTGAGGGTCACTTTCCCTTTTAACAGTATTGAGGACAATGTGGTCCAGGATAAAAAAAATTTTTAAAAAAAATCTTCTTCAATTAAAATTAAATTTTAACCAAAATTAAATTTAAAACAATTCAATATTCTTGATTTCAGACCTATAAAATAAATCGTCTTTTCTGCACTAAATTTCAAGAAATTAATTTCACAGAATTTCTACGGCGTTTATGAGAAATCAGTTTTGCAAAGTCACCCAACAATAGGGCTTCTATATCTGGACTGCAAAGCCCATATGCTCAACACATGGCAGCAGGAAGTCATCTGGATTTTGCAGTGCAGATGTGGTACAATTAATTTGTGAGAAAGAAGGAGTTGTCAACAATGACAAAGAGGGAAGGGAAAGTAACAATAAAAAGTTATAGAATTCAACTTTTGCACCCTGGATTCAGACTATTACACTACTCAGTAAAAGCTACCAGGAACTTTTACGTACATAGTTATCTTGTTCCTTGAAACAGAAACATGTTTATGGATGCTATAGCTCCAAGATTCAAGAAGACAAAAGAAGAGTAGCATTATTGTAACTGTCAAGAATGAATAAAAAACAGAAATACTAATCAAAAGAGGGGGAGGGGGAGTGTCGTGGGAAAAAAAGTCAAAGGCATCAATAAATAGATGGGGATTCTAAGGCCATTCAAGCTGAAAGGGGGCCACCATTTGTGGCCCATGCAAAACATATTTATGACCACAACTGAGCCTGAAATTTCTGTTGCTAGCAAGACAGTTGTTAAGTGAGTTTTGCACCATTTTATGAGATTTTTTGCCACAGTTGTAAAGTGAAACATTGGAATTGTTAAGTTGGTAACACGACTTTTAAATAAATCTGGCTTCCCCATTGCTTGTCCGAAGGCCGCCAAAAGTGATCACATGATCCCGGGACACTGCAAGCATCATAAATGAACCAGTTGCCAAGCCTCTGAGTTTTGATCACATGACCATGGGAATCCTGCAACAGTCATAAGTATGAAAAACAGTCATAAGTCCCTTTTTTTCAGTCCCGTTGTAACTTCGGTCAATAAATGAGCTACTGTAAGTCAAGGACTACCTTTATGAAGCCAGAACCCACTGGAAGTGTCCATCTGAAATATATGGAGTGTTCAACTACAAAAACATAACCACAAATATCACCTGAAGTGAATCTACTGCCAAAGAAAATTCAACCTATCCAGATCTTGACAATCAGGTGAATAAAGATTAATGGACTGAACATTTCATATTGGTTTTATGGTTTTATGCAGACCCCGGTGTGCACATGTGTTACCTCTCCTGCAGGAGTTGCATTGGTTGCCGATTTGTTTCTAGATGCAATTCAAGGTGCTGGTTGTCAGCTTTAAAGCCCTTCATGGCTTGGATCTGGGTTATCTAAGGAAATATCTCTTGCCAGTCACATCTACCTGACCCATTAAAGCGACGAGGCAGGGAATGTTGCATGCCCCACCCCTGAGGGAGATACACCTGGTGGGACCCAGAAGAAAAGCCTTCTTTGTGGTGGCTCCGTCTCTCTGGAACATAATTCCCCCAAAGATTAGAATGGCCCCCTTACTAATACTCTTCCAAAAGGCACTGAAGACCTGGTTTTGCCAGTGGGCCTGGGGAACCCAGAGAGGGATGCAGCCCATCAGGTGGCTAGTGTGATCTGCTGTCGTTGGGGAGGGGGTGGGAGTTGGTTTTTGATTTTTTTGTTTTGTTTTTTGTTTTCCCAAATTTTGTCCTATTGTACTTTACTAATTTCTTCGATTCTTTTTGTTAGTTTTTATTATTTTTATTTTTGTTTTAAATATGGGTTTACATTGTGTAAGCTGCCTTGAGTCGCCATAGGTGAATAGGCGGCAATATATATTAAATAAATAAATAAATAAATAAATAAATAAATAAATAAATAAATAAATATTACCTAATCATTTTTCTATCAATTCCACAGCGGAAGAACTGCTGTTCAAAGAACAAAAGGGCTGCATCTTAAGGCTGTTTCCTTCCACAGAAGGACAGAATCCACTGGATGATGCCACCTATAATACTAGCACTTCAAGTTGAATGACTGTATAATATTTAGAACTACTGCTCCATCACAAAATGCACTTCGCAACACGGTAACCTGGCATAACTTTCATGTGAGGTCTCATGCTTTATGGAATAGCAGCTGGGCCATAATAATTAAACAATCCTAAGGTAAACAAGGATCATACCTGCGTAGTTACAATAGGTGTTCTTTAACCTTAGGTCTATAAATACCAGAAAAATTATTTTGAATATGGCTACAATAAAAATGCCTTTTAATATTAAGTAAGGCCTTTTAAATTGTAATTATTCAGCATGAACTAAGGCAATAGTGGAACCAATCTGTGGATGCAATTAAAACAAGTCCCCTTAAAAGTGGAATGTGTAAGTATGTTGCTAATATGCAAATGACTAAATAACTTAATTATCTGAAATGCACGTATAACCACAGACACTTAAGTTGAATCATGATAATGTTATAGATTTCCTTTTAAATTTTTATTAACAAACAAGAGGAAGTAAAGCAACTTTTATATAGCTCTATACATACACATTTTATATATGTACCAATATTCCATTCATTACAAGAGGAAAGCAGGAATAATTATTTTCTAAAGTAACAAAACTGAGCCAAAGCTCTACATTACAATTTTTGAAGACAAGCTTATTTTCTTTGCATGAATATGAATAAAATGTATTTCTTAATCTTAAATAAATCAATTTTGGACACACATAGTAACAGAAGTCAAGGGATAATTCTTAAATGCCAAGCAAACTCAAAAAGGTTGAGCGCATCTACACCTTTTTTGAAGTCTTTTTTTTTTCTTAGTATCAAAAGTAATTTGCATGTGTCAGGTGTGAGATTTGCACATTAAAACACAATTCAGTGCTTCTTTGGGTAAATAATATCAGACCACATTTTAGGCTGAAGAGGCAGATCCACAGAGCGGATCTAAAACTCTCTCAATCCTAAACTGTTAAGTAAGTTTTAGGAAACCAATCACATATTTTTTTCTCAACTGCTTCACTAGTATATACAGAGTGTAATTAGCACACATATATTGCATTCCTTAGATTTTACAAATTTGTTAAAGACAGGATGAAAACAGTCTTATCAGAACCTAGCTGAAGTTGACAGAGGCCTTCCTACTAACTTCTTTTAAGAAGCAAATTAGATTATAAACTAAAGGAAAAGAACAGAAAGTCTACACAAAAGCACAAACTGTAACTCAATCGAATCCCAATTGAGAGTCTCATGTTGAATATGAGAAGCTTCACAAATCACTTACAAAATTCCAAGAACTCACTGATTCATCAATATTCATTCTTCCTCCCTCCGTGTAGGTGAATGTAGGTGTAGGTGAATGTAGCATAAACGTGTACATGATACAGAAATGAATAAGACAAATTTCTGGATTTGATTTTGAAGGAGGCTTCAAACCAAATGAGCAACTCTCAAATGCCCACTTCTAATCTTTACAATAGAAAATAAAATGGGCGTGAGGTCCTCCACATGGAAGGAAGGAAGGAAGGAAGTAAGCAAGCAAACTGTCTCCTCTTATTTCACTATTGATCAGGATAAACACTCTCTGAGCATTCTTTTTTCAACTTTAGTAACAAACTAGCTATAAATAGCTATAAATTTGAATGTGCAATATGACCAAAGGTAAATTTCTGTATAGCAATTAGTACCTTTTGTAAAAGGTTATTATATGTTTGCTGCTCTCTTAATGCAACATAGCCAAAATATATTATGTTCCTAAATAAATAGCAACAGAAAACAAAAACTGGCAAACCTTTCATATATAGCCCAGAAATTTATCAATTATCTGGGAGATAACTTGGACAGGGGGAATTTCAGAGTCATAATATCATACTTAAAAGTATCAGTGTTCTTTAAAAACCTGAATGATTAAGTAGAACAATCTTTGCTTAAATTAGCAATGTTCATCTACTTAAAAGGTTTTAATTAATGCATCAATGCCTTTGAAAGAATCAATATTTTTTTTAAATCTATAAAAATTTGGAAAAATAAGCTAATAAAATATCTCATACCAATAATATTTTAAATAAGTAGAAAGTAGTACACAAAGACCATTACGTGGATATGAATTGCCCTGGCTTTCTTTATTTAATATGCCTTTGGCTTTTGGAGTGAATTTTGGCTTCATCAGATACAAACTTTTTCTCCCTTTGTACTCAATCTGCTTACAACACTACTTCATGCAAATGGAAGAAATAGGCTCTGCCCCTAAAAAGTTCAGTTTCCACATCTTAAAATTAAAAAAAATTAATTTATTTTTAATTAAGCCATTTAGTACCAGTTCTTGCTTTAGGAAGAAGACATGTTTTTTGACCCATTCATCCACAATGTTGTATGGAAATAGTCCATTGCAGGGGTGGCATTCAAATTTTTAACAACCGGTTCTGTGGACATGGCTTAGGTGGTGGGCGTGGCTTGGTGGTCATGTTATTGGCTGGGTATGGCCAACTCAATATCACTCACATCGCATCTCCTCGCCTGACCTCTCATGACTGTGGGAATGCTGCAACAGTCACAAGTGTGAAAAATGGTCATAAGTCACTTTTTTCAGTGCCATTGTAACTTTGAATGGTCACTCCACACAAGCAAAGTACCAGCAAAGGAGGGAAAAAAACTCCAGAGACGTTCTTGAGACAGGAAGTCTAGTCCTGCCAAGAATGTAATAAGGGTTAACGGAGAGGCAGTTTCTGTAAGCAACACCAGAATGTTTCCTTCCTGCCTTCCTTACAGGATTATGCCAGCAATTTCTTCTAACAACCGGTTCTCCAAACTGCTTAGAATGTTAACAACCAGTTCTAGAGAATAGGTGCGAACTGGTAGAATCCCACCCCTGGTCCATTGCTATGTTATTGTTTTTCTAGGACGTTCTTGATGCAGGATACCTGTTTCTTTAGTGGCACCATTTACAATAAAGTCTTTCACACCATTCCACATCCTCCTTAGCAACCAAAAGAATGCACCTCTTAAGGAATGAACATCAATGCGCTGTATCAGACAAACTACTCAAAAGCTCAGTGGTGGTTTATTTCAGGAAGGAATTTCTTGAAGGTGAAAAAGAAGTGACAGATAAGCAATGCTTCCTCATAAATCAGAACTGGAATTACAAAGGTTAAATAAATGTATGTCAAATTATTTAGATAAATAAAAATGAAACTTCAAATATCAAACAAGCTTAAAGATGTTGCCTTATCAATTTCAGCAAAAGTATTATTTAAAAAATGATTTTGCAATTCAATGTATCATTTCCTCTTTGGATATATCAAGCGATAAAGACAGTCACCCTATCTTTGCAGTCAACGCAAAATCTGACATACCTAGAACATTCATATCCTATGTGGCTTATTATTCCCAAGTGAGTAACTCGGTTACCATCACATGCAACTGTTTAACTTCCATAGAGAGAGAAAAAAATCTCCTTTATAATAGTCAATCTTGTTGTGTAATATTTGTATGCACTTTACAAGCCATCTTTTTCCTAGTTTGTTGTTAATCCCTTGAGCAGAAAAAGAAGCTGGGTAATGCAAGACACATACAAATGCCTAATCTTGATTCTAGACCACAGGCACAACTGGTCTACTCAAGTCTGCTACATATTCTTAGAGAACGAGATAGATTTGTTACCCATAAATCATATATACTTCATGAATCAAAGGCAGCCACCTGGTGAGGGATCAAGAGCAGTATCATGCAAGTGGTGCATGATAACCAGTTTGAAATTTTCTACAAACTGAAGCAGAGTCAAGGGCTGTAACTTCAAAGTATAGCCTGGGCAGACTCTTTTTTTTAATCTATCACCTACTGATTAACAAGGATAAGGAGGAGGTAGATCTGGCTAAATTTGTTAAGGAGGAATGTATAAGCTGTGTCAGACAACTTCATAAAATACTTTTAATTTTCTTTTGGAATTCAAGCTTTAATCTATCTTCTCACAATTCCTGTTTTTTTGAGTGGTCACTGATTTGAGCTAATTCTTTGTCTACCACTTGACACAAAATAATAGATCATTCTTCACTGCAAGTATCCTGAGTCACCCAAAGTCAGCTGGAGTCAGTCAGCCTAAGTTGAAGTAAATAAATAATACAGTAAATACTATAAAGAAATCCTGTAATTTTGGCCACATCACCTCTTGCTTACTGCCATGTACCCTACATGCCTTATCTTTGAAAAAGAGTCGAAAAGTTGAATTGGTGTAATATGTGGCAGACTATGTGGTTCATCTATGTAAATTGCAGGGACACTATGTGGACTTAAAAGAACTACAGTAGTCATTGCTTATCAAGCAGAAGTTAAAGTGTTGGCATTGACTGTAAAGGTCAGGCACAAGTAACCAGAAGTTGAATTCAAAGCACTAAAAGTTTATTACATGCTTCCTATAGTCAAGAATTTGGTCTAATGGCCAAGCTGAATTGAAGCTAGATAAGGGTCAACAGAATTCATGGGGGGGGACTGATCTTGGGTCTCTTGGGGCTATGCAGCAATTCCAAACTGATGATCTGTTTCACCCCGCCCTCAGGATCAGCCTGCTCATCGCCTACAGTAAAGTCCTAAACTATGGGATTAGCTCTCCCTTTGTGAACCTGCCATGCTAAAACCTCAACAGTTCCAAGATCTGTCACACACAAAAACCATTCCAACAATATTAAAGGTAAAGGTTCCCCTCGCACATATGTGCTAGTCATTTGAGGCTCTAGAGGGCAGTGCTCATCTCTGTTTCAAAGCTGAAGAGCCAGTGCTGTCTGAAGATGTCTCTGTGGTCATGTGGCCAGCATGCCTAAACGCCAAAGGTGCACAGAATGCTGTTACCTTCCCATCAAAGTGGTCCCTATTTTTCTACTTGCATTTCTACATGTTTTTGAACTGCTAGGTTGCCAACCAACAATATTACAGCAACTTAATTGGAATTGGGAAGGCGATTTTATTTTTAGTTGCTAGAATTAGAAACAAAAACAACCACATAATCAATTGTCAGTTGTCTAATGTTCTACTCATGAATCACTTTTTACTATTTAATACAAGGGTGTCAAACTCAAGGCCCGTGGGCCAGATCAGCCCACAGGGTGCTTAAATCTGGCCCATGAGGCTGGCCTGGACATAGCAAAGGACCAGCCTGCAGTGCCTCTGGCAGCCAAAACAGAGTGTGGGGGACCACACATGCCTCCCACCCCGTTTTTGGCCTGGGCGACCTCCTGCAACACTCTGCTGGCCAAAACAGGGCACTCCTGATTTAACACAATCTCACTTTAACTTTACTCATTTCCCTCAGAGTACATGAAATGGAAGAATGTGTTTACACAACTACACACGCTTTTGATAAATCCTTTATATTGCGTTATTAAAATTACCAGTTATGCTAATGAAGCTTGATAAACAAAGTTGTTTTAGATATTTTAAGGCGTATCTATAATTTAAAAAAGTATTTTAAAAGCTACAATGTGGTCATATTGTTCTGAGTGTTTACAATGATAATTGAAAATTCTGCCATGTTAACTTCCTAATTAGATGTCAGGCACATTTTCAAGATCTTGTATATTTCAGTCATGGATTGGGATACAAAGGACATTGTCACTATCTTTCATTGACCAAAGCTGCTTAATCAAATCTTGACATCAGCATGAACTTGAAATACAGTCACCATCAAGCTGCCACTAGAACCAATTAGTTGATCCAGTTTTAAGGACAGAAATAAAAACTGGAATATAAATGAGGATGTTAAAAGAGGGAATAGACAATGTCTATTAGTTAACAATCTAGATTATAAATTTAATTCTTTGATATTTTTCTATTTACAAAATACTTCATTTCGAGATCATAAATCTTCCTTTCATATTAAAAACCAAATTTCTTAATTAAGTAAATATGCTTAGGTATTAAGTAGAAAGAAACCAAATTAGGCATTGTCTAGTAGACATGTTCAAACACTTTAGGACAAAACTTAACCTAACACTCATAAAGTAAGATTTGTTATACTATTTCTTTTTAAAAAGAGAGAGAGAGAATAAAGCTGAATAAAGTGGTGCTAATTATAAACAAGTAAAAAAAGAATCCACAAATGTTTGCTAAGTACAAAATGTTGCATAATGCCAATTTGTTTACTTTAAAGTTCCTTTCATTCCAATTAGTTTTGACCCACTAACAAATGGGGCATTTTATTTTCAGTTCTATTTTTAATTGCAATTTAATATAAAATTATGGTGATAAATTTATGATATCAAATAGTTGATAATCAAGTGAATAATAGGTGATGTGCTAAGATGACCGCAGGGTATACTCATACATATATAGTGCTAAATATATTTTTATGAAAATGAACACTGTTTATGTTAATAGCATTTACTTCAACTTAAACTGATCACTAGCCACAGATTTGATCCTATCCAGAGTTATACAATATCAAAAAAAATATAGATTACTTAATGAATTTTATCCCTCTCCCCATGGAGTCAATTTAAATTCATGTTCCAACAAAAAAAAAAATTCAACTAAAAACTGTTGAAATGTGCAATATTGTTATACATAATTCTGTATGTGTCAGGGTTAAAAAAAATCACTCAATTGAACAGATTTAGGAAAACATGTCCTATTTCAACTACAGGGAGCAGGTTTAATTTTAATCTAAACATGACTGCAAAGAACGGATTCTGACTACATTCAGTACACTGAATTTTCGGTAAAATTGGGTGAGGGGAGAGATTGTGGCCATCCTTATCTGTATTAATTTGTTCTGTAGCAAAAGGAAATAGAAGGTGACAGAAAGTTATGTTAAAAATAGACAGGTATATTAGACTGCTGGAAGACGAAGTTACAAAACACAGTTCATTACAAACAGAACTCACCAGGTTTGCTGTTGATACTCTGTTAAGTCACATATTTGGGACATGCAGATGTACAAACTATCATGCTGGATGACTTAACCACACTTGGCCAGGTGTACACATTGTTCTAAGCCACAAGTCAACCATATAATGACTAAATGTGAAGTTAGAACTAAAGAGTTACTTCGAAGTAATTTCTACCACCTTCACTACTTCATCATGACTGACAAAGATATGTTTGTATATTTTTTTCACGTATATTCTTGAAATGTAAGAAAATCAGCAAATGTGGCATCTTATGAACTCTTCTAACTATCAGAAAACCAACAGGTTTTCTGTTTGTACCAGCTTGCTCCATGTTATACCTGAGCATTATAAAAATATTTTTTTTAAAAAAGGATAAGCTGAATGTTTTATAATGAAAGCATCCCTGACAACTACCTGTCTAACATATTATGGAAAACATCCAAGGAAACTAATAGCATAATTACTTATCTGAATTTGTAATTTTTTTTTGAAGTTAAATCTAGCAGGCATAACTAAGAAATAGGTGGTGTGGTTCACATATATTTGGGAAGATGATCAATCAACTGCAATGATGGGTACAGTTTTGCTTGCCCCCAAATTTAATCTCTAGTATATCTAGTTAAAGGGATCATTTAAAGCAGGGGTCCCCAACCGCCGGTCCGCGGACCGGTACCGACCGCGAACAAGCCTTACCGGGCCGCTGGTTGCTGGGCGCCGCCATCTTTTTGGTAAAAAAGCAATTTTTCGTCAAAAAGATGGCGGGCGCCAGCGCTTCGGTGAGCTTTTCCGGTAGAAAGCCATTTCTACCCGAAAAGCTCACCAGAAGCGCTGGCGCCGCCATTTTTACGAAAAATCACTTCGGTGACGTCACCGGAAGTGATTTTTCGTCAAAAAGATGGCGGCGCCCAGCTGACGCCGAACCGGGCCGCGGCGCCAGCTGACGCCGGAACCGGGCGCGGCGTCGAAAAGGTTGGGGATCCCTGATTTAAAGGAACTCCTGGGTTAGCAACCATAATTGGAACCAGCAACTCAGTTGTCAAGCACTGCAGTCACTAAGCAGATAATCACGTGACTGTGACAGGTTTATGACATCACCTCCTCTTCAGTCATTGAGTGAAGCACCACAAGGTAGATATCATGTGACCACATATTCTCCATTAACTCTGTTGAAAGCCGGTTGTGAAGCATAAGAATTGTGATCATGTGATCGTGGGATACTGTAACAGTCATAAATGCAAGGACAGGTCGCAAAGCTGTCATTGTAACTTTGAATAGTTGCTAAACCAGGCAGTCAGTGAGTGAGGACTATCTGTATTAGATTATTTGTGCCTGTAGGTGAGAATACAAGAATGCCTCAGGTGACCCAACAGAACCTGTGGCTGTAGATTCACCCCCCAAGTTTGCTCAAATGCAATACACACGCACATAAATAATTGATACAAGCCAGGCTAGTAACCAGGAGACTGTGAGTTCTAGTCCTGACTTGGACACAAAGCCATCTGGGTAACTTGGGGTTAATCTCTCTTGCTCCGTGCTAGGAAGCAATAAATTGCAAAGCATTTCCAAAAATCTTGCCAGAAAAGTGCATAGATTCGCTCAAGCAGTTGCCAGGAAGAAGGGGGGAAAAAATGAAACATTCAAAGGGATAAAAAAAATAAAAATAACTGATAATGTTATCAGAACAGAACTTTTGTGCTGTTTTTTTCTTAATAGTGCTTCAGCTCCCTTAAGAATTCTAAGATGTTATTACAAATATTAGATGTTCAGAGTGATTATAGCCACTGTTCATCAATCCAGACCAAGAGGCTGATGTCTCATCTCCCATCTAACAAGTTATTACAGTATCTGGCCTCATTCCCTCTCCTTCAAAGAATTGCTGCAGCCAAGAACGCCACATTTTGCCACAAACCCTTGAAATTCATCACAACAAACAGATTGTACACTGTTCTCTTCATGAATTCTTCTAATCCAATATACTTAAATCAAATTTATCAACAGATACACAATTCCTAACTATAGAATACTTCTGGACTATGGATCATCCTTAAAATACACCCTTAAAAGTTTACACTTTCATATAAGGTGGGGGGGGGGGAAATAACTGTATTTATAATTACTAGAGAGAGCTGCTGACCCAGATATAAGCAAACTCATATTTTCTCTCTTTGTATGTGTTCCTGGTAGTATCAGATGGGTGGATGAGAGTGTGCTACTTGGGAGTCCTCTTTGATCCTCAACTCATGATGACAACCATGTGCAAATACATTTTGTACCCCATTTGTGTTTATTACTGTATCACAAAGCCCTACTTATAGTCATTCATGCTTTGGTCATCTGCCGGTTGAAGTAGTACAACACAACCTACATGGGATGCCCTTGAAAACCATCTAGAAGCTGGAATATAATTATAGACACACCCCTGGTACACAAGTAATTATGGATGCAGCACAGTCTTCCCATTGGTTTTCAGGTGCAATTCAATGGTTTTTAATCTACAAAGCTTTTTGTGAAATTACCTGCGATATTACCTACATCTGTTTTACAAGTTCCAGCCATGTGGGAATCAGAAGACCTCACTTTCCTGTTGCAGTATCTACCTTCTGGACAGCTCCTTCACCCAAAGATCAAGAATTATGCATAGTTTTCAGCCAATATGCCTATTTTCAAACAAGTACCGGGGATTGTGCATATCTCTGCTTAATGTCTAACAAATACATTCTCTGAAAAACATGCAAAGTCCCAACAGCCTTTAAGAATGTATGAATTTTAACTCAAAGATTATATATATATTTTACAGATGATCTTTACGAAAACTTTACTTCAGAGATAAGACATCCTCTCACCCACAGGTCTACAGTGTACAGTGAAGTACCCTGTAGCATTTTACCCAACTGGCAGCACTATGCCATAGAACAGAACAGCATCATTATAAAAGGGAAAATAATAACTCAAGAGAATATAATGACTGAGGGGGTGGTTTATGTGGTTTATTTGTTGCTTAGTTATACATGAATTTTACTCACTGAAAATTGTAAACTATGACTTATGGATCATTGTTAAGTACAAATGGGACACTGTGACATAAAAATGCTAGCTTTTTTCAACCAAACCATTCTGCCCACATTAAACCATTTCATTTATATTTCATTTTATAAATTTGTTACAAAATTTGTTACAAAAATGATTTCAAATATTCCAAATCTCTTTGGTTGGACATGTTTTGGACCAGTTTGAACAGGTATATAGCCAAGTATTCAAATTATACATAATTGTAAAAGAAGAGCAGACAGAGATGGGGGTGAAGTTAAATGCATCATTAGTTCAAAATCCTTACACTGACACAAGAAAGCCAAGTCCAACCCCCCGAATTAGATTAACTCTTATCCAGTGCTAATTTACTGTTAAACTTTAGTTGATTCTTGTGTATAGGACTTGAGTAACTCTTCTATGATGCAACTTTAAAAATGGTCCTAATACTTCATGCTCAATAATTGAATATTCAAAATCAAAATATATGTAGTCTACCACAATGTATTTACATTATTATATTGTACTGCATATGTTGTATTATACACTGCTCAAAAAAATAAAGGGAACACTTAAACAACACAATGTAACTCCAAGTAAATCACACTTCTGTGAAATCAAACTGTCCACTTAGGTAGCAACACTGATTTACAATCAATTTCACATGCTGTTGTGCAAATGAAATAGACAACAGGTGGAAAGCATAGGCAGTTAGCAAGACACCCCCAATAAAGGAGTGGTTCTGCAGGTGGTAACCACAGACCACTTCTCAGTTCCTATGCTTTCTGGCTGATGGTTTGGTCACTTTTGAATGCTGGCGGTGCTTTCACTCTAGTGGTAGTATGAGATGGAATCTACAACCCACACAAGTGGCTCAGGTAGTGCAGCTCATCCAGGATGGCACATCAATGCGAGGTGTGGCAAGAAGGTTTGCTGTGTCTGTCAGCGTAGTGTCCAGAGCATGGAGGCGCTACCAGGAGACAGGCCAGGACATCAGGGGACGTGGAGGAGGCCATAGGAGGGCAACAACCCAGCATCAGGACCGCTACCTCCGCCTTTGTGCAAGGAGGGACAGGAGGAGCACTGCCAGAGCCCTGCAAAATGACCTCCAGCGGGCCACAAATGTGCATGTGGCTGCTCAAACGGTCAGAAACAGACTCCATGAGGGTGGTATGAAGGCCCGACGTCCACAAGTGGGGGTTGGGCTTACAGCCCAACACCGTGCAGGATGTTTGGCATTTGCCAGAGAACACCAAGATTGGCAAATTCGCCACTGGCGCCCTGTGCTCTTCACAGATGAAAGCAGGTTCATACTGAGCACATGTGACAGACGTGACAGGGTCTGGAGACGCCGTGGAGAACGTTCTGCTGCCTGCAACATCCTCCAGTATGACCGGTTTGGCAGTGGGTCACTAATGGTGTGGGGTGGCATTTCTTTAGGGGGCCACACAGCCCTCCATGTGCTCGCCAGAGGTAGCCTGACTGTCATTTGGTACCGAGATGAGATCCTCAGACCCCTTGTGAGACCATATGCTGGTGCGGTTGACCCTGGGTTCCTCCTAATGCAAGACAATGCTAGACCTCATGTGGCTGGAGTGTGTCAGCAGTTCCTGCAAGACGAAGGCATTGATGCTATGCACTGGCCCACCCGTTCCCCAGACCTGAATCCAATTGAGCACATCTGGGACATCATGTCTCATGCCACATTGCACCACAGACTGTCCAGGAGTTGGGGGATGCTTTAGTCCAGGTGTGGGAGGAGATCCCTCAGGAGACCATCCGCCACCTCATCAGGAGCATGCCCAGGCGTTGTAGGGAGGTCATACAGGCACGTGGAGGTCACACACACTACTGAGCCTCATTTTGACTTGTTTTAAGGACATTACATCAAAGTTGGATCAGCCTGTAGTGTTTTTTTCCACTTTAATTTTGAGTGTAACTCCAAATCCAGACCTCCATGGGTTGCTAAATTTGATTTCCATTGATTTTTTTGTGTGTGATTTTGTTGTCAGCACATTCAACTATGTAATGAACAAAGTATTTAATAAGAATATTTCATTCATTCAGATCTAGGATGTCTTATTTTTGTGTTCCCTTTATTTTTTTTGAGCAGTATATTAATATTAAATATCGCATTGCATTGCATTACATTATATATTATAATCTCGATTTACGACAACTGTGCCCAAAATTTGCATTGCTAACAAGACAATTGTTAAGCTAATTTTGCTCCATTTTATGATCTTTCCTGTCAGAATTGTTAAATGAATCACTGCAGCTGTTGGTAACACACGTTAAGTGAATCCGGCTTCCCTACTCACTTTTCCTGTTCAGAAGGTTGCAAAAAGGGGACCTTCTGACTTTGGGTCACATGAATCTGAGTCACAGCTATCTTAATCTTAAATACATGCCAGTTCCTAACTGTCGAAATTTTGATCATGTGACCATGCAGATGCTGCAATGGTTGTAAGTGTGAAAAATAGTCATGTCATTTTTTTCAGCGCTGTGTAACTTCAACAGTCACCAAATGAATGATTGTAACTCAAGGAGTGCCTGTATATTGCAATACATTAAATTAAAATATAATAGCCTAGGAAATAGAACAGAAATAAGCTGAGCTTGTGGTCCTTGTATCAGAAAGGGATAGAAAATAAAAGCAAAGGTCATCATCTTGGAGATTTAGTAAATAAATAATTGCACACAGAAAATGTATCTTCAGATTATGCAGATATGGTTTAATATGAACATTTTTTCTTCAAGAATGAAGATTTGCATATCCAAAAAGTCTGAGCCAAGCTGAAAACTTCTCAAAATATTTACCAGTAAAGAAACTGGTGACTGATTGTCAAATCTAGAAGCAACAGCAGGTGTAGCAACAATAGGAGGACATAATTCAATCAGGATTTTGGCTGATGTTATAAAGTATAAAATGATTCAAATTGTTTACAAACAGCAGTACAACTCCCAAGATTAAATTATACCCTTGTATTTGATCAGGACTTGTACATTTTTTTTCCTTTTTGGGTCATAAAATCATTGTATAGTTATTTTTATTCTAGGTCAAATATTAGAGAAAAAAATCTAGATGAATTATCTTTATAGAGATGTCTATGATAGATATAAATTAGAGACTCTTTACTATTAGACCTCTACAAAATAACTCTTCAAACAGTAGTTAAAAGTGCCAGTCAGCATGTATCTGCTTGAGAACAAAGGCAATAGTGATCACCAGGATGATGGCAGGTGACAACTTAAGGTTGAGTTTATACTTGATGCTAAACCATTGACTATAGTATGGGTGAATCTACATATCTTCAATTGCAACCAACAAACACTAAGTTACGGACCACACAAATACATAAACAGTGAAATAATATTAATCTATTTACAATGATTTATTTTTCCAACGGAACATCTCTCATCTGGAAAAAAAAACCACTGAAAAGAACCACCTTCTATTATTTAAATATTTTCCATTATGGACAACTTCCAAATGTGTGGACTTTTAGTTTCAGAATTCAGATTTGTGCTAATTAGGGGAATCTATGCTGTGTTTTTGGAAGTTGCACCAGTTGCAAAACAGAATTATCCCGGAACAAGACTTCAGGAAATATGTATAAAACCCTCAATTATTTTACATATAAATAGAAATGCTGCAAATTATGGCAGTACATAGCAAGAATTAGTAAAGTCGTTTTTTTAATTGTTTTCTTCCAGGCCACAAAGAATCCATTGTGTTACATTGATTGTGGGCTAGTAATTTTTGAAGACTCCTTTGTGATTCTGTTTCATAACACACTGTCCTCACATCAATTTAATCTGAAAAGTCAAGTACTGCAAAGAACAACTAGCTCAAGAACATACGATGATACAGATAGGAATAAATGAATTCTTTCTTTTTAAAGAAAAACACCCTTTGCAAAAGTATGAGGTCTATGAAATTTTTTTGCATGCACTGTACCATAAAACAATGAACACCTAACTTAGATCTGAATTGCACATGTTCTGTTTCAGTTTTTTTCCATTTATATTCCTGCTGTTCTATTAAACTCAAATGTTCTTTACAATCAGTTATACACACACATACATACACATATACAAACACACACACACACCTTTTTCACCCAGGACACCTTTGTAAATACAGCTGCTGCTTAAATTCACAAGCTACAATACTTTAAAAGTGGACGTTCCTCTAGAAAGATGTTTTAAACTCTGCTAACCAGCATCAAAGAATTTTGAATTGCAAAAGTCAGCAATGAAGGCAAACAGAGCCTTAAAAAATAATTAGAGAGGATGCTAAATGTGCTTACAATATGCTTTAACAATATGACACAAACATCCTAACTTTGAAAAAAAACAGATGCAGTTAATAAATCCCATGCACCAAATATTTCAAATCTATGTCAGCTCTAAAACTTTGTTTTATTGGTAGGGGAGATAGGAAAAGGAAGATCATTATTAGTTGTTCATGGTGCTTTGGAATTTAACAGAAGGTTATTAAATAATGTGATTTATCTTTTTCTTTCCTATTCTCCCCTCCAAAATAGAACCTCCAATAGTCTAGCAAAGATAATATTTCCCAAATGAATAAATAAAACTTATTTTCCTATTTAAGCGTACAGAAGCATTATATATAGGTACAAAAGGTATTAAGCAGAAAGGCTACAGAAAACTACAGGTACCTCCAATTATTCAGTAATCCTGTCAAAATTCTTGTTAAAATTCTACATGAAATTGTGTGTGTGTGTGTGTGTGTAAAGTTGTGGATAAAAATGAAAACTGTACCACTACTTTATCTTTCCTTCACCATGAACACACTTCAAGAAATATTAACAAATAAAGGTAACCATGTTATGTACACAACAAAATACAGTCATCGTCAAATACCAGAGCTGAACAACAATCTGTATTAGAACCAATCAAAATACTGCAGAAATCTGCACATTTTAGAGTATCCATATGATTAGGCAGCACACAAAGCAGGGATGCAAGAAGAAACAGATGAAGATTTGCAGACAAAGTGCATAAATCACTACTGAGGGCTGCAGAAAACAGATAACATCTAGAGTTTTGGGGATGCAAGTTCTGAAAAGTCAGATTATCTTCTGATGTGAAGAGTTGCTACTAACAGTTACTAATGCACAAACATCCCAACTGATGAATCAGTTGGAGGGAAAAACAATAGAGACCCTACAGCAAAAGTCACATTTTTCAATGAATCAATAAAATAATTAAAATTAAAACTAGCTAATTCAAATTCTTCAAAATCTAATCTACTCAGGAATCTTTGTACCTCTGTAAAAGTAATGATGTAACAGTAAATGGGAAGCCAATGCATTTTAAAACTTTGTTGCTTTAAATCAGGACTAGTCAACCTTTTTATACCTACCGCCCACTTTTCTATCTCTGTTAGTAATAAAGTTTTCTCTAACCGTCCACCGATTCCACAGTAATGGTGATTTATAAAGTAGGGGACAAAACCCCTACTGCCCACCATGAAAGCTGGAACACCCACTAGTGGGCGGTAGGGACCAGGTTGACTACCACTGCTTTAAATCATAGTTAAATATCCTATAGTACTGATAAAGCCATATTTCATTTATCAAAAACTTGAATTCCAACATCACCAACTAGTTCTTCTGGTTGAAAATAATTGACAAAAGATTCTCCGAAAATCTGATACCACCAAAGACTCTTGACTAATAATTTCAATCTTCAGTCGGTCCTGACATCCACGAAACAGACAGGAATACAGATATAGTCTTTGACTTATGACCACAACGGAGCCCAAAATTTCTGCTGTTTTAAATGAATTTTGCCTCAATTTATGACCTTTCTTGCCGCAGTTGTTAAGAGAATCACTGCAGTTGTTAAGCTAGTAACACAGTCATTAAATGAATCTGGCTTCCCCATTGATTTTGCCTGTCAGGAAGTCACAAAAGTTGATCACGTGACCTCGGGATGCTGCAACCCAGTGGTGGCATGCTACTGGTTCGGGCTGGTTTGGCTGAACCAATAGTTTAAAAACCCTCAGAGGATCAGTTGAGAGGAGGAAAAAATGCCTGAGGAGAGAAAAGAGAAAAGTGCAGGATCGACTGTCCCACCAGCCCCTGTGCTTTTCTCTTCTTTTATCCTCTCAGCTGATTGGCACTGCAGGCCTCAGCTGGTTATGGGGAAAGATGTGCGCGCATGTTAGGTGCAATTGCACGTGTGCACGATCACCGAACTGTAGTGGAACAGGTAGGATCCTACCGCTGCTGCAACCGTCATAAAAATGAGCCAGTTGCCAAGCGTCTGAATTTTGATAATGTGACCATGGGGATACTGCAATAGTCGTAAGTATGAAAAACAGTAATGTCCCTTTTTTCAGTGTCATAACTTTGAACGGTCACTACAAGTAAAGGACCACTTGTATAATTATAACAACAAAATGTTTCAAAGAAGTACGTCTGAGGTTTTTTCGTTCTAAAATTCCAATATTTTGCAGCTAGGCTTCACAAAATCACGAAGCAGACTCCTCTTCCCGACAACACCCCCTTTTTTTTCTTAGGCTAATGTGAATTCCTATCACTCACATCCAGCAAAGTCCCAGCAAACAGTCTTTCGGGGGTGAATTATAACCATAGAGCTTATCAGGCTTGGAAAGCTGCCAGGCCGATAGCTTCCAAGCGCAATGCTGTACAAGAAAATACTTGGCAAGGAGTCTCTGAGAGTCACAAACAAATCTTCACATTAATTAAATGAACTAATTGTCTCCTGTAAATACCACTCCCCTTTCGCTCCTCTTTATTCCCTATGGGAGGGGCCTTTACTTCCAAGTTGACCCTTGTTCCTTAACTGTACCCTTCTCCTGGCAGCTCTGCGCATGCGCACATCGGGAACAGGCTCCAGCTGTTCTTCTGCCCTGCTGATCTCCAACTCGGAAGGCAGCTGATAACTGTCTGACGGCCCTAGCCCCATCTCTGCCTCTGACACAGAACACTCATCAGAGCCTTCCCCAGACTGCAGGACTGGCCCACGTTCCTTCCCAACCTCCTCACTGTCTGAGTCTGCCACCAGCTCCACGGGCCGCTACCTTCTAACCATTCTGAGACATAAACACAACTGTTACTGGTTCTCTCCATATTATCTTTTGACTCTTTATGAAATAGGGAGCATGATTCTCATTATCATTACTGAAATAAAATTTAATTTCCAGTCTTATTCACTACATATATTGACTAATGGGGTACCATTGTTTCCTTTTAAAAAATATAATACGAGTATATTAGTTCAGATTTAATTCTATATGTTAACAGAGACTGGATTAGATATCCTCAGGTTAAGACTCTGTGTGTATATTCACAACTAAACTCTGAAAATCGACAGGATTTGATGCCAGGGAAATGTATATAGGATTTGAGCCATGAACATTCAGCAACACACAATAAACCTATTCTGAATGTATTTGTATAAATATGCAAAGTGCCTCCAAATTAATTTAATATTTCCTCTAAGGAGCATTTTCATGCATGATTAATTTATTACACAGAATATCATTTCTTTGTAAAAAGGAACCATGCATCCTATGTATGTATCAAATGCAATAAATATATATCTTCCTCTTTTGCTGCACACACAGAAATAATTACCTATAATTAATTTGTTACATACGTCAGATCTTTAGAAACCATATTCACTAATCATTCAGATACTCCATAGAGTTTAATACTGCTTTCAAACTTCAGTTTGTTTTATCTGATTTCTTACAGCATCCACCACACTGACAAACATTTATTCAAGAACAATTCAATAAATGATCTTTAAAACCTAGACTATTAGAAATACACACACTGTTCCTGATTAAGCAATTGCAGTTCTGTTATCTTGGCTTCTGGGAATGGATCTAAATAGCCTCATAATATCAAACACTGTAAACCACAGGCCTGGGGCCACCAGGAGAATATACTTTTCTGTAGGCTCTGTTAAATCACAAACTTCCTGATATAAAACATAGCTTGCCATTAGTTATAAATGTTTGATCCACAATGCTTACAAAATAAGTATGTTTATAGTAACAGATTAACAATTAATCTCAAAACAAAACAGTTTATGAAAACCTAATAACCTATGCATGCATAAGAAAAATCAGAGCATTAGTGTACAGTTTATTATGTAACTGTTATTTCTGAGAATTAATTTGTTATTTAATTCATTATCTCTTAACAAAGACAATGATTTCTTCCTTTTTCTAAATAAAAGAATTTGCTGAACCAATTCTGAACTTTTGCTGAACATTTTTATTAAATGTTAAAAGATTTCATTGCTGTGAGTTTTCAAATTAGATAAATATATGTGAACATATATGCCTATTGCTGTATGAATGCCATTAGCCCAATTTAACATTGTATATTATTTTTATTTTTTTTGGTCAGGAAATGATATGACCTTACATAAAATGTAATGAATCATGAGTTAACCAGCCATGTCTAAGGCTACATACATGTAAAACCCAATGATGTCTGGATAGTAATATCAATACCTACCAATACAATCAATTTCTCCACTTAAAAAATTGGGTTTAGCATCTGTGTCCTAGTCAACTATCAGCCACACAAAGTATTTCCTGGATTCCGGTGGAACAACAAATAAACAATTGTCTCTGAAAACTTATATGCTTTTCTTTTGCATATAAAGGAAATATTACCAAAACCAGATTCATGGCATTGATTAATGAACAAATGCTAATACACACTAATACAAATTATTCAGTTCGTAAATCCCACATTACTTGTTACATGTAAGCCTGATCCTCAAACCAGGTAAGATGAAGCAGTCAGAACTCAGAAAAATAAGTTTCAATAACAGTAATCAGATTTAATTTTTAAAAAGTTCAATCAACTAGGCAAGAGAACAGATTTTAAGTAAATAAATTTTCAAATATGCATTATTAAACAAGTAGCTCCACTGGCAACTTGTATAAATGAAATCAATGAATCTATCATTGATCACACAGGCTCATGCTAAAATAAATTAGAATGCCATATTCCTATTACAAACTTTACCCTTTTTTTACTTTTTAAAATATGGTCTTAGTCTTATAACATTTTTAAGGAAGTTTCATTTTATACTGATCCAATAATAAAATAACAGTAATTTCCTCAATTTTGCATTTAGGTTGCCTTTCTTATTAAGTTTTAGTCATTTACAAGCAGGACTACAAATATTTTGTTATAAATTCAGAAGATTAAAACATGTTCAAATATCCAAAGCACACCACGTGCTTTTTTTAACCTAAGATAATATATGGCACTAATTTTGTTTTTAATCTGTATTTCAGGCTCATGTACCAAAGATCTCTTAAGAAATGATACATTTATACATAACTATTTTCAGAACGGGTCTAAATAGTACATTATTATTATTGGAATTATTTTAATAGCATGCATAAAGGACACCATTTTAAAGCACTTTATTAATATTAATCATATTAAATACAATAAATATAAACAAAATTAAACAAAATTAAATTTCTAGATTAAACAACTATGCTACAGTGAATTCTACACTGACTAACATGAATAAGTACACTATAAAATATTTCATATATTTACATAAACATTCCTTAATTACCAATTACATAACAGTTCTTACTGACCTCTGCTTGTAGGCAAAACTATTTATGCTTTTGTTTTCGAGGAAAAACAGCCACGTTTCTATTAAGTTATACTCAGAATATTACATGTTAAAGTCTGAGAAGATTAAGGGGCATCAGAAAATCAAAGCATTTAAGTGTTAAGTTCGGGGAATATTGTCTCAATAGAAATGCTGTTTTGGGGAATAGTTTACATATATGACAGAAAGACTTTAAAAGTGAAAAAATGTGGCATGTAACTAACTATCTTGTTGAGTACTTCCGGGCCTGGTCACACAGTAATCCATAAATTGTTTAAATGAGAATATGCCTAACCTTATTATGATAAAACATAGATGGGAATTGGAGTTCTTTTTATGTAAATAACCATTATATAAATAATGGAAAAAACTAGAGCATTAGGATAAATCTAAAAAACACAACACAAAGAAAATATTTAAAAGTAATACCAACATCCACTATGTAAGAATCATTTTAAATGATGCATGTATTTTCAATTTATGAGCTAACTATATTTTTGGTGCAACATTATATTTAAAATAGTAATATGCATTGCAGTAATTATAGTTATAGATACTAATAAAGTCCATCTTCATATTATATCATACTTTCTACTCTTCCCTTAGTGAAGTATTACTTTTACTCATGTCAATCTAATTGTTTAGAGTTGCAACTCTACACAATATAATTATGTTATCTGAAATGGATGACATTTTTTCTGATTTTCTTTATGTACATTTCTATGTGTCTGCCTATACACATGTATACCCAAACCAAAATTTATTTCTTAAAAATTAAGTATCTTTTAAATGGATGATTATATTAGATAATATCTAAATTTTCCTAATGTTTAGAATATAAACATCCATTTTTGCATATTTCTATTTTCTTCAAATAGACCCATTTATTGTTATTTAGCAACGGAACTAAAATAATCTGTATCACAGTATTTTAGTCCCACTGCTCCTCCACCTGATAATATTGAGGGGAAAATGTATCACATCTATATTGGGATCAGTGAGATAGCTCTAAAAGTCACAACAATGGGTAGAAAAGTCTATAAGAAAGAAATTTTTTTACAGTTGTCAGATTTTAATTTTTGCTTCAGATTTTAAAATCTGTAATAACCTACACAGAGCACCTGTCACAGAGTAGGATAACATTTGAATAAATAGATATTTCAGGAGATCAGTTTGAAGAAGGAAATTTCATTTAAGAACCTCTTTTTAAACACCTAAGGAATAAAGTTTTATTCCACAAATGAATATAAAAAGGCTCACAGAAATGCAATTTTGAAATGAGGTACTTATCATTTTAAGCTGAAAGGATTTAAAACTAAATGATATCTATTCTATGATAGAAAATGTCAGTCAATACCTATCATGAATATATCTTCTTCCATTTAAAAAATCCTACATTTTAAAAAAAAAAAGCTATGTCAAGGCAAATGCTGAATTAAAACACTTCTTGCTGATATAATTTTCTCCCCTGGGAGGGAATTTTCTCTATGAGTAAATCCTATGGGAACCCAACCTTAAATGGTTCAGCTCACACATAGAATTATCAGTTCTTTATGAGAATCAGGATTCTAGCAAAGAATTTCAACATGTGACACAAATTAGCATCTGCAAATAAACCAATGAAAATATCAACCAAGCATTCCTATAGGTCACTAGCAAACTATGGCAAAGATAACCTATTTCACTTTCCAGAATAAATATATCAACTATAAAGGAATAAAGAACAGACCAGTTTTAGGCTCAAATGATACACCCAACATCCCAAGGTGCTACTCATACCTCCGTCTTAGGTCTCCTATTTCAAATGGTTGAAAGGATGGATGGACATAGCATGACATCTAGAAAGAGACTTAGAAGGACTTATCAGAGGGAACATTGTGAGGGGATCTGTACAAGCACACATTTGGAAAAGTTTGGCTTCTTAAAAATTGCCACGACTTGTGCTCTGAGACATCCTTAAGATGTTCTTGAAAACATATGTGAAAGCAAATATTTGTGCAGGGGGCAAAGAAAATCACAAGTAGAAGGAGAAACTAAATGAAAAATAACCTTTCTTGAACATAGCTGAATATTTCAGCTTGCAGATGTTACCAGGATCTCAACAGAGCCCTGGTTTACCATAATTTTGCTTTAAATGTTTTTACGGCTAACAAAAAGCAGTCATCATCATAATGCTGGCAACCTTTCTGAAGGCTGTGGAAAATTGTCTCTTACTATCCTAAAGTCACTGGCAAAGAATAATGCAACCTATAGCCTACAGTATTCAGAGTCAGGGTAGGCACCTAAACATTATTTACACGTTCCCCGAATCTCCCTGTTAAGGTCACCAGGCATCTGAACCATTATGGCTGGATTGTTTTAAAGCTCTCTGTTGAACACCTGCAAACATCAAACAAAAACTGCTGGTCCTTTAAAGCATTGACAAAACCCTTTCATGTGAAAAATGCACCCTGAGAATGTCAGGCCTGTGGCTCAGGTTACACTCGTTTTTCCCCTCTCTGCCTTGCAAGTTCTAAAAGTAGCAAAAAATCACATTTAGCAAATTAAAACTTTAAAGGGAATCCAGGCCTGTTTTATTTTCATTCACACATTACATGCAACACCAGATTACTTTGTATTAAATGAACAGTTTTTAAAAATGCACACATGCAATTTGTTTGCAATATTCTGCTTTATGCTAAAAAATCTCAAGCCAGTTCTTCCCATCCTTTCATCAAATGAGTACCCATTTTAAGAGAGATATAAACAGATCTCCTAAGTAGTCTCTCATCCAACCCTCTAGGTTGCTTCGGATTCTGTACAGAAAACAAGTAAAATCCCAGTTTCAACTGGACACAATGTATTTATTTAGTGCACTTAGCCATGGACCAAACTATGACATTAAGCTTCAAGTAATGCTGGGTTTTCTGCAGCAATAAGTGTGTATATTAAAATGACATCATAAGAATACTTCCTACCACTTTATAACAGAACCATATTTCGACTCAGCATAACAATAACGCAACTATAAAGTACTAGGATTCCTCTGCATAGCTCATTTGTCAAAAGCACATTAAGAAACAATAAGATCAGGCAACAAAGTATAGTAAATATAACTTCAGGTCACAAGTTTTCTTTAAGATTTAGCGACAGATTCATAACATATTGCCTTCTATCAATTTGTCTTCCTACTAAATGATTCATTTTAAAAGCTATTCCTTACTGATTAAAAAAAACCTATGTCATGAAAAGCATTCTGTGTAATCATACAAATCTCTATGGTCTTGACACATTATTACTGATACTTAATCAAGTGAACTAGAACATAAAACTGTTTAGTATATTCTAAAGTTATCTCATTCATGAATAGGAAATCAGTTCATCAAATTCAAGAGCTTACAAGATATATCCAGAACTTTGGCCTTAAGGTGACTTAAGAAAAAAATAGCATGGTTTTGAAATCTTTTCAGTTTAATTTTACTATCTTACTTTGTGCTTTTGTGTTTTCTTCTTCTTTTCAGTTATTTGCATATCAAAGCAAGATGGTTGCAAAAGCATATAATAAAACACTCATTTTTTCCCCTAGATTTCCAAAAGGTTTTTTTCATCCTTTTAAAACGGTTGATAAAATAGTCTCTGAGGAGACTATTAAGCTAAGGCAAATTCCTAAAAATAAGCATCTTGGTAATACTTGTTAGAACAGTAGTTATCTATAGTATTGATTAAATGTAAAATGATTTATCTGGCACAAATAATTTACACTACTTATGTAATGAAAAAATATCATATATATATATATACACACACACACACACACACACACACATTCTTTAAAAGATTGTGCTAGAACAACTGTTTTGTTGTCAGGATATCATGTATTGAAAATGTTATAAAAACATTCAAAATATTTTTAAGGAAAACTATTTAAAATAATTAAATATATACTAAAGTGGGCATTTTATTTCTTATTCATTTGAATTCTTAGTCCAGGCCTGTGAAAACCACTGGGAATTTTGCTATTGAATTTGATAACAGGCTAAAGCCGTACACAGTAACTGATAATGAACTTGTAAAATCTTATCAAAATTTAACATCTGGTTCAGAGATGCTCCTCTCATAAAATTTTGGTCAGTAAGCAGTTACGTGCAATTGCCAAAATGTTGAATACACCGCAGCTATTTAATTGTAAATATATTAGAAACATATCCGAAGGACAACATTCAGTAATGCAGGAAACACTATAAAATACAATTACTGAAAGAAGAATAGTTCAGATGCATCTTTCACAGAGCTAGCATGACAGAAAATGAATTATTCCCAATACATAAACATATTCTGCATTCCACATTCAATTATTATTATATTCAGAGCTTCCTGCATCAAAAAACCAGACCCTTTCTTTGGGTCACAGAGAAAATAACTATTTGCAATGAATATAACACATTTTTCAACACATACACAGATAATAAACATTTGCATTAATATCAACAGGCTCTTTTTTCTCCCCAAAGCTGTTACGATTATCAAGAAAGTCACTGTAATAGGATTTCAGCTTATAGTCAGAAGTGTTGCCCAGACAGTAGCTAATAGATGGCCAAATTTGTATATGCTAATGCTTAGAACAAATTAGGATGAAAAGAAAAAAAAGAGGATGGATACCAAAATAGAACTATAAAATGGTTATTCCTCTTTGCAAATATGAAAATAATTGCTACCCTGGATTTTGCTTTTGGAACAAAGCGAAATGTATGTTTTAAAAGGTTTTAAATAGATCCTGCAAAATAAATAAATAAATATTTTTTTACGTACACATATATGTGCATGGAATTCTTCTTCCTAAGATACTAAACATTTGGCAATATGAACAATAGAGCACTTCAACTGATCTTGATATAAGTCCTTAATCCAAGCTAAAGTTATGCTCCCCAAACTGATGCCAATTGTACATGTAGGGTAAATATATATATATATATACACACACATACATACATATATACACATACATACACGCACACACACACACACTTTAAGGACACTTCAACTGAATTTCAAACAGAAATTGTACATACTTGAGCCACTAAAGTGTCCACTCGCCAAAGAAGTTGGTCCATTCTTTCCACTGCTGACAGGAGGTGAAAACATCTAAAAGAAAACAAAGAGGTATTATTGTTGGTAAGCAGAATGATTATTTTTTCCTATGTTCAAATTCCATTCAACATTACACAAAAGCTGTCATCGTGATTTTGTTTAAATATGAAATCTCTCTCCCATCACTGCCTTTGCAGCCACACAGTTCTTTAAAAAAGCTATATTCTTTTTTCCCCCCTCTCATGTTAGTTTCACGCATTCCCCAAACAATATAAGATAACGTGGTAGGAGGGACTCCACAACCCCACACACATATCAGCAAACGAAAACCTTCCTAAAAACATTCAAACTGGGGGGAGGATAAAAAGTTTGTCACTGAAACCTTGGTCATAAATGAAGTTATATCCATTTCCCTCCTCTGTTAGGATTTGCCTCTCATAAGTGCCCTGGAAACTTCCACCTGCCCTAAATTTTCACCTCAGTTTTTAGTGCAAGAGCAATTACATTACACTCAAACTCACTCTCGTTCCCTCTCTTCTCCCCCCCCCCACTCTCCTGCGTTTATTTCAACCCTAATTGGTTTTCATCTTCTTCTACGTGTCTAGTAGATAATACACACCTTCTTCCTGAGTCAGAGACTACAAAAAGCAAAGGGAGAAATGAAAAAAAGAACAGTTAGCAAAGTGGGGTCTACCAAACTGCCTCAGGCTATAGTTCCCTGTAGCCAAACTTCTCAAAGCCATGTCTGGAAAGGAAGTCTGAAGGACCACAGCAGAGCTAAACATCTTCCTTCTCTCCCCCCCCCACCTCCTTGGATCCTAATTTCCCCCTCCCACAGTGGAAGTCTTTAAAGAAACAAATGCATCCTATATGAAATTGACTTATCTTGCTTCTCTCCCCCCCCCCACACCAAACATGAATAAATAATAAAGACTTCTGAAATATTGGAAAGAAAGGGGGAGTGGGAGAGATTAAGAGTGGAGGAGAGAACCGGCTTTTTGGGGGGTGGGAGAACAATCCAAGGGTGCAGGGAATAAGCAGCTACTCAGGATTTGATTAATATTAGGCCTTAGAATCAAGAGAAGTTATTTTAAAAGTCTATAGGTAAAATAAAAAAATGAAAAATCACACACACACACACACACACAAACACACAAACAGAGCTAGCCATCAATGGAGGGAGGGTTGGGGGGGATCCACAGGAAAGTTGCAGCCCATTCACTGATAGCAGAGCAAGGTGAGTTTTCAGTGAAAACTTGAAGCTTAGGCTACTTCTGGATTTCCTTTCACTTTTCAGGTGGCAAAAAATGAAACAAGGGAAGAACTAAAAGTACACTGTAAAGAAACTGATTTACCCATCAGTTAAATGGCATGCCAGCCATTACTTTTAGAAGGCAATGCAGCACGTTAAGTAATAATTCTTATACACAGAAAATAATGAGAAATATCCGGATTTTTTTAATTATATATATATTTTTTTGACAGAGGATGTGGGTTCATTTTGGAGAGGATGTCCAATGCTAAGAACACATCCCAATAAATGGCAGACCTTTAAGTCCATCTCCTTCAGATAAGATCCTAATCAGTAAGTAATAGAGCGTGCATATTTACCATGAATTAAAAACGCTGATTAAAAAAATCACTGTTGTACTTAAAAAAAACTCAGTTTGGCTTTGTTTTGGTTTAGTTTAACAGACTTTTTCTGTGCCTTTTTTTTTTAACAGCTGTTGTTCATTTCCACCGTTGTTTCTTACCGCACTGAAATCCAGTAAATCACTGAGTTCTTTGTCCGTCCCTAAGGCAGCCATTCGCTGTTGGTGATGCATTTTAGCAAAATCACACAAACCTAGAAACATGGAAATAACCGCAATCAGAAACCCAATCCCGAGCCTTGCAGGAAACAACAATCGGATTTTTTTTTCTTCTTTTTTTTTGTTTTTGTTTTCACGAGACTTAGGGAAAGAGGTGGAAAGGGAAGCGAGGGAGGGAGGGGTGTGTGCGGAAAGGCGACAGGCGACAACGAGGAAGAAGTAAGACAAGAAAAGACGAGACCGTAGTTCTAACGAACCGGGCTAAACTCGGTTAGCAGCTACTCTTGACCCCAAAGGCGGGAGCGACACAGAGAGAACAGGAGCCGCGCTGTTCCGCGCACCGTTTAATGCAACAGGAGGTTCAAACAGGAACGAAGAGAAACGTAGTAAGAGTAGCAAACTACAGGCGCCGTTCCCCCAACTTTTATTTTTATTTTTATTTTAATTTCTCGGGCAAGCTCCCTTTTCCCCCCCTTTCCTTTCCACTCCGACGACCGGACGCTTCCCGAGGATTTGATTCAAAGGGCGAGCAACCAAGTCCTTAGAGTAAGCCAAACGCACACTCGGGTCGGTACATGGGGACGGAGGAGGAAAGGGGGGGGCAACATAAATGGATGGGAAAGGTGTGGGGTGGAGGGGGGAGAGGAGGGAGGGAGGGAGAGAAAGAGAGAGAGAAAGAAAGAAAGAAAGGACCAGAATCCGCCTTTTGATACCCAGCCTGGATAGTTTAGTTTGGGTTTTGTTTTTGTTTTTTTGTTTTTTGGTCTGATTAAAGGAGGAAGAGAAGGAAGAGTTTCCCATGGATAACCCAGATTTATTGAAAGGTAGCCGGAGACTGGAAAGTAGCGAACTACTGACACGAAAAGGTATTCCAGGCCCTGCTGGCAACAAAGTCACCCGTTTCTTTAAAGCAAACAATTGGAAGGAGAGGAGGGGTGAAAAAGGCCATTGCTACCCCGGGGAAAGAGGGGGGGGAGAGAGAGAGAGAGAGAGAGAGAGAGGAAGCAAATCCCGCGTGTTTAAATGGAGCACCGCTGGCACTCGTCCGCGCTCTTCTCTATTAGGACCAGCCACAAAACTAAACTCCAGCCCAAAACACATTTGTTCCCCCCTCTCTCGTTTTTTGTTTTTTTTTAAAGAGGGCACCTCCGGTACCTACCGGCCGAGAGTGACGAGAAGGGGGTCCCTTTCCGACCACAGCCCCGAGCTCTGGATTTCATTGCTCGAAATTACAGCATCCACCAACCAACCGCACATACACACGCAGGAGAGAGGGAGAGGGAGGGAGAGAGAGAGAGAGAGAGAGAAGAAACCTCGCAGGCGCCACGCGAAAGCTCTCCCTGAACAGGAGCGGAGGAAAAAAAAAATTGAGGAGGAAAAGCCGGGAGAAGAAAACGCGGCGGAGGAGGGAGGTAGCCCTGATTCCTAAAGCAAACTCTCTCACTCTCTCTCTCTCTTTTTTTTTTTTTTTGCCTGCCTTAGGGTAAAAGAGGGGGAGGGAAAAAAGGGGGAGAGGAGGGGGGGAAACACAAACAACTCCCCCCACACCAAAAAAAAAAAAAAAAACCCACACGCACAACAACAAATCCACACAGAAAGCCGGATTGCAAGTTCAGAAAGGGGAGAAAGGGAGAAAAAAAAAAAAGAGGAGCGCGAGCCGCCCCGTTCCCTCAATGGCAGTTTTTGGCCTCGCAAAGGATCCCCAACACTAACAAACACGCGCACGCATTGCCCCCTCCTCGCTCGCCCGCCCGTTCCAAGGAAATATACACCATCAACGCAATAAAAGCAAACGGGCACCTCGTTTTCTTCCATGCCCCTTGCTTCCCGTCGCTGGAAACCAACCTACACGCTGGCTGGCTGGGTCCTTTTCTTTCTTTCTCTCTCTCTCTCTCTCCTTCCTTCCTTCCTTCCTACCTTCCTCCCGCCTCCCTCTACGTCCCCAGTCCCCAAGCACTTTTAAGATTTATTATATTTTTAAAAAAACACCATTCTTCCGCCGTTCCACCCCAAAGACAAGCCGAGGAAGGTGATTCTCCCCTGCAAATGCACGTGATGCAAAGGTTTCTCTCCCCCCCCAGCCCCGCCCGGACCCAGACCCACAACCATTGTTTGGTGGGATACTTGTTAAAACACACACACACACACACACACACACCAACACCATCAGTTCTTTTTTGTTTTGTTTTGTTCGGTGCATCTTTTTCTCCCCCACGCCAGGGAAGGCTGCGTGTTTGGTTTTTTTTAAATAATCTGGAGGTGAGCATAGAGAGGGAGCGAGCGCGCATTAATAGGAAACTTCGGAGAAAAACCGAGCGTTCCCAAGCAAGTTTTGTTTGAAGAGATTATTTGCCAAGCGCTCTCCTTTACTTTTTTTTTTTTTGCAAGCATGGTCTACTTCGCGAAACGCAGCCAACAGGCCTCGCACCGGTCGCCCTTCCCAGCCTCCCTCCCCACACGAAAACCACGAGTGAGAGTGGTTTGCCCTCCCCCCACCCGCGAGATTGAAGCTAAATTCATTTTCTTTCCAATAGGCTTTGCAGTTCATGCACACGTTATTTATTCCGTTTAGGCGCTCCTGGTTTAAGTCAGTGTGTGGCTGGCTGGCTGGCTACCTCGTATCACATAAACAATGCAGTTCAATTCATATTGCTAAGTTGTACCAAGTTTAAAATATATATACACTGGGATCAACATGAAAGAAAAAGAAAGAAAAAGCACTCTAAGAGGAAATTTTAACTTTACCTTAAATGGAACAATGTGTTCACAATATTCCAAGGAAATGTATTTTAGGGGAAGCAAAGAGAAAAGTCTTCTTGTAAAAGGTGCTTTATGATCTCGTGTGTATTTGACTCTCAAAAATAACGAAGTCCTTTTAACACGGACTCCGTCTCGTTGCAGAAAATACTCCACAATTATTATTATTTTTAAAAAAAGGAATGAAACCCCCGGAGGAGAAATTCAGCTTTGTTTTGGATTATCCACAATAAAAGTCAATTGCCAAGAAAAGTTCGTCCCACCTCAACAAAACAAAATTAAAAACCAGCCAAAAAAATAATAAAAAAGCACAACAGATTATTATTATTTTTTTTAAAAAAAGGAAAGTCCGGTCACTTTTTCCCCTCGTGTTCTTTCGTTTACAAACACATTCCCGGCTAATAAGCTATTTTAAAATCAAAATCAAAATCAAAAATGATATCGGTTGCTGCACGCTCCCCACACCCTGCCCCTATCTCTCTCTCTTTTTTTTTTTAAACCAAGAGAAAAAGTCTTAAACTTGCTCCAAACTTTAGAAATCTCTCCTCTTTCTGACCATCACTACGGACTCCCCCACGGAGAAATTGATAGTAATATGTTCCCCTGAAAGATACATTGTAATCCATTCACATCCGGGCAATGCAGGGGTGCTTATAAAAGGCGGGGGGAGAGAAAGAGAGAGAGAGAGAGAATAAGCTTCAGCTCCCGCCGCTGCACGTTGCTCGCTCCTGCTGCGTCGTCTATTACAGAAAATGACGCCGCCAGGAGGGAGGGAGTGCAGAGAGCATAGAGAGGTAAACAGCCAGGCTAGAAAGTCAGCTAAGATGGAGGAAACAGAACTCTGAAAGGGGAATATAACCAAACGTTGAAGGAGGAGCAGAAAAGTCTTGAGGTCTCTCTCTCTCTCTCTCTCTCTCTTTTTTGGAACGCGCACGCTCAGAGATACCTCCGAGCTGCGGCTCATTCAGCCCCTGGCATCGCGCAGTAGCAAGCTGTGGAGACAAGCAAAGGGGAAATGGAATCAGATTTTTATTTATTATTATTATTATTATTTTTTGCAGCCTGGCTTAACCTTTTCTTGCTTTGATGATTCCTTTCTGGCTTAGGTGTGGGTTGGGTTTGCTTTGCCTGAGGGCACTGAAGAGAGGTTGGCTCCCCAAGCCAAGTCCCAAAGTACCCAAAGTTGTAGGAGGACCTTCTTTTTAAATCTTCTCCCTCCTCATAGTGACCGACCCTGAGGAGGGTCAGACAGAGAGAGGGGAAGTGATTTTAAAAAGGTACCCAGGACTTCAAACAGGTAGCAGTCTGTTAACCGCTGACTGATCTTTAAAAAAGAAACAGGATCAACAGATGGATCATAGAGCAAATCAACTCACTCAGATTCTCACTCAAGGCATAAATGTTGAGGTTGCATGCATCTTACATGTTATGCAAAGACCCAGCTTCAAAAGAAGGCTTTAATGTTGGAAAGGGGGCAAGGAAAGAGAAGGAAATGAAAACCAGCAAGCAAGATGAATGGACACCATTATAGTTGGTGATGAGTGCATTGTTGGGAGACTTGAAAGACGAAGTTAGGGCCAGATCGATCATGGAGAAAATCTATGTGATTGCTAAAAGGCAACATGAATTTGACAGCAAATAATCATAATCAAGCAGTGTAGGGAGGCTTTCCCATCAACAATCTAACTCTTGGTTCTTCATTGTAGCACCAAGGGCAGGGTGGATTTGATATAAATTGTGATTTAATTCAACTCGATTTAAATCATAATTTTTAAGAGCAACTGTCATCTCTGTCCCACAGCGGCTCCTCGTCTGACCTGCTGTTGACTCACCAACAGTCCCATTCACTTTAATGGGACAGCTGGTGATGCAGCAGTGACACAACAAAGTGAGGAACGTGGTGGGCATCAGGTGAATGGATGCCCGCTAACAGGCACTGACATGTTGGATCTGAAATGACAGGTGCTCTTTTTAAACATAAGGACTCATTCTTGCTGGTAGTTAGAATCTTTAATATTATTTTAAAACAAAATGAAGGTTTCCTATTTAGAGTGCAGGTTATCTCAGCTTGCAGAGCTTGGATTCATTGAATGGGTTTACCAAAAATGTAAATATTGCAGAATATACAGCCTCATGCTACATAAATAAGCTCCATTTCATGCTGAATAAACTAAATTATTAATGTATCTTAAATAAAAAAAACTATCTTTAGATAGATTTTTACTCCAAAATCATTTTATTAAAATAAATTTGATAAAAATAAAAAATAAAAATCTGATTTAAATTTTAAAAATCTTATTTTTAAAAAAATCATCTATTTTTATCCATCTCGATCAAGGGCCACAATTGCCAACTGATGGCATGTTTTTGGTTTCCACCAAGATTCTTACCTTCTTAATGTAGTGCCACCTTGAAAGGGCCTCTAGAGTCTGGATTTTTCTACCTACTTTCTACAGGTACCCAGAGTCTTCCCCAATACAAAGTCACTCGCCAGGTGTCTCAATGTCCATCATTCTGGACGTCAGTCCATTCTGATTTCTCAGAGCACCTCTACTCGGCCAGCTCAGGTCTCCACTGTCCGCCAGGATGTCTGGCGCTCCCCTCAGTTCCTAGCTTGCCCACTTGCCTGGGTCAGTTTGCCTCTGTCATATATGGTGCCCTTCTTTTATTTATTTATTTATTTATTTATTTTTATTTTATTTGTCAAGCAATTATAAGATAACAGGTATAAGTATAAACATAGTTATGAATACATGAAATTGATACCTATAAGAAAAATAAAAAGAAACAATAGGACAGGGATGGTAGGCACGTTGGTGCGCTTATGAATGCACCCTACAGACCTTAGGAAAGGGGTGAGGTCAATAGACAGTCTAAAGTTAAAGTTTTTGGGGTTAGGGGAAGAAACAACAGAGTCAGGTAGAGTATTCCAGACATTGACCACTCTGTTATGGTCACTCACTCACCCACTCCTCTGGTCAGTTCATCTCCACCATCTCCTCTCCCCTCAAAAGTCTTCCCACCAAGACCTGACAGAATCCCCTTCTTTTTCCCACCTCTTCTTCCCTCAGCTCCATGTCTAATTAAAAATTCTTAACTCCTCAATTTCTAACCTTGTCTGAGATAAATGCCCCCAGCCCTCACCTTTCAGTATTCCAGCCCACTCTCTCACCAAAAGTCTTCCCACCAAAAACCTGAGAAAACCCCATCTTCCCCAATTTCCCTCTATCTTCCTCCCTGAACCTACGGCTCCAGGGCTCCAGACCTCCCCGCTACATTAATGTCATATATAAAAAAATAAGAATGGAAGTCTAGCATGCAGTAGAGTGTCAGATTCAAGCACAAGCTATACTGTATTTTCAGTAAGTATGTGGTGCTACAAAGATTCCACAGACATTTTTAGAAAATAAAATGTGGATGGGTGCATTTGAATGCCTTCTCAAGATGAGTATTTTGCCATGATGGCTATTTTGTGTAATATCACACAATGATGATAGATTCATTTTGGTAATGGACCTAAAACCCAAACATGTTAATTTTCTTAATAAACTATTCATAAACAAAGTATTGCAGGTAATTTTAAATTCATACAATTTATGTTGATGTTGAAGTGACATTCAGAAGTGCTCTAATGGTCTCTCTCTGAGATGGCCTTGGGAGTTTTGTTTTAATTACCTATACCTAACAAATAGCAGTTGGACAAGCAAAAATGGGTTCTAAGAAATGACAATGGGTTTTGTTAGAACGCAGCAGCTTTGGATCCATTAAACAGATCTGGTTGTATCAATTTCTGCTGAATAGTGAACCTGTTGAGCAGAAATTCTAAATGTAGCTATCAGTCCAAAAACGTTAAGCAAGTCTATGCTTAAATCTGCACTACATTTCTACAGGAGGCATCAAGGCAATGCTAGAATTCTGAGTGTATGGAACATACACTCTTGGATTGGACCCCTGTGTGCAAATAATTACCTAGCAAAAAGGACTGGGGAAAAATGGAGAAAGAGGAATCTCAGAAGAAAATAGAGAATGGATGTCAGGTGTTCTTGGAAAATAACCATATAGAATCAAACATAACCCCACAAAAAATATTCTCAATTCCACTATATCCATTTCCTTATAGTGTTAGTATAGGGAATCATTGTTCTCTGCCACTTAGGATTTCTGAAAGTTGTGAAGTCTAGCACATTTGGAGGCCATAAATTGTTGACACGCTTTGTTTGCATCCTTGTGACACTTTGCATTCAGAAAATGCATTCTAGCTACCAACCAGGTGGAACATTTTTTCCTTCAACAATATTATCTTTTGGCCAAAATCTTAAAATAACTTCATATGTAAGAAGGCAGATGTGCCCCTTCTAAAGGTGTACCTACTGCCTAGTTTTTTATAATTTACGTCTCTTTTATAAAATGCTTGTTGGTGAATTTGGAAATCCTGATAAATAAAGATTTCATTGACTGGATTCAAAGGAAACAAAGATTTCATTGATTTCATTTATTGCTCAGTGCAATAAATTAGGATTTGGTCAGTTAATTCCATAGACATGGATGTGTACCCAGCCGAAAAATAAATCAAACCCCACCCATCCCCAATGTTTAAGCCCTACATTTTGAGGAGCATAACTATCTTAATAAAATAAGAGTACATTTTACATGCCATTTGCATATATTAGACTTTCCTTTACCTATATCCTGCCTCTTAACATCTGGACAGGACATAAGGCAATTTTCAGGCCACTATATTAAGTGTTGCAATAAAATAACATGGCTCCAGGTTATCTGAGGAACCGTCTCACCCCAATGAGACTACTCCCATGCCACCAATGATGGCAAAAGGGGCATGCTGTGGGCTTTCCTAAATCATGCCCATCGAGCCACAAACTGACCACTCAAAGGCCGTTATGGATGGAGCATTTACTATATAGTAACAAGTAAACATATTTGCATGTTATAGGAATGCAGTTTCCAGATGATTATAAAGGAATCCCTGCTAACAAGAAGAGCAGTTGGAACCAGAGGTGGTATTCAGCAGCTTCTGACCAGTTCTGGAGAACCGGCAACTACCACCTCTGACTGGCCCCACTCCCATCTGCCTCCCGAGTCCCAGCTGATTGGTTGGGTCTTCTTTGGTTGCCCTGCACAGTAGAACGGAGCTGGAAAGCAGGTTAGTGGGGTGGGGAGGGAATGGGGATTTTGCAGTAACTTTCCCCTGCCATGCGCACCAAGCCATGCCATGTCCACAGAACCAGAAATAAAAACTTCTGAATCCCACCACTGGTTGGAACCCATATCCTTAGAGGTGTTCTAAGATCCTCTTCCATTGTATATGTATCATCAGAAGCTGGAAAACCAATTCTGGCATAATGTTCGTGGAGATTCTCAATCATCCAGGTCATGGTTGTCCCAAAGGTGCTTTTTCCAAAATGCAACTGGACTTTTTAAGTTATTATTTTCCTTTGAAAATATTTAGCTTCTCATCTAAGAAGCTGCTTCAGGAAAAAAACACAAAGAACCAAGTCCAGTTGCTATTGGAAAAAGCACCTTTGGCACAACCATGACTTGGATGATTAAGAAACTCCATAGATAACCCGCCATATTCACTGAAGTAGCTTCTTGGATGAAAAGTGAAACATTTTTCAAAGGAAAATAACCAAGAAAGACCAGTTACCTTTTGGAAAAAGCACCTTAGGGACTCTGAGAAGATGATTTAGTTTGGATCCTTGCCCTGAGCACAGGTTGGAGCCACTGACTTCAGTGCCTCCAAACCAACTGAAGGTTTTTATGTTAATTATATTGATTTATTTAGCTGCTTTTGTAATGCACTGCTTGTAAAATCTTCTGAGTACCTTCAGGATTTTTAGGGCCCTTCAACAAAAAGTAGCTTTCCAGCATTATTGGTTTACAGAAACCAGCCTTCAGAAGTGTCCAAACCAAGTTGACACTAAAGAAAAGCTGAAAAGTGAAGAGTTTGGATTTGCCCAACAGCGCAACCTTCTCCAGTCTAGTGTCCATCTTAAGTATGGGCACTAAAGTTCCTAGAATTCTCAGTGTGGACCCCAAAGACAATGCTAGCTGAACCTTTGGACACCAAATAATTCCAAAAGCTAATTGGGAAACCATATAATTCCAAATACATAGTTGGAGAAAGCCACATTAGATTCTTGTGCAGGAACCAATGCTAGTTCTCAGGCTGAGAAAATGTTATGTTCCTCAGCCTTGTGTATCAAAACCATTCTTCTAGCGATCATCTCTTGACCATCTTTCAGCTTAAAAAAAAAAAGCTATACCCCAAACCAGTAACCTGCTTCAGTATTGTGATCATTTTCTTTTCCTTCAGATGTATGAGTTTATTGTATTTATATCTGGCCTTTCTCAGGAAATAAATAAGACTTATCAGAGTTACCCATTAAATGAAGGTTTAAATCTGGAGTTTTCCTGTCTGGAAAAGGAAGCACTGCATCTTTGATAGATTTCCCCTTTTCTTGATTTGTATTTCTTTGGGAGCGTTTACTCAGGGTTTCTCTCACAAGTATGCATCACACACCATTTAAATCATGATGTTCCCAAACCATTCCAGTGTGTGAAATCCAGAGATATTACAATGAATAATATACCTATACACAACCAAAAAGTAATAGATAGAAGCTAACTTGGTGATTTGGGGCTCATCTTTCTTTCTCAACCCAACTTTACTTCACAGGGCTGTTGTAATAGGAAGAAAATGAAGGAAAATCTCTGTGGTAGCTGATCTCAGTTCCTGCTGGAAAATCAGGATATACAGTTAATTGAATAAGTTCATATCACAAGAAAATGTACTGGTTTTCTTCTCACTGTTTGTTTCTGTTTCTTTGTCCAAAGCAGAGTAACCATCTTATACTCTACCATTTTATAGCCCACTTGAATGGCCAGATTTCACCATGGATCAGCCAAAACTAGCACAGCTCAGATTGTTATCCTGTTCACCAGCCAACAGGACAGGGCAATGTAAGAATGAGCAGGAAATGTGCATTTAAAATAATTTGATAGCGATTGCATTGCATATGCAAATCTGCAACTTTGTAATATTTGCGTAATTTATTTAAATGGTGGTTTGACTTTTATACAATGGAAATCAGTAATTAGGCAGTACTGAGACTATAAAGTGTGTTTTGATATCTGGATGTAGAATTCAAGGATCATTTCTTTGTTTATGGTATATTTCACCCCAAATGTCTTGCTTAGTTACCATACTCCCCATTCAAAAAGCTTGTCTCCTGAGACTTTTGCATAAACTGTTGTTAGCTTTTGTGTTTTGATGCTGCTTCAAATGCCATTGGAAATATATATTTTTTGATTTGACTTTTTCACGCAATATATTCTTTTCATGTGACATCAATATGCAAGTTACTTTTGGGCTAGGAAGAGAGGCAGAAGAGTTGCAGAGCATTTCCGAATGAAAATAAAAATGGAAAGCCAGCCATGATTCTATACATGTTCTTTAGTATAACCAATATAAGTTTGTTTAATCAATATAAGTTTGCTTCTCCCAAACACAGGAAACTAATTATAGTTAATTAAGTACCAGGGAGCCCAGATCAACTCATGATAACTAATCCTGTTTATGTGCCCTTCTTCATTATCTTTCATTCTTCAGTCTTGCCAAGTGTAGTCATTTAGTGTGAGTTTCTATTTGTTGATTATTGTATCACATCAAGGGGCAATTAATATTTATTTGGTTGAGGATGAATAGATTTTTCTTGCTGTCCATGGAACTCTTAGTAACTGTCTACAAATTCCTAATTAAAAGAGTTCTTCCATTCTTTCCACTCCCTTTCACAGTGTTTAGCTTTCACAGCCTTACCATTTCCACTGAAGAAAAAAAAAATGTTTTAATTGTTCTAATATTTAGTTTTATTCATCTAAATTGTGGTATAGTCAAAGATCCAGAGAAAAAGAAAGTTTATTTACAGTTAACCAAATATTAACAATTGAAAAAAAAACTATATAAAATATGAACATGTTTATCCAAGTAAGTGTTAAATATCGAACAGCAGTAGGGAAAAAGCAGGATTTAGTGACCTTTCTGGAGATCATGGGCAAAGTTTCAGTCAAGAGAAGGAAATGTTCTTCATCTAAGCTATCATTGCTGTTAATTAAGAGGGGAACTATTAAGTCTGCTTGGCAAGCTGAGTAGAAAGAACACTACGGAAGCCATTTGAGACCAATTCAGTTTTCCTCAATGGGCAGAGACCTAGTTAATCTTACAATGGCGTACTGTTAAATCTCCCTTACAGCAACAAAGATGACAGAATATTGAATCCAGCAGATGTGAGGGATTTCCTATGAATTGGGTATAAAATATTGGCTACGTGCAACTGTTTAGAGAGACTCTATACAGATATATCCTACAGAAAATAGAGAATTTAGATTTTTCTGGATTTTGTTCTCAAAACCAAGCCCATTCTTTCAGTTGTCTCAGATTTCTCTCAAAGCAAATAACAGTCAAATATTGAGCTGATAAAAGCTATAAAATTTTATGTCCAGCTCTATAACCATTTTCCAAGATGGCAAATATTTATCTGGGAAGACAGATCCGGGAAGACAGATCCGGGAAGACAAAGAGCTGTCAACAAATCTGTGCCAAACTTTCAAGCAACAGAGTTATACTCAACCTTCCATAAAGATTAAGTCTAGATTCCAATCTCAATAGAGAATTCGGTGCACATTGGAGAAACTTCAACAAAGCTTGTAGAATTTGGACTGAACAGCTTCAAAAGGGGTTAACTAATCTTAATTAGCTATCTGCATGCTACATATCAACTGACTGTTGATGTGTACTCTTGAATACTTGTATTGTTTGAACATACCAGTAATTATTATAGTTGCAGTTGACATAGTTTCCAGGCTTTACCTCATAGGTAGGTTTGTACCACTTAGGCAAATCCATAACAAATCCAAGAACTAATAAGCCATATTTATTTTAAAAAATAGAAAGCCATACCAAAGAATTTCAGCAACTATAGTAATTCAAGAATAAGCTGTATGTATTCAAACCATAATCAAGCCCTCTTATGTTTCATTTTCCTTCCTGTTCTTCTTGGCATCATCTTTGAATAGGCTGGCTTGTCTCCATCTAGCCTTCAATTTTGTAACACTCTGAATGGGAGTTATGTTAGTTTTCCTTGATTGTATCAAAATTAACTATTTGCAGAATAGTTTTGTGGCCCCAGGTGGTTCTTTCGAGATCACAGAAGTTTCAAAAGTAGCATTCAGAAGAAGAACCTTCCAGAACCTTGATTCTTCCAGAATGGTCAGGAACGAGAGGTCTTTGGGAGAAAATCACAGCTGTAGCTGGTGACTAGGCTTTCCTTTCTATGGTAGAGACCAAGAGTTTGAATGAAATACCAACTTTCATTTAATGGGAATAGCAGTATCATCATTATCAGGCTTGTTCCAAAGGTGCTTTTTCAAGAGGCAACTGGACTTTCTGGTTTTTCTTTAAAGATGTTTCACTTGTCATCCAAGAAGATTCTTGAAGGCGAAGCTAAATGTTTTCAAAGAAAACCCAGAAAGTCCAGTTGCTTCTTGAAAAAGCCCTTTTGGGATAACCATGACCTGGATGACTGAGAATCTCCATAGACAGCATTAGGCTTGTTGGCCAAATTGAGAGGTGAAACTCAGATTTTTATCAAGATTTGACCCAAAGTTTAGTATAGATGCTTAAAAGGAGAGTGGGGCCTTGAAGGACAGGAGGAAGAGCTATCTTGATCCTAGTGGACAATCACTTAAATATGAGCCAGCAGCGTGTGGCACCAGCCAAAACAGCCAATGCAGTCCTAGGCTGCATTAACATAGGGATAGAATCAAGATAACATTATTAGTATTAGTATTGCTTTATAAAGCCTTAATAAGGCCACACTTAGAATGCTGCATCCAGTTCTGGTTACCATGTTATAAATATTATTATATTATTAACATAATAATATTATATTATTTATATACGTAAAGACTCTGGAAAGAGTGCAGAAAAGAGCAACAAAGATGATTAGAGGGATGGAGGCTAAATCATATAAAGAACAGTTGCAGGAATTGGGTTTGTCTAGTCTAGTGAAAAGAAGGACTGGTGGTGAAATGATAGCAGTGTTCCAATATTTAAGCGACTGCCACAAAGAAGAGGGGGTCAACCTATTTTCCACAGCACCAGGAGGCAAGGTAAGAAACAATGGATGGAAACTAACCAAGGAGAGAAGCAATCTCGAACTAAGGAGAAATTTCCTAACAGTGAGAACAATTAATTAACCAGGGGAACAGCTTGCCTTCAGAAGTTGTGGGTGCTTCGTCACTGGAGGTTTCTAAGAAGAGACTGGACAGCCACTTGTTTTGTAATGATCTCCAAGATCCCTTCCAAGTCTTTTCTTCTGTTATTTTGTTAAGGCAACAGTAAAATTAGAGGGACTTGAGTCTGGGCCAAGAAAATGAGAAAACAACTCAGACAAGTGCTTCCCTTGTTTACACAAAGATAAAGTGAGAGACAAGAAAGCACATTCAGATTTGCAAGATTCTGTTGCTATAAACCAGGGGCCTGCAACCTTAAACACTCAAAGACCCATTTGGACCAGTTTCCCACAGAAAAGAAAACACCGGAAGCCAATAATTTAACAACCGGTGAGACTGGGAGGACGTGGCCAATTCAACCTCACTCAATTCCACCCAGTCACCTTCTGCTCTGGAATATGGAGTGAGTCTCCATCCCCCACCATCACCTTTACCTTCTCAGGCCAGGCAAGGAGTGACGGGGAGGGGAGAGGGGCCGGACAGTGGTGGGATCAGCCGACAGGGAGCCGCAGCAGAGGACTGAAAGAGCCGCATGTGGCTCCAGAGCCGCAGGTTGCAGACCCCTGCTATAAACTATTACAATAAAAGTGGTTCTGACCTCTATGGCATTGGTTTCTTGGTCTGCTTTACCTTGCAGGGCTGATGGAGAAGAACCAAGATGCATCTTAGTTTTCACTCCCTTTTGAGAAAAAAATGGACCCTATGATACCGTAAGAAACCATAAAGGACTTTATGCATTTGGTTATTTTCATGCAATTTTGCAATACCAAAATAAGAAAAACTCCATTGATCAATAGAGAAAATAGCCAATTTCTCCAACCGTCTGTTTCTGGAGATCAGATTAAAAATTGACCACTTCAATGAAGGCAACATTTAAAAAAAACAGTCCTAGGACTATTGATAGGTTTTCTTTTAGATGATAAAAGACAAGACACTGCTGAAATCTGTTTCTATAAATCTAGACTGCTGCTATGCCAAGGTGCTATCCTGCTGCTGGCCAAATAGTTTTCCATGGAAGTTCCTAGCATATCATTCTGATCCTTGTTATTATCCTTACCCTTGATGCATGAAATACGCTCTTCAAGGGTGTGTCTGCCCTTGAAGACTCCTCAGAAGCTTAAACTGGTCAGAATACAGCAGCTCAGGCAGTGATGGACATATCTGGGTCCTTAAATCAAATAGTATCATTTCATCAGTCCTCTTGAAGGACACTTTCTCTGTAGCAGCTCCATCCCTCTGGAATGAGGTTCTCTCTGAGATCCAAGTGAGTTCCACCAAAATGACATTCCAGAGGACCTTAAAGTCCTGACAGTTCTGCCGGGCCCTGGATTAGAATATCCGGAGATTCTTGTTTCATATTAGTGATATATATTCCGTGTTGTCCATTGGACTTGACATCTTGTTCTTTTCCCTTTTTTCTTGGTTTGCATGGTTTTAGACATATTAAATTGCTTTCCTGTTTAAAGTACTGTGGAGTTGTTCTGGAGTAAAGCATCACCTAATTGATTAAAATAAATGACTAAATAAATCATGATCTTGTCTAGATTTGACACTGCTGTCTTCTCCATCATGTCCATTTTCCCATCTCTGAGCTCAAGAAAACAAACTTACTTCGCCACCTTCACTTCCTTGTAATCAATTCTAAGTTCACTAACCCTGCCAGGTGTTTTCATTTTTGTCTTCTGAATATTTAGGGTTATTTTTCATTTCCATTTTTTACTTTCATAAGTAAATAGAATGGAACAATTAAATGTAAATAGAAAAGCAGGGATTCCAAACCAATTGAAGAGTAAAATAAAACCATTTTTCCGGTGTTGAGCCCAAAGCGAATAATGAGGAGAAATGACATAAGCAGATAGTGAAATTTCTTCTGGGAGTGTTAATCAGAACAGTTGTTAACTTTTCAACTACCCTTTTTGTTGTGCTCGTAAGCGGAGTTTAATTTGTAGAATGGAACAGATGAAGCACTTTTATTATCTAAATGTTGCTTCAGATTAACACACTGCCAAGAAGGCAGCTTTGTTACAGAATAACGTTAATGAACTGCCGAGGTCAGCTTTAACTATATCTGTGTGTTCCTCACAATGATCCCCCTCGGGATATTTCCACATGGAACCATTTCTATTCCTCAGTTCCTCCCAAGTGGATTGAAAGAGACTTGCCAATAGCTCTTGTTCCGTGAGAAGACGATGAGTTGGGACAGCGCAGGCCCCTTTTTGCCACCATGACACTGGTCACCCTGGAAACAGCGAAGGGCTGGCCCGCGGTGCCTCTGCGCAGCCCTCCTGAATTCCCTTTTCAGCTGTGACAGCCTCCTGCAGCCTTCTGCCAGCGAAAACAGAGTCTGGGCGAGCCATGCATGCTCCCCCAGGCTCCGTTTTCACTGACAGAGGGCTGCAGGAGGCCGTTGTGGCCGTAAACAGAGCCTTAATGAGTGACATTGAGCTAGCTATGCCCATCCTGGCCACGCCCACCCCAGTCCCCCAAGGTCCAACACAACTCTGATGCGGCCCTCAATGAAATTGAGTTTGATACCCCTGAAGTAGCGTCTGGGCATCAGGAGAAGCGACTTCCATTGATGCAAAAGAGCAGATGAAAGCCGATCAGCCCATCCGAAAGCTCTGGATAGGGGTAATGACTTAATCCTCTGAGATGTTTCATCACATCAGCGTAGAGTGACATGCCTGTGAGATGAATTGACAGTCATCTGCAGAGACCTACTAGTTAGTTCTCTCTAGCTCAGTCATTCAATCAAATCTTGCCCAAGCTGCTGCAGATCTTGGGAAAGTAACAACCCTCTCGCTTCCACTTTTCACAAGGGAGAAATAAAGTAAATCAATGGTGTATCTCTCTCTCATGTTCTTAGTATATGTTATGTGTCTTTATTAATTTGCAGAACAACAAGCCATCAGCCTGAGCGTCTGTAACAGGAGGAAGTTGACTGGATATCCATCTATCATTGATCCTGCTTTAAAAGACCCACAGAGAGCTATGAAGTTGGCATGCTCTCATGCCATCCATTTTGTTACTACATGCTTTTCTAAGCCTAATGCCTTGTGCTAATTGTTGAAGCAGAGGAGAAAAGGGATAGGACTTAAACTGGATATTTTTTAGGCTATAGAATTTCAAATTCATTGTAGGGATGTATTCCTAGCTCCCCCATTTCCATGCCGCTGGAGTACAGGTAGTTCTCAAGTTGCAACAGTTTGTTGGAAGTTAAAACCCACCCCTCTCCTAGGAAAATGAAATATTTTAGGATATACTAAAAAGGCAGAATATTTCCCCTAAAAAGAGAAGTAGAAACTCAGAAGCAGAAGCTCACCCCAGCTTTGTTAATGGGCGGGCCATTTAGGCCTGGGCCAGAGTATTCTACATAACAAAGCCCTCTACCCATCTCACCACATGGCCTGGGGAGATTGCATCAGCCAGCACTCAGGTGAAGCCATGTGGCCTAGACAAAGCCTACGAAGTTAGCTAAGACACCCACCCCTGGGATTTTGGCAGACAATGGGATACATTTCTTACACAGGAACAGGAAACACTAAGGTGGGGCCCAACAGAGGGTATGAAACAATTGCACTCTCAGCATCTTGCCCCCTTTCCCCCCTTCTTTTCCTTCACCCAACATCTTGAAGCATGTGATCATCCTCTTCAGTTTGGAACTCCAAGCCATCTGGTCCTGCTGTCCACCATTAAACCATCTTTCCAAACAGCCTCCATGTTTCCAGTGTCTTTTTCCTCACTTGGAACTGGACCCAGAAGGATATTTCTTCCAACGTGTTCAAAGACCGTTCAAAGTTACAACAGCACCAAAAGAAGTGACATGACTTCACACACTTACATCCCCATGGTCACGTGATCAAAATTCACACGCTTGTATGCCTGTATTTATGATGGTTGCAGTGTCCCTGAATCACATGATTTCCTTTTGTGACCTTCGGATGAGCAAAGTCAATGGGGGGAGCCTGATAAAAGTTTGCAGCAGAAATTTTCAGGTCCAGAAAACATACAGATGACTGATTCAGCAGGATCATTAACTTCTTTATAAACATATTAAGATGAGTGAAGTTTACAATACCATTTGTAGCCAATCCCACTGATCAGCTAGGTTTTCTTTTGTTGCCCTGCACAGGAGAACAGAGCTGGAGAGCAGGTTAGTGGGGTGGGGAGGGAATGGAGATTTTGCAGTATTCTTCCTTTGCCATGCCCACCAAGCCACACCCACAGAACCGGTAGTAAATTTTTTTGAATCCCACCACTGGTCTGTTGCCATGCTTACTCATTGGCTGACATTTTTTTACTAAGCTCTATTCCAGTTCATCAATATACTCTGAACGAGCCAGATTCACTTAACAACAGTTTGACTAATTTAACAACCACAGTGATTCACTTAACAACTGTCACAAGAAAGTTCATAAAATGGGGCGAACCTAGCAACAGAAACTGTGGGCTCAATTGTGGTTGTAAGTCGAGGACTGCCTGTACCTAAAACCTCTTCCTGCCACACATAAAAAAAGAAGTAAAAGCCATATTTGGACTTTAGCAAGTTGTGAAGTCCAGTAAGTGTAGTTTGCACTCAGTGATTGATGTGATTTAGCATGATTTGCAAGTGGTCAATTTTATTCAACACTCATTCAACAAATATAAACAAATCATGACTTTATGCATTGTGTGAACCTATCCATAGACCCACCAAGCCCGTTATCAAGACTTGGCCTGGCAATTAACACAGCATTAAGGCAGAAGATTACATTATAAATGTTAGGCATATGTCTCTTCTAAATATATTTGTCGTTCCGAACGTTCTGGACACTACAGGGACCACAGAGCATGCCCTATGATTGGAATTCTACCTAAGTAACTTCAGATGGATAAAGAAGCAGTGGGCAAAAGAAAAGAGCCAGTGTATGCAGGTGTACGAGTGTGTATTTATGTGGGCTATGTATGCAGACACACACACACACACAGAGGGCAGTGCTGAAAATTCTAAGGTCAAAAATTCTGCCTATCAATGGAAACATTTCCTCTAAGGATTTCAATCTGTACCACCAATTATCTGCAATTTAAGCATTATACAAAAGGACACAAATTTGCCCGTGGTGATTATTCTTCAAAGAAAATATTATGCTTCTTTATTTATATAAACTTTAGATGAATTCAGTTCCCTTTCTTCCTATTCCCTTACTTTTTGTGTTGTATTATAAGCCTTTGGGTAGGGGTCTCATCACATACATATGCATGTATGCATGTGTTATTTATTTATATGACTACCCATCTGAAGTAACTGATGATCATCACGTCCCATTGAACAAAAAGGATAATGAAACTTTACAAATGATGTTACTCCTAAAGGTATGGATACTTAAAAGTAAGCTTCTGAATTATTACAAAATAAACAAACTGTTTTCCAACTTTGCCAACCAAACAGTAAATTGGGTTACTCTTCTTTCTAGTTGGGGGATGGGGGATAAACGTGGAAGAAGGTAGACCGCCATAGAGAGGCCTACAATAGGGTATTTAATGGTCTACATCAGATATGTCACACGCTGGCCACACCCACCCTCATTTTATCGAAGGGGGAAAAGTCACGATACCTCATGTGACAACAACATGATGCTGTGAGTTTGATACCCCTGGTCTATATGTATTAGGACATTGTATTTGGTGCATGAATGCTATGCATAGCTGGACACCAATAATATCTATGGCATTCAGCATGCTCTTGAGTTTAGTACGGAACTGCAGACCTCATGGTTGAAATATCTGGATGAAATTTTGGATTTCCTTAGTTCCCCCCTGTCCTGTTCCTGTTGTAATATTTTGCCCAGTGAAATGCCCCCGTCGTAGCCTGAATCTGCAGAGGAAGATGAGCCGGGATTGGAGCCAATGGAGAGCGAGAGGGTGGCTTCGTTGGCTTCAGAGGAATATGGGGAGGACCAGGCCAAGTCAGGCCAGAGCCTTTCAGGATTGGGATGCTTGTAAGCAGGGAGGAACAGGAACAGGATGACCAAGAGAGGCTAAGCAGTGAACATGAGAGACAAAGCTCAGGCAATGAACAAGGACCCTCCTGATCCTTGAGCATGGAGAGTGGAGAGAAGGCAGGAACAGTGCAGGCTGACCTGACTACTCAGGAAGAGAGCACCCCGCCCCTCTCCACAAGGTACACCTGGGGACTGAGACTTAAGGAGACACTGTGGGGAGGGGTATTTGTCAGGAACAAATGCTGAATTCATGGAGTGTTGTATGCCGTTGCTGAGGTTGAACATTTACTGGACTTATTTTATTTCTTGCTTCCTGGACTAATTGACTTCTTTCCTTGCCCTGCTGGATTTCTTGTTTTGCAGCCATTGTGCTCACAGCATTGTGCTGGACTACTTGCAGGCAGAGGCTTCTGGAGGTGTGTGTGTGTGTGTGTGTGTGTGTGTGTGTGTGTGTGTGTGATCACTTTCCTCTGGGACTTGCCAGAAACATGGGAGGAACATTTGGAACAATAAAGGGGCAGTTTGAACTGTTATTTGACTGTTGCCTCTGTGCTGTGCCCCGGGTCATCACAGAAATTCTGATTTCCAAATAATAAGTATGTTATACCTACTTATGGTTAGATTAGCTCTGACTTTATTAGTACTGTATTTTGGAAGGTGCTGAAGACTTAGCTTTGACATCGTGTCCAGAGATGCAGTGGTAATATGGAGGCTTTGAAATTGTTATGTTGGTGTACCTCAATCTTGGTAGCTTGAAAATGCATGGATTTCAACTCCCTGAATTCCTCAGCCTGTTAGGCTAGATTGGGGTCCATATATTTTCAATTCAAAGTTGACAATGAGCTGTTCATCAAAAACTTGAGGCAGGGCGTGTGGTTGCAGGCAATACCCATAATGTAGAGTTTGATCCTGACCAGTTCAAGGTTGACTTAGCTTTCCAACCTTCTGAGGTTGATAAAATGAGGATCCAGATTGTTGGAGGCAACAGGCTGGGCAATAAACCACCCAGAGGAACACTGTGAAGCGGTATATAAGTTTAAGTGCTATTGCTATTATAGTCTGGTTATTTATTTGTGTTTTGTGTTTTTTTAACTAGTATATATGAGGTAGTCATACAGCTCACATGACATGAGATAGCAACTATTTTATCTTATTTTATTTATTAAATTGTTATCACATATTTATTACTTTATGAGTAACTCAATACTTCTTCCTCCTCCTATTTTGCCCATGACCCAGCTTAAAATTGAAGAAATTGATAAAGAAATTTTGGATTATCCCATATAAACTTACATCCAGTTTTAAATCTGAATAGAATAGAATAACAACTTTATTGTCACTTTGAACGTGCACTAATTGGCATACATTAAATTTCATTGCATACAGCTCAAAAGGTCACCACCTCCAATAAACATGACAAAGTAAATAAATACAAAATTATGCATATACTTGCATATATGACACAGAGAAACAATACAATCTAGTTCGGATGTATACATGTACATGTCAAGAAAAATGAATTTTGCGAGTTTACCAGACGGATGGCATAGGGAACAAAGCTGTTACAAAATCTGGTAGTCCTGCTAGAAATACTTCGAACTCTACCTCTGGTAGAGCTACCAGATCTAAGCTGCAAAAATACAAATGTTGACTAGATAACCGCAAAAATTTATAGTTTTCTCTATCTACTTCTTCCCATTCGGAAACTTTGGGGTTTTACAGCCCAGTTCTAGTATCCTAAGATCAGATAAAGTGCAAGAAGACCTGAATCTCCTCTTAAATCTCATCATTTTTTCATCATCTTTTGTGTGCGTGCATATATATATATATATATATATATATATATATATATATATATATATATATATATATATATATATATATATATATATATATATATCCTTCAGCTTTGTTCGGGTATTTTCCCACGTCATAGTAGTGGTGCTTTTAAAGTTGTAACAACGTTTCAGCAGAATCTCATCTGCCATCATCAGGCTTTTGTATATACAAGATTCTGCTGAAACGTTGCTACAACTTTAAAAGCACCACTACTATGACGTGGGAAAATACTTCGAACAAAGCTGAAAATCATACATGTAAGTACCAAAAAACTTAAGAATATATATATATATATATATATATATATATATATATATATATATATATATATATATATATATATATAGTGTGTGTGTGTGTGTGTGTGTGGATCTTTGGTTATTCGGGTTTTCTCCCGCGTAAGATTGGAAGTATCTAGGCAACGTTTCGATGAAGTCTCATTCATCATCTTCAGGCTTGTGTCTTCGGCTCTGTGCTTCTCAGAGTGATGTAAGCTTGCAGCTGCTTCTTCCTTTTAACTGCTAGTGGGGGTGTGACTTGATTGGTTGGGGGTTTGGCTGTGTTCTGATTGGTTGGGGGGTTGGCCACCCCCACTAGCAGTTAAAAGGAAGAAGCAGCTGCAAGCTCACATCACTCTGAGAAGCATACTTCCAATCTTACGTGGGAGAAAACCCGAATAACCAAAGATCCACATACAAATACCAGCGAGAACCTCAGATATACATACATACATACATACATACATACATACATACATATATATATATATATATATATATATATATATATATATATATCCGAACAAAGCTGAATACCATATATATATGTTATGTCCCACCTTCTAAAATAAACAGTTAAGGCTGAAAGCAGCAGTCCTTGTAAAGAAAGGCAGCAAACAGGAAAATGTTATGTCCCACCTTTTAAAGTAAACAGATAAGGCTGAAAGCAACAGTCCTTGTAAAGAAAGGCAGCAAACAGGAATTTTCACAGATAGCTCCAATAAGTAAAAGTTCCAACGAACTAAATCCAAGACTCAACAAGATTCTTCAGATCAAAATCCTTCACAAAATAATTCCAATAAGTAGAAGTTCCAACGAATTAAATCCAAATCCCAACAAGATATTTCAGATCAAAATCCTCCAAACTGTGCTCTTCAGTTCTCCTTGCAAATAGACACTTTGTTCCGGACAAAGTGCAAAGTCATATCTCTCCCTTTATAGAGATAACTAATTAGTCTAATTGCTGGTCTGCTCTCCTACTGTATCCTCGTTGGTTCCTCCTTGTCAGGAGACGTCTTGTCCTGACATCTACCCAGCAATCATCCAAATTATCATCTTCTTCACCTGAAGATATCATTGGTTCCTCATTATCACCCGTTCCCGGCTGACCACCTAATTGAAGGGTGGAAGAGTTTGAAGGTTCAAGCCGATCTTGCAAATCAAATGCATTCATCTCCTCCTCATCGTTAGAACTTGCTGATTCATATAAATCCTCCTCGCTGGAGCTGTCATTCAAAAACCTGTAGCAGATGCCGGAATCACAACATATATATATATTCTTAAGTTTTACAGGTATTACATGTATGGTATTCAGCTTTGTTCGGGTATTTTCCCGTCATTATAGTTGTGCTTTTAAAGTTGTAGCAACTTTTTGGCAGAATCTCATCTGCCATCATCAGGCTTCTGTATTGTGTTTGTCTGTGAGTCAGACAACTGTAAAAGTCTGACTCACAGACGAACACAATACAGAAGCCTGATGATGGCAGATGAGATTCTGCCAAAACATTGCTACAACTTTAAAAGCACAACTATAATGATGTGGGAAAATACCCGAACAAAGCTGAATACCATACATACATACATACATACATACATACATACATACATGTACTGCTCAAAAAAATAAAGGGAACACTTAAACAATACAATAACTCCAAGTCAATCACACTTCTGTGAAATCAAACTGTCCACTTAGATAGCAACACTGATTGACAATCAATTTCACATGCTGTTGTGCAAATGGAATAGACAACAGGTGGAAAGCGTAGGCAGGTAGCAAGACATCCCCAATAAAGGAGTGGTTCTGCAGGTGGTGACCACAGACCACTTCTCAATTCTTATGCTTTCTGGCTGATGGTTTGGTCACTTTTGAATGCTGGCGGTGCTTTCACTCTAGTGGTAGCATGAGACGGAGTCTACAACCCATACAAGTGGCTCAGGTAGTGCAGCTCATCCAGGATGACACATCAATGTGAGCTGTGGCAAGAAGGTTTGCTGTGTCTGTCAGCATAGTGTCCAGAGCATGGAGGCGCTACCAGGAGACAGGCCAGTACTTCAGGAGATGTGGAGGAAGCTGTAGGAGGGCAACAACCCAGCATCAGGACCGCTACCTCCACCTTTGTGCAAGGAGGGACAGGAGGAGCACTGCCAGAGCCCTGCAAAATGACTTCCAGAGGGCCACAAATGTGCATGTGGCTGCTCAAACGGTCAGAAACAGACTCCATGAGGGTGATATGAGGGCCCAACATCCATAGGTGGGGGTTGTGCTTACAGCCCTCCATGTGCTTGCCAGAGGTAGCCTGACTGCGATGAGATCCTCAGACCCTTTGTGAGACCATATGCTGGTGTGGTTGGCCCTGGGTTCCTCCTAATGCATGACAATGCTAGACCTCATGTGGCTGGAGTGTGTCAGCAGTTCCTGCAAGACAAAGGCATTGATGCTATGCACTGGCCCATCTGTTCCCCAGACCTGAATCCAATTGGGCACATCTGGGACATCATGTCTCGCTCCATCCACCAATGCCACGTTGCACCACAGACTGTCCATTAGTTGGGGGATGCTTTAGTCCAGGTGTGGGAGAAGATCCCTCAGGAGACCATCCGCCACCTCATCAGGAGCATGCCCAGGCATTGTAGGGAGGTCATAAAGACATGTGGAGGCCACACATACTACTGAGCCTCATTTTGACTTGTTTTAAGGACATTACATCAACGTTGGATCAGCCTATAGTGTTTTTTTCCACTTTAATTTTCAGTGTAACTCCCAATCCAGACCTGCATGCGTTGCCTAGATACTTCCAATCTTACGCAGGAGAAAACCCGAATAACCAAAGATCCACATACAAATACCCGCGAGAACCTCAGAATATATATATATATATATATATATATATATATATATATATATATATATATATATATATATATATATATATATATATATATATATTTTCTGTTTTGGTACTTACTGTAGGTGTTGGTGTGATTTTCATCATTGTAGTTCTTTTAAGTTGGCATCTCATCTGCCATGATGGCAGATGAGATTCTGCTGAAACGTTGACGTGGGAAAATACACGTAACACCATATATATATATATATATATATATATATATATATATATATATATATATATATATATATATATATATATACTCATTCTTTTTCATCATCTGTTTTTTTTTGTGTTTGTGTGTGTGTATATACATACACATATAGAATAGAATTTTTTATTGGCCAAGTGTGGTTGGACACACAAGGAATTTGTCTTGGTGTAAATACTCTCAGTATACATAAAAGAAAAGGTACATTCATCATATACATATACATATACACATATACATACATACATACATACATACATACATACATATCTGTACTACAACATTATTTATTATATCTATTTATTCATTAGATTTTTATCCTGCCTTTTATTATTTTTATAAATAACTCAAAGTGGTTAATACACATAATACACATTTGTTGTGATATTTTCTCCGCAACCATAACCCTGTGAGGTGGGATAGGCTGAGAGACAGTGACGGGCCCAAAGACATCCAGTTGGCTTTCATGCCTAAAGTGGGACTAGAATTCACAGTTTCCTGTTTTTCTAAGCCACCACCTTAATCACTACACCAAATTGGTTCTTGATATGAAGTTATCATATGATATATGAACATAGAAATTCATAAATAATAGATGTACATGGAGGGCCATATTAAGAAGAGGTGCGATACGTCAATATTCCAGAACTTGTGTTGATTTTTGCTATAGTGGAAATAACCAGATTCTTTTTTTTTTCTTTTTTGCATCTGACATGGCTGTCTGAGAAGAAAAATGGTGGGCTTTGCTCCTGTAATCTTCTCAAAACAATAAAGGCTTAGGGGTTTATCTTAGTTGTCCTTAAGGAGGTGTTTGCATTTCTATTTCTTTCTCATTTTAACTCTTCTTCCAGTCTGAACAGAATCTGGGCATGACAATATGAACAATTGTGCACCTGCCCATGTTCTTCAAGACGTCCTTTAATTATGTAGCACAGAATCAGTGAATCAATTAATAATGTATCACCCACATATTGCTTAAATCTACACCCCACTCCCGCACACAGTCTGACATCAGTTAATTTGTGCGTGCAACCCCCAAATTAGTTTTGTCAAGGATTGGTCGCTAAGTAGCATGAGAAGGTTCCAGCAGAATTAAGAGGGGAAATCAAATACCTTTAGCTCTGTAACAGAGGCCTCCATCTGCTTTTAACTGTGCAGAAATATCATTAGTTTGGTCTTGATAAGACACAGGGTCCACTACAATGCTCGGTTTGGAAAACGGCATGACTAGTAACTGCACTTTGACAATGGTTGCTCAAAGTTTAATAAATACATAATTTGAAACTTTTGAAAAGAGCAGATGCTCCATTGTATGGCTTCTGAAAATAATAGAGTAGAGTAGAGTGGAGTGGAGTGGAGTGGAGTGGAGTGGAGTGGAGTGGAGTGGAGTGGAGTGGAGTAGAGTAGAGTAGAGTAGAGTAGAGTAGAGTAGAGTAGAGTAGAACAGAACAGAACAGAACAGAACAGATTAGAATAGAAATTATTGACCAAGTGAGATTGGACACACCATGAATTTGTCTCCAGTGCATAAGCTCTCAATGTACGTTCAAGCAACAAGTGATAAATCATGAATATAATCATAATCCAATCATCATAAATCATGACACAACACTCAGTGATAATCATAAGATAACTAAATAAAAACAATCAACATAGATCATAAGATGCAAACAACAACATGATAAACATAAGATGCTAAAGGAATAGAAAGATGAGAAGGATCACAGCAATACAGCTCAATATGGTTTGATATCCTGGGGCATAAAACAGTGTTGTGGCAATTAATGGTTTAGCAGAGTGATAGAATGGAGGGAAAAACGGTCTTTATGGCATACAATGCTCAATAGCATTGTGTAGAGGGAAGAAGTTGAAACAGTTTGTGTTCAGGATGTGCGGGAGTTTGTAGATATTTTCACAGCCTTCATTCTGGCTTCGCAGATTGGCTCCATCAAGAGCCATGGTGGCGCAGTGGTTAGAATAGAGAACTGCAGGCTACTTCTGCTGGCTGCCTGCAATTTGGCAGTTCGGATCTCACTAGGCTCAAGGTTGACTCAGCCTTCCCTCCTTCCAAGGTTGGTAAAGTGAGGGCCCAGATTGTTGGGGGAAATACTGTATGTTGATTCTGTAAACCCCTTCGAGAGGGCTGGAAAGCAGTATATAAGTCTAAGTGCTATTGCTATCACCCAAGAGACTGATCCTGATACTGAGTGTCATGAAGCGGGAGCAAATTCAAGGAAGAAAAATTCATAGGCTTATTGCCTTTTCTGAGACGGAGAGGCTCACAGTGGTTTCCTGTCTGAAGCAGGAAAATGCCTTGTGCTGCCCAGGGGTTAGTACATTAAAGCAAGACATTAACCTGTGTTCCCTGCTCTTTTATCCTGAAGAAAAGAGCTTTATTACTAAATCCTGCAGTGCAATAGTAGACAGGAAAGACAGAGTAATCCTAACACAATTGTCATGGTGGGTAATCTGAATTTCTCTGGCTTGATTCTTAAATAGTTCACCATGCCTCTGTTCTCATTCAGCATTATACTCTGTTTTGTTTCTAAGGGTTTGGTACCATTTCTATCCCTCGCGTCGCTGGTGCTTAAATATTATTTTATCTTTATTTTATTTATTTATTGGATGCTTCTGTCAACTATAACTCTTTTCAGATCCTCCTATTGCCACCTGTCTGGCTTGCAGTTTCTCTGCTGTTGTGGAATTATCCCTTATCTTCTCCCTTGAAGAAAAATCCATTCCCATTTTCTCTGTCTCCCCCCCCCCACCTCTCTCTCTCTCGGTGTTTTCCTATCTCAGACATTTTCCCCTTCATCCAGCCCCAAACCTCCTATTTCCTGCCTGATTGTTCTCCTTCGATGTTTCATTGCCAACTGAGATTCACTATGCCAAAGGCTGATCTGCTCTTCATTGCTTTCGAGCCTCCCTCTTCTCAGTTACTGTCAACAACATAACTTTCCACCATGGTGACATGCACAAATCCTTTTGGTTTTATCTTCAATTTCTCCTTGCCCTTTGTCTACATATCCAGTTCGTTGCCAAGGCATATTGTACGTGGAAATGTACTCCCCCTTAAAGATCAGTTACACAGCTTATGGATGCTTTTTGGCATAGCTTTCTTGATGAAGAAGCTACAGGCATCCGCAGCTCATAATCTTCTACTAACTTTGGCAAATGTACCACCTCTTTTAAGGTCTGGCTACAATGATTCATACTTCAGTTCAACCATTTCTGACCTGGTGGGCTTCAGATGCTATTCCTCTCATTACCACCCACCCACTGCCTTGGCTTATGATCATGCTAGCTGAGGGTGAAGGAAATGGTATTTTAACTTACGTGGTTGACACTAGCTTGGGGATTAACAGAATAATAGACTTGGAAGGCATATTGGAGGTCTTCTAGTCTGACCCCTGTTTAAGCAGGAGACTCAGTATGATTCTGGACAAATGACTGTCCAATCTCATTTTGAAAACCTCCAGCGATGGATCATCCACAATTTCTGAAGGCAAGACTACTTTCATATTCAGATAAAATTACTAAAATCAATGGCAAAAGGAACTGAGTAATTTCTGTTGTAAAAACAGAAGCCAAATTATTAACTGGTGCTGTCTACTAAGATATATTACATGAGCATTAGGGATTCTCAGTTTTTGGGTGGCTGGAACAACATCTTTCTTTTGTAAACATTTTTATTAAAAGATTTTACACAGATAATGAGAAATATATTGAAAGAAAAGAAAGTAAAATATAAAGTAAATGTGAAAAAGAATAAAAAGAAAAAATGGAAGAAAAAAGATAGAAAAAAGAAAAGGAAATAAAAGAACAGAAAACACAATCTCTATGTTTCTGTGTGTCTTTCTGTATGTTTGTAAGTAAAGAAATGGCTTCTAATCTTCCTTTCAGCAGTTCTACATATAATTCTAATCAAAACTCTTTCTCAAACATTTCATCATAATTCCCTTCTTTCTATAATCTACTTGTTCCAATCATCCAATCATCTAAAATCAAATCAAATCATCAAAACCATAAGTCACAATATCCAGGGGAGGATTCTAGTTATTGATACATGTCTACAATGGCCCTTTTTGCTTTGAGGAAGGCCATTGTAGACATTCATCAATAATGTCATCAAGTCAGTTGGTCTTCCTAAGCAAATTCTGTCAATTTCACCAACCAACCATATCTTCCACAGTAGTTGGTAGTGGGACTGGAATGACATCTCCAGAAAATATATCATTTAATAATTCTCCTGCACTTGACATTTGGGTGAAAATGGAGAGTTTGGAGTGATTTTGATCTTAGTATATAAAATCATACATTGCAATGTCCTACCTGTCAATGAATACTTCAGCTTCAACCATAACAACACAAGAGCAAACAATAGATACAAACTCAAGGTTAATCGCACCAAACTTGATTGCAGGAAATACGACTTCAGCAACAGAGTGGTCAATGTCTGGAATACCCTACCTGACTCTGTGGTTTCTTCCCCAAACCCCAAAAACTTTCACCTTAGACTGTCTACTATTGACCTCACCCCCTTCCTAAGAGGCCTGTAGGGGACGTGCATAAGCACACCAACGTGCCTACCGTCCCTGTCCTATTGTTTCTTTTATTTTTCTTATATGTATCCATGTATTCATAACTATGTTTATACCTATACCTATTATCTTGTAAGCAATTGACAAATAAAATAAAATAATAAAATTAAATAAATAAATCATCTAGAGTGAACAGAAGAGAAGCTGGAAGGGACCTTGGAGGTCTTCTAGTCCAGCTCCTTCCTCAAGCAGGAGAACCTATACCATCTCAGACAAGTGACTGTCCAGTCTCTTCTTAAAAACCTTCAGTGATGGAGCGCCCGCGATTTCTAGTGGTGAGCTGTTCCACTGGTTAATTGTCCTTACTGTTAGGAAGTTTCTCCTTAATTCCAGCTTGCTTCTCTCTTTGATTATAACTGTTTAGGTAGAAAGTAGACTACCTATGCCATAGAACTACCTTGATTCTAGCAATGCGCTCCATAGAGGGCTGCCTTGAAAGAATGAATAAAATAGTCCACTGCTTGCAAGAGCAGTTTGGCCACAATGAGATAAGCCAAGAGCTGGCAGTTCTCAGGACAGTGATGTCAGTTATGTCAACAACTGGCAATCATTTGGCATCAAGTTCATGAGGTGCAGAATAAAGAGTCCACTGAATTATAGGAAAAATGGGTTTAAACTGCATTTTCATGCTGACAGAAGGCATTCAAATTTTCAGCTGTGGCTTCATTCTAGTTTGCAATAAAGATTCTTATCTAGGCATGCTATGCTTGATGGACCTTAGTGAAGTTAAGCCATGTGAAGTCAGGAGACTGAAAGTTATCCTTGAGATCTTACCTGGTGAGCCCGACAGTTGAGTTTTGGTAGTATTCCTTTTTTTTTCAGGGGTGCTTCAGTAATTCTCAATATGTTTACCACAGAAAATATGGTGAGGAGTTTATGTCCATTTGTTTTGTTTCAATCTACGTATTGCTAAAAGTTAATTTGCAATATGTTGTCATCTTGATTATAATGAGATTTTTAAGATATTTAGGAGTGTCTTCTTTGTAAGGAGGCAGAAGCATAGACTGATTAAAGCTAGTACAAGCTCTAAACAGTACTTCACAAGCTTTTCCTTTAAAATTTCCTTTCCTTTGAATTTGAATGTTAGATTAAATAAATTGCATAGGTAAATAAATTAGAAAAATTTGAGGACTTACTGTACACATAGTCCTTGACTTACAACCATTCATTTGGTGTCTGTTCAAAGCTGCAACGTCACTGAAAAAATGACTTACGTTGATTTTTCACACTTATGACTAGAGGTGCGTTTGAGCCTTTAACTCAGTGGTACATGAGTTAAAATTAAATTCTTATGGCATTTCCGGATCCCTTCACAAGTGGATTACTGCTTTCCTGTCAAACAGGCAACAAATAGTAAAAATAGGAAACGCCCTATCAAACCCTGCACCAGTTATCAGCACTGTCCCCCAAGGGAGCGTTCTAGGACCCACACTCTTTACACTTTATATAAATGACCTTTGTGATCACTTTATTAGCAACTGCGTCCTCTTTGCTGGTGATGTCAAACTATCCAATATCACAGTCAATGCTACCATCCTTCAAAAAGACCTTGATTATGTGTCTGAATGGTCTAACAGTTGGCAACTCCAAATCTCGACCAACAAATGCTCTGTCCTACACATTGGCAAAAATTATATATATACCAAATACAAGCTAGGCAGATATGATCTTGTTGATGACCTTCACTCTGTCAAGGTGGTGTTCATCAGGTTCTGACCAGTTCTGGAGAACCGGTAGTGGAAATTTTGAGTAGTTTGGAGAACCAGCAAATACCACCTCTGACTGGAGATATTACAGTATCCTTCTCCTGCCACGCCCATCAAGCCACGCCCACAGAACCGGTAGTTCAAAAATTTGAATCCCACCACTGCTTATGACTGTTGCTTATCAAAACCCAGATGCTTGACAACTGGTTCATATTTATGACGGTTGCAGTGTCCTGGGGTCGTGTGATCCCCTGTTGCAAACTTCTGACCAGCAGAGTCAGTGGGGAAGCCAAATTCACTTGACAACTGTGTAACTAATTCACTTAACAACCGTGGCAAGAAAGTTCGTCAATGGGATGAATCTCCTGTAGTAACAGAAATTTGGAATTTGGTTGTGGTTGTAAGTCAAATATTTGCACAAGATTATATAAGACAGGATGGCAATTCAGATCCTGTGGCTATACAAATCTTCCAGATTATGCCTTTAGAACTCCCAGATAAAGAATTAACACTGTTCAACTATTACAAAGTCTGCACTACTGTTACTGTTAATCTTCTCATCACTCCTTATCACCCATCCCCTCCCACTTGTGACTGCATGACTGTAACATTGTCGCTTGTATCCTTACGATTTATATCGACTGTTTCCTAGTATGATTTGATTGCTTATTGTACCCTATGACTATCATTAAGTTTGTATCTTATGATCCTTGACTCTTGATGAATGTATCTTTTCTTTTATGCACACTGAGAGCATTTGCACCAAGACAAATTCCTTGTGTGTCCAATCACACTTGGCCAATAAAGTATTCAATAAAGTATTCTATTCTATTCTATTCTATTCTATTCTATTCTATTCTATTCTATTCTATTCTATCCCACCACACCCCACCCCATCCCATCCTATCCTATCCCATTCCATTCCATTCCATTCTATTCTATTTTAATTGAAGAGTTGAAAACCAATGATACAGCCAAAGATCACAAACTTCTACCTGAAATCATGCAAGATTAGTACTGCCTCAAGATTTTATTGATTTATTTTCTACATCAATTGTTTTTCTGGAGGAACCCACTGGATTCTAAATATCTTTTCCTTCTTCACAAATACATTTTTTAGTTTAGATGACAACTCACAATAAACCATACTCTGGTATTTCTTTTTAGTTTAGAGTGCAAACTGAATCAGCCACCGCATGGATTGATTGTAAATTCTGGTTTATGGCATAGTAGCCCTTGACTTACAACATTTCATTTGTTGACCATTTAAAATGAACAGCACGGGGAAAAAAATAACTTATGATAATTTTTCACAGTAACAACTTTTGCCGAATCCCCATGCTCACGTGATCAAAATTAAGATGCTTGGCAGCTGGTTCATATTTATGATGTATCCTGGGGTCATGTGATCAATGTTTATGACTTTTTGACAAGCAAAGTCAATGGAGAAGCCAGATTCATTAACCACGGGGCTACTAATTTAACAGCTGCAGTGATTCACTTAAGTGTGGCAAGAAATGATGTAAAACGGGGCAAAGCTCACTTCACGCATGTCTTGCTATTTTTAATAACATACATTTTGGGATCAATTGTGGTCATTTGTTGAGGACTACCCGTATAGTATTTGATGCCAGCTACTGCTGCTTATTCAGTAAATCACAAAACAAACTTGGTTTTGGATGATGATAACATCCAGGCAAGGCGTGAAGAGTCTCTCTTTGCACCTCAGCTCCTGAGGTTTAATGAAGTTCATTGAAGAAAGCCTCTGAGTGGTACAGTGGCCTAGAGGTGGCGCTCTTGCCTCACATTCAGGAGGCTGTGAGTTTAATCCTAGGTAGAGGCAGATATTTCTCTCTCTGGGCGTGTTGAGATTATATCTGCTGAATATAACTCCACATTGGTGACAGGAAGGGCATCCAGCCAGTAAACACTCAGCTACATTCAGTTGCTCAGACTCTATCCCGCAAGGGATTATGGGGTCATTAAAAGACGATGGCAATTGAAGAAAGCCTCTATGGATGTGCTCTTTCCAGAAATGCTTATTTCTATTTTTTAGCTGCCAAGAAAAGCCTTTTTTTTTAATTCTTTCATATTTTTAGTGTATTTTTGGCTTCAGATTCAGTTCCATATATACTTACTGCTGAAGAAACATGTACGCCATTAAGTATCCTGATTTGGCTACTTTTATTTTAGCTTTTTTTAAAAAAAACCATGCCTTTCATTTATGCTGAATGAATAAATATTGGTTCCACTAAATTGTCTTGTAAAACATTGCCCCTCCCATTCTTGGCTAAAATGCTATATCATTTCCAGTCTTTATAATTGCATCTCTTCTCTGCCCTTCTCCTATCATGTTTCTCACTGCTGTCCAAAAGTGTAGCACTAAAATTGCCATTATTGTTGACACCATCTGATGTGTTGTTTGCGTATATCTCAGGGAAGAGATTCAGTGCTTCCAGTTGATAGCAAATGCAGTTTTAAAGGCACAAGCACTCCTAGGCTACATCAACATAAATACAGTTTTCCAAATCGGTGGGAATAATATTTCCACTTAATTAATGTAGGAAAGATCTGGTTCTTGGCTCTCACTTTAAGAAGGATTCAAACTACAACAAATCCCTAGAAAAGCACAAAAATAATGGCAGAACTTTAAGCTAAATCTAAGGTGGGGAAATGGAAGCAATTGGAATATTGTGGCAGTGTGGAAGCGTCTGATGCTAATATGGGTTCTTGAGCCTGGGAAAATGGGAGGGGGGAATTTCTTGGAGCGTATGTGGTTAGACATAATAGCATTCTTCTTCTAAGTCAAGGTTATGTTATTTCTGCACCTGGCTGAGGAGTGGTTGAGGGGATGTCTCAAGTTGGGACAGTTGGTGATTGGGGCATGTGATGCAATGAGGGGTGCAGGGGGTGGATTTGTTATATTTTACTTATTGAAGGGAAATCTGGAACTTTCAGATTTGGGATTTCCCAGATGTGCCGGTTTACTACTGTAATAAAAGGAGGCTTTCAGAACATGTATGTTTCGGAGTTATTGATTGGTGTTGAGGTTTTCTGGAATGCTGACATATTGAGGATGTAATTGGAATATTGTCCCTTGAGAGGTGAATTATGATTTTTGTTGTTGTTCAGTTGCTAAGTGAAGTCTGACTCTTTGCAACCCCATGGACCATACCATGCCAGCCCCGCTGTTCTCCACTGTATCATGCAGTTTTCCCAAATTCATGTTTATTGCACTAACCATCGCATCTTCCAAGGCACCCAGAAGGCCAGACAAGAAATAATGGATGGAAACTGATCAAGGAAAGATTCAACCTGGAAATAAGGAGGAATTTTCTGATGGTGAGAACAATCAACCAATGGAATACCTTGCCCTCAGAAGTTGTGGGACCGTCATCACTTGAGACTTTCAAGAAGAGATTGGACTGCCATCTGTCAGAAATAGTGTAGGGTCTCCCGCTTGGGCAGGGGGTTGGATTAAATGACTTACAAGTTCCCTTCCAACTCTGTTAAATCTGTTAATCTGTTAAATTTAGCCACCTTCTGCCGTCTCTTTCTCCTTTTGCCTTCTGTCTTTCCCAACCTCAGAGTCTTTTCCAATGATCTTCTCTTCTCATTAGCTGGCCAATGTATTTGAGCTTCAGCTTCAGTATCTGTTCGTCCAAAGCGCATAACACCCTTGAAATACCATACAGACAGAAGACAAGACATGTTGCCTGTGTCAGTGTTCCAACTAATTAATTAACTCCAAACCAATAAACTCAGAGCCAAGCATTTCCTCAAAGTTCCATTTTATTAGAGTTGTCATATTGGCACGTCTGAGAAAACCCGAATCTGAGAGTTCTGGGTTTTCCCTTCCCAAAAGAAAACCAAAGATCCATCCCCTGCATCCATCAGTCCATCACATGGCCCAATCAAATCTTCATCTCAACTGGAGACATCCCTCCAGTCACTTCCCTCCAGGTGCAGGGCAACATGTCCTTGACTCTCTGAGAAAGAATGTTGTTCTCTCTAATCTTCTACCTCACTATGAAATCCCCCCTCCCAAATTCCCAGGCACTGAATGTGGCAGCCTCAAATCTTCCAAGTAAAAAATGGCTTCCAAGGCTGACAGCCTGTTGCTCTAGAATGCAGGACAGAGAATAATATATTTAAATTTTAGCATGGAAGAACCAAACTGAACGTTAGGGGGGTGGGGAGAAAATCTTCCCAACAGTACAAACAATTCAATAGAGGAATCCATTGCCCAGAAAGATAGGTTGGTCTCTCTCTCTGGAAGAGCTCCAGCAGAGACCAAACTGCTATAGATCAGTGATGCTTTAATTTAGATGCCTGGACCCTGCAGGAGACTGGACTTGATCACTTAAATAGCCCCTTTCAACTCAGAAGGCTTTGCTTTAAAGGACTAGAGAGAAAAATCTATGTCAGTTTTCCACAGAGGAGCATTTAATAATTTATTTTATTTATTTATTTGATTTGTCAATCGCTTACAAGATAATAGGTATAAGTATATACATAGTTATGAATACATGAAATGGGTACATATAAGAAAAATAAAAGAAACAATAGGACAGGGACAGTGGGCACGTTGGTGCGCTTATGCACGCCCCTTACAGATCTCTTAGGAAAGGGGTGAGGTCAATAGTAGACAGTCTAAGGTTAAAGTTTTTGGGGTTTGGGGAAGAAACTACAGAGTCAGGTAGAGTATTCCAGACATTGACCGCTCTGTTGCTGAAGTCGTATTTCCTGCAATCAACTCTTCCCCTCTAACTTCTATAGATCAAAACCTAGCTTACTTTGCTATTCCCTGGTGAATGTCAGCATTTTAAGATCTTGTGCAGTCTTGATGGATGCTCTTCTAACACATTAGGGGGGAAATCCTATGTTTGGAAAATGCCCAGGATAGAAGAAGAAGAAGAAGAAGAAGAAGAAGAAGAAGAAGAAGAAGAAGAAGAAGAAGAAGAAGAAGAAGAAGAAGGAGAAGAAGGAGGAGGAGGAGGAGGAGGAGGAGGAGGAGGAGGAGGAGGAGGAGGAGGAGGAGGAGGAGGAGGAGGAGGAGGAGGAGAAGAAGAAGAAGAAGAAGAAGAAGAAGAAGAAGAAGAAGAAGAAGAAGAAGAAGAAGAAGAAGAAGAAAGAATAATAATAATAATAATAATAATAATAATAATAATAATAATAATAATAATAATAATAATAATAATAATAATTATTATAATAATAATAATAATTTTGCTTTATTTCAGCAGTGGCAACACACATCTGAAGGTTTCTGTCAAAATATTCTTTTTTTCCCAAAGACTCTTCAGCAAGTTGTCTTCTGCTCCTCATGCCATTATTTAGTTTATTTTGAGATGCACTATTTACTTTAAAGACAAATATATTACAGCTTCATCACTGGAACTTCTATAGCTCAGGAGCATTTTTATGAGAGGATATTTACCCTGTAAACTAGCCATCTGCTGCTGATTGAAGAAGGAGGAAGGAATGTCAGGTAAAGGAGGTGGGGTAAATGAAAGAATGGGTAGGCTTACCAATCCTTTTTAGAACAGGTCACTTTGCTTGATGATGAATAAATGTTATTCCCTTAAAAATCATCATTTGTATCGCAGTTCTTTCAAGATTCAGTTTCCAGATACGGTTTCCATATGTTTTGAATTTCAGCAGCTGCTGCTGTTCATCAGATTTGTTAAAAAGGCTTTTGATCAGAATGAAACTGAATCTAAGGTAACATTCTTTATTTTCTCCTTCCTAAGTTTATGGGCATGTGTAGGTTATTATGAGGGGTGATGACAACTTGACTGGAAGTGCAAAATGTTCAATAAAAGAATCTGTTTTTAAAATTTCATCAGGAGACCTTTAATATTTCCTGAAATACTAGCATCTCAAAATGGGGATAAAAAAATAACAAGGTTTGGTAATTTAGGTTGTGGAACAATAACTGAGCAAATCCATTGCTTGAGAAATAAAGAGAGAGAAAGGGAAAAAAACAGAACTAGAGGAAATGCATTTTATAGACTCACCATTACATTATTTTATAAGGTTTTTTAAACTTTAAAAATGATTTCCTAACATAAATCTCTCTCTCTTCCTCTCTCTCTCTTCCTCTCTGTCTCTTCCTCTTTCTCTCTCTAACACACACACAAACACAAACACACACAATTTCTCAAAATATGTCTAGGAAATGCTTGGCTTTTTAATATACTATATGTATGTTCACATACACAAATACACACACACCTCCCTGATGGAGGTAACTTAATTGAGTTTTGCTGTGCAGAAGCCAACTCTTAATTTACTTGGTATTCATATAGCTTCAAAGCCCATCCTATCAAGATTCAGGATCAAAGTCTTTGACTTCCACGGCAACCTTTACTATTGAATTGAACTTCCAAATAATTGGGGGTGGGTGGGTATTTTTGAGATCCAGAAGAAGACTATGTCTGAACCAGCCTCTATATTGGATGTTCTAGGGCTCTGAAGGCTAACAGAAGGAATGTAGCTTACAATTGGACTGTGAACATCAGCCTCATAAGATACATGTCTTGCATGGCCATTTCTGAATCAAAATATTAAAGTCTCTGGTGTTTGACCACTGTGATTTTTGCATAAGCAAGGCAGATAGGATTGAAATTTGGAGAAGGGGAATTGCCTTTGAGGTAATCGAGACAGAAGTGCTGACCATAAGTATAACACTACTGTAATGTTATAGTAACAGAATCTTGCAAATATTAAAATATCTCGTCCTTCTCTTAAGTTTCCCCTCCTGAGAACTAGAACTGATTCTTTTGGAGATTTTTTCTCTATCCCCACTCCTTCCTTGGATTCAGATTTCATTTATCAAATCTTTGTCTAAGTTGCAGCTCTTCATCCTGTCTCCCAGGATCATTCCCACCATTACAGGAATCCAGAATTAATGGTGGCTTCATTAGAATGTAACTGGTGGCATTTTACTTGACTGGCATCCCTTTGGATAAGATCCAGACTACATTCTCATTTTTAATACATTCAGCATGCCAAAGTCAGCAACTAATTCATCCAGTAACTGTGAATTATAACTATCAAATAAAAAGGCTAGTTGTCCATGTCTGAGGAGAATCAGACAGTTGCTGTACAATTAAGTGATTTAAAAGACAACACAAAACTCCAGAATGTTAATTAACAAGAGATAACATAGATACAACCCTGGGCCAACAGCTTTTGAAGAAATTAAATAACTTCTGTTTGTAAGACAGGCCATCCAATATTCAGATGATGATCTTCTCTATTCTTCTGCCCAGTTGGAATAATCATAAACTATATAAAAATGAAATATGAGACAGAAGATATTATTCCAGTAGTTATAATGGGTAATCTCACAGATCTCACTACACAAAAAGCCAAGAGCAAAGTTTACAGGAAACTAGCATTGGATAAAGTCCAGTGTCTATAGTAAAGGAGCCAATATATTTCCTAAACACATTTTTGCTGCCCTTTTTTTTGTTTTAACTACTCTAAACAATTTTGTCTGGTCACCAAACTTGGCCATTTCACTCATGCACCAGATCATTTATGAAAAAAAAAGAGCACTGATTCAAATACAGATCCTTGAGGAAGATTGCACTTCAGTTTATGTAAAAGGATGAGCAACAAGGCTGTTGACATTTCCAAACCTCATGGCTACATACTCCATAATTCCAGGGCAACAATGAGCAGTCAGATGTTCCTATTCCTGATCTGTACTTTGGGAAGCCCCCCCACACACACACCTAGAGAATGAAATATTTTGGGGAATATTCAAAGAGGTAGAATATTATATTTCTCCAAAGGAAAAATGGAGAAATATCTTAAGAAAATCAGAAAGCAACCCAATCTTCCTGCCATAGGAAAACAGCTTGAAGAAGCTGACCTTTAGGGATGCAGATTTTGTACCCATTCAGAAAATCTGGGCCAATTTATTCATAAACAATGTGCCTTTAGCCACAGCTCCCACCAAAAGCTGAAGCTGATGGGATTAAGAATTGACATCCAGTGGTGGGATTCCAATTTTTTCGCCACCGGTTCTATGAAAGCATGCTTCGTGTGGGCTTCACATGCACAGGTGTGCTTTCCATGCACATGCAGCAATAAAAAACCGCCCACTGTCACTGCTGGCGAGGTGAGCTGTCTTTTTTAGCTCAGCTGAGGTGCAGCAATCTGCTCTGCCACACGAATCAGCTGAGCAAAAAAAACAACACCAAGGGAATATAGGACAGGATAGGTTGGGGGCAGGTGGGTGAGGTCAGCCAGAAATGGTATTTGCTAGTTCTCTGAACTTGTCAAAATATTTGCTACTGGTACACCAGAACCAGTCCAAACCAACTGAATGCCACCTCTGTTTACATCCCTCCATCCAAATTCTCAGGACAGGCCATGATCTTTAGGACATAATAGGATTAACCCACCACCATTGAAATAGTAAAAGACACAAGGCTCACTACCCCCTGGAGCATCTCAGTCACCAAACCCCAGAGCCCTACAAAAATCCATCCACTCACTCAGCCATTTTGTCAGCCACCCCCAAAATATGCTGCTGTCACTGAAGTTTCTGGGAAATCAAATAAACACAGGCCTTCTTTCCTTGTAGCCAGCCTCCATTTTATGTCCAGCGTTTTTCTCCCAGCTTGGACCCTGGACTGGATTTTTTTTCTCACAGTACTTACTCCATTTTTAAAACTCAGTTTCTGATCTTTGAGAAAACTTCAACATTTCTCTAATGTTGGTTTGGCAATGATATAGAAAAGAATCATGCCACAAATTGTGCCCTTAACGAATAAAGGTGTTTCATTCCTAAGGAATTTGTGATAAGTTATTACAAGCAGGAGAACCAGTTTAGTGTAGTGGGTAAGGCCTCAGGCTAGAAACCAGGAGACCATGAGTTCTAGTCCTGCTTTGGGCACAAAGCCAGCTGGGTGACCTTGGACCACTCACTCCCTCTAAGCCGCAGGAAGAAGGAGACAATGGCAAATCACTTCTGAAAAACGTTGCCAAGAAAACTGCAAGGATTTGTCCAGTTTCCAAGAATGATTAAATGGAAGAAAGAAAAATTACAAGCAGAGGCAAAAATCAGGTGGTCACAAAGTTATTCTACATATTTGAAAAGAAGTTCACCCACTCACCCACTCATCATTGCCCTTAAATGATCTGGTGAACTGTTATCTGGTTTCTACATTAAAAATAGGAAAGGAAAGAATAGTTACCCTAGAAAACTGCCTTGCAAAGTAAACTGAAAAATAGGTCAGATTTACAACTATTCAGCAGTCTTTAATGAGAAACTTTGCAAAAAAAAGTTTCAAAGTTTTGAAGAAAAGTAACTCATGTACTATCTCAACCTACTTCACTTAATGTAGCCATCTAGAGAAGGGGTGTCCAAACTTGCAACTTTAAGACTTGTGGACTTCAACTCCCAGAATTCCCAGCCAGCATGGGGAATCTAGAATAAAATGGGAGATCTGCATAAAATCCATGCAAGATTCCATTTTCAGGTTTATCTAACATATAGAGCACCTATGTTACTTAACTAATGTTACTTAACCTAATGTCCGGAGTGGCTTAAATTCTCTGAAAATCCTTTTCCTCAATCTGAAAAAAAATACAAGATTATATAAATTAAGTAATGGATCGTGCCTAAGAATCTACTTTTCTGTTCCTCTTTGAGTTCATCTATCTCATACATTTTTCAAAGGAGAGACATATGGATAAGAAGAGCTAAATATAAGGAGCTCCAGTATTTAATTTTACCATGTTTCCCTAAAAATAAGACCCTGTTTTTCCCACCAAAAAAGGCACCTGAACTTATTTTGGGGGGATGTCATCCACTGACTAACTTCAGTTGTGCACATCACCCCCGGCCTCTTTTTCACTGTCAGAGGCCTTCAGGAACTTCTTCTGCAGCTGGGAAGGCTTCCCTGCAGGCCTCTGAAGCCAATAACAGAGCTCTGGATAGATCTGGAGCTTTGTTACCAGCTACAGAGGCCTTTAGGAAAGGCTTGCCAGGTGCAGGAGAAATGGGCTGGCAAGGCAGGTATCGGGGTGTGCGAGGCTTGCCTACAACTGTCCAAAGGTAAGTAGTAGGGCAGCTCCAACCCCCACCCACACCCTAGCTTAATTTTTAGCCATGCACTCTGGACTGGGCGGGATCTTAATTAGGACTTATTTTGGGGGGTAGGGCTTATATTGGGCGCACATGTAAAAATCAAGCTCAGACTTTCTTTCAGGGTGGGTTGTATTTTTGGGGAAACAGAGTATATTTGAAATGCCCGCCTTTTAACTGCCAACAGAGGTAAGAATTAGCCCCCAAATATCAGATATCCTGTATTCTAGGATGCTTCCCGACAACCTCTTACAGGGTATATATCTTCATAAACTATCCCGTCTTTCTATCTTACCTAATCACAAGATAAATTAAAGATCTATTGTTTGTGAAATATACTGCCTCATATTAACCCAGCTGATTTTCATAGGACAACAGCTAATTGGTTCAGCTCCTTGCTAAGTTAGGAAAACGGATGCTTCTTCAAGAGGCAACTGGACTTTCTTGTTTTTCTTTGACGACGTTTCATTCCTCAGCTCTGAGCTGAAGAAGCTTCTTGGATGAGAAGTGAAATGTCTTCAAAGAAAGACAAGGAAGTCCAGTTGCCTCTTCAAAAAGCATCTTTGGGACAAACATCACCCGGATGACTGACAATCTCCATAGACATTTAGGAAAATGGAGTTTACCAAAAATAGCTTAGACTGTAAGCTATTGATATCTCATTAGCCATGGTTATCTCACCACGGGCATCTCGCCATGGGCATCTTGCTGTGGGACAACATACTCAAGGCGATAAATGTTATCCACCACTGTTTCTTTGACATTATTTCTGTGGACAAAAATGGAAATAATATCAAAGAAATAATTGTGGATAACATTTATCATGTTGAGTTATCCCATGTGGAATTTTCCTTTTTTTTTTAAAAAAAAATTTTTTTTATTAAAGTTTTACAATTTTAAAAACAAATCATATTTGCAATTTTTGTAGTACATTGTGGCATAGGATTTTCCATATTCATTTACTTATAGGTATATACATATGTACATCAATTACATTTACATTTTGGATTATCTTTTGTTCCTGTTATTTAACCAAACATACAATTTCTCCCAGACCACATAGTATTCTTTTTCTTCCTTCTCCTGCAATTCCATTGTAAGTTTATTCATTTCCGCACAATCCAATATTTTTTTTATTAACATATTATCTGTGGGACTACTCTCTGATTTCCAGTTTTGAGCATAAGTTATTCTAGCTGCTGTCAATATGTGTATTATTATATATTCAATTTCTTTCTTGTAATCACCTCTAATTATCCCTAATAGGAACATTTCCAGCTTAAGTTCTATTTTCCCCCCAGTTATTTCTTGTAGACAAATCCTTATTTTATTCCAAAATTTCTTTGCTTTAGAGCACAATGACCACATATGAAAGAAGGTGCCTGGTGTCTTTTTACATTTCCAACATATCGGGTTCAAATTTGGGTAGATTTTGGGCAATCTCACTGGTGCTAGATGCCAATGATAGAACATTTTGTAGAGATTTTCTTTGTATGTGGCTGCCATTGTTATTTTATAATTTTTTGTCCAAAGTTTTTCCCAATCCTCTAGTTGTATGTTGTATCCGAAATTTTACATGCAGGCAATCATTGTTTGTTTTACTGCCTCCTCTTCTTTATTAAATTTTAGGAGGTAATTATATATTTTGGATATAAATTTTTCCTCTGGTCCTAATAAAATTTTGTCAATTTGCTGTGGAATTTTATCTATGCCAAATTCTTCTATATTTTCCATTGGGAGTTGTTCCATGGAGAGTTGGCCACGGTGAGTTGTTCCACAATGAGTTGGCTGTGGTGAGATGGCTGTAAGAAGATGGCCGTGACAAGCTGGCCACAGCGAATTGTTCCCTTCCATCCTCAGTTGGCTGTTGCAGTATTTGCTCAAACTGTGTGCTTGTTGGAGGTGGTTAATGGAGAAAGATTTCTACACTGGTAACAAACCATGAGCAGAAAAGAATAAGGAGGAAAATAAAGCGGTATTTTTAAATGAGAGGGGACAGGCAGCAACTTTCCAAGTCTTAAACCTGAATCATGGAAGCATCAAGGATACAGATATTCCTATGTTAACTTACCAGCTAATTTGGCATGAGAAATAGGTGGGCTATTCCCGCCCCCCACAAAGCTGGTATTAAGAATTGCTAATACTGGGTGCTAAATCTCAACAAAACAGTTAAATGTCAAGCCAAATAGTTTGGACTACATTTCATAATTGTTTCATAAGTCAGATACTTCCTAATGAATTATTCCATTTGTAATTTTGCTCCTGTCCATCTCTATTATCTTAGCAGAGATGAAAGCAGCATAGTTATTCCTTTTATTAATTTTAACACCCGCTGAAATGAAACTGCTTTTCTGCAACTGATTGCTTAAACATGTAGATTATGTATGAAAATGTAAAACATTTTCTATCCTTTGTTCCGTAATATTTGTCGATACATGTCTCTATTTCAATTAAAATTCCCACTGAAAGAAAGGTGTACTGCATAGTAGAACAGCACGTAAAGCCTATTTTGGATGAGATTTCCTTAATAATTGTTCCAGTGTGTTTCAATTCAAGAAATTTTTATAATAGACGCTTGAGAGTAAAGCCACTGAGAATAAGTGAGGCCACTTTATTAAGGAACTTCCCAGCCTCTCTGTTGTTTAGCCACTTGATTCAATAAAATAATGATAAAATATCCAAGAGGATATAGAAATTAATACTATGGATTAATAAGGGGCTTAAATATGGGGACTTTCTAGGATCACATAGTTTGAAACAAATTACATTGATTAATCTTCATGGAAGCATCAGAGTATAATTACATTTTCTTTTATGCAGTCTTTTATACATTTTTCTACTACACCCAAGTAACAATGCAAAGCTAGACTGAACTCTTTAAAAATAAGCCAAACTAATGGCAAGGTGTATTTCAATATAAATTACAAATGCAGAATAAACAATCCATCTAAAGTAGGGCATGCTACTTATGTCTACTATTGATTAGGTATTATCTTTCAGCAAAAATAGATTTTGTCAGACTTAGCTTAAGGCCATCAACAATTTTACATCAAGAATATAATGCACATTAAAATACTTTTGTGTTAAGTGTTATGTGGAAATTTGTTTAACTTGAATTGCTAAGATTGTTCCAGACCTCAATAATACTCTCTACAGTAAACATGAGAACATAAATGAAGTGTTAAATTTCTGCATTCAGAGTACTATATATTACTTTAACTGACAATTATATCATTGAGTAATATAATGTATAAACATTTTGAATATATCGAATGCTACAATGCCAGAAAGTAGTTGTTTGAGCAAAGCATTTTCCCTAATATTTTTTTCACCTGTGATGATTCAGTCATCAAACTTAACCATACTTTATTAAACACATAAATATTAAACTAAGATAAAATTTACAGGTGGTCCTCATTTAGTGACTACTGTTGGGACTGGCAACTCAGTCTTTAAGTGAAGCAATTACTTAGTGAAACAATGGCTGTATTTATAATCTTTGTTCAGCTTTCCTTTCCTTTATAGACTTGCAAAGGTTATAAATGTAAGGATTGGTTGCAAAGTTACTTTTTCATCATTGTTGTACATTGTTGTACATTGTTGTACAAATGGTCGCCATATAAAGCAGTTGCTAAAACGAGGTCCAGGCACTATACATTATGTCTTCTTGTTCCAAAATATAGATTTGACAGATTTTATCTCACAGTGCTAAGAAGAAGAAAGCTTCTGTGAGAAGGATGGAAAGCATAGTGAAGCATTGTCAAGAGATATGGGAAATTAGGTGCTAAGTCTTATACAGTTAACAAAATTCTTTGTATTTTTGGGTGGACTTCCATCTTCCATTCTAGTAGAAATATCCCCACAGAATTCTCCTTTACAGGGAAAAAAATGTTTGGAGAGTGAGTTAGCAAAATTAATTCCTTATTTCAGGAAATACATTTTGGCTACTTGGTGAATTCTTGATTCAAAATATCTGTTGTTGTTAATGACATAATGGGAAATGCTATATCAAATTTGGCAGGATCTATTCAAATGACCAATGAGGCAGTTCAGAGAACAGCAAGGCAATCTGTTCTCTGGGCTTTGGCCACTGCTGTTTCTACTTCTGGTGTTTCCACCATTTCACCTGGAGATTTATGGATGCATCTGGATTTTGTAAAATAAGAACAGCATGAAAGTGCAGCCATTGCTGACCAAACAACAACGGATTAATCTATTGTAAATGCAGACCTGATTGAACCCACCATAAATCACAAGGCTAAGCCTCTTGACTATTCAAAGAGCAAGGCCAGCCATCTGGCCAAAATTGAGACTTTGGGCTAATGAGTAGCTTGGATACCTCCCATTTTGTGTTATCTGGAAGAATATTAAAATAGGAAAATATATTTTTTTAACAAAATGCAGATGAGATAAAATTAAATCAGAATTAAAGTTCTAAATTAATTCAGCAGCATTACTTTACATATTACTGTTGGTTGCCTTGAATGTATTGATATCCTAGTGTCTTGTGTGTGTGTATAATGATATTATTCTTGTTATTGTAAATGTAGCCCTAGAATGAATCCACATATTCAAATTTATCATCACTGATTTCAGTATCAAATGATCATTTTCACTTGTGGAACACTGTGGACCTCCCAGATTAAAAAAAACATGGATAACTTTTGTTTTCAAAGTAAATCTCTTGGGAAACAGCTTGCATATTTGATTATTATTATTTGATAAGGCTGTAGAAAACAATGAAGAGAGTGAAAAGTGTTTTGAAAAATATTTTATTTCCCATGGAGTACACTGTAAAAGACAAGTGTTTTTAAAAGGGCTTTTTTTGAAAGCAATAAAATAAATTGCGTTATGAGGTTAGAATGTAAACTAGAACTTTTTTCACACTAGTGAAAATTCTCAGAAAAATAGAAATGTAAAAAAACTGATGGCAGAAAAAGATCTAGTGGTTCATCGAGTCTATCCTTTGAATTTATTTGTTTTATGTTTAGTTTTTATTTATTATTTTTATATTTTATTAATTTTTCTTTTATGTTTTTATTTTTAATTTTTGTGGGATGATGGACATGTGTTTATGCCAAGCATGTTTAAACTCAGTTACTGATTATTGACCCCACTACCTCTGCTGGAAGTTGTTTCCAAGTTTCCACTACTCTTTCTGTGAAGTAAAATCAAAATAGAACTGGAGGGGATCCTGGAGGTCTTCTAGTCCAGCCCCCTGCTAAAGCAGGCCCTCCTATACAATTTCAGACAAGTGACTGTCCAGACTCTTCTTAAAAGCCTCCAGTGATGAAGCCCCTACAACTTCTGGAGGCCAGCTGTTCCACTGGTTAATTGTCCTAACTGTTAGGAAGTTTCTCCTTAATTCCAGGTTGCTTCCCTCCTTGATTATTTTCCATCCATTGTTTCTTGTCTTGCCCTCTGGTTCTTTGGAAAATAAATTGACCCTCTCCTCTTTGTGGAAGGCTCTCAAATAATGGAATACTGCTATTATGCCCCCCTAGTCCTTCTTTTCCCTAGACTAGCAAAACCCAAATTGTGCAACATTCTTCATATATTTTAGTCTCCAGGCCTTTAATCATCTTCTTAGTTGCTTTCTAACATTAGTTTTGAATTCCCTCCTGTCAGTTTGAGTGTTCTGGATTTTTGCTTAATATAAAGACAAGGATAGCAATAACAACTATGGCTTTATATCTTTATTGCAGGCCCCTTTGAGTGGTGCTGTGGATGTCCTATAGCCTAGGCCAGTGGTGGGTTCCTGTGCCAAAAATTGTGCAAGCGCTTGCACTTGCGCGCTTGCGTGCCAGCACCCAGAAGGCAATGCGTGTGCCCCCTGCCCCCTGCGCATGTGTGAGCAATCCCCTGCCACCACTCCCTTAGTGCACACTGTGCCTCACAGCTGATTTTCAGACAATTTGAGGCTTTTTTTTGGCCTCTGCAGGCTTTGCAGGCCAAATAATAGGCCCATTTCATCACTTCCGGTGTTTACAGGAGTGATGAAATGGGCCTATTATTCATCCTGCAAAGCCTGCAGAAGCTTTTTTCAAGCCTCTGGGAGGCCGAAAAAGGCCTCAAACCAGCCGAAAATCAGCTGTGAGGCGCATGTATGTGCAGTGAGGTAAGTTTGCCTGCGGCTCGTGTGCCAGCACAAATGGCTCTGTGTGCCGCTTGTGGCATGCGTGCCATAGGTTCGCCATTGCGGCCGAAGCTATAGACACTGAATGAACAAACAACAGTATTACTGAACAATTTTGACATCAAGATTCCACACCTCTGATTCAAATGACCCTAAGGACACAGATAAAACCCCAAGTAACCTCAAGGGCCCTTAGAGAGTGTTAAGACCAGATGACTGCAAAGAAGCACAATCCTTCCATTCCCTCACACACACTATCCTGTCAAAAGCTATCTTTCCATCCCCCCAACATCTAGTCCAGTGATGACTAACCATTTCCACGTTGCTTGCCAAAAGTGTGCGTGCTTGCCTGCACCCATGATGCAATGGCGTGTGCCTCTGCGCATGCACATGCAACCACCCACACGCTGCATGCCTCTGCGCATGTGTGCACATCTCCCACTGCACATGCATGGCAATCAGCTGGCTAGTGGGGGGCGTGCGCTCACATGCGCAGGAGGGGGGGTCTTCCGAGCGACTTCTTGCGTGCCAGCAGAAGTGGCTCTGCGTGCCTCTTCCGGCACACGTGCCATAGGTTCGCCATCACAGATCTAGTCTCAACTGTCAGTACCTGTCCTTCCCTCTCCCCCATCATCTAATACAACTAATAGCATTAGCACTTAGACTTATATACCACTTTACAGTGTTTTTACAGCCCTCTCTAAGCGGATTACAGAGTCAGCATATTGTCCCCAACAATCTGGGTCCTCATTTTACCCACCTCAGAAGGGTGGAAGGCTGAGTTAACCTTGAGCCTGGTGGGATTTGAACTGTCAAATTGCTGGCAATCAGCTGACAGCAGAAGTAGCCTGCAGTGCTGCACTCTAACCACAGCACCACCATGGCTCTTAAAGCTTCTTGGATGCAAAATCTCTTTTTGTTCTTCTTTCTCAAAAAATCAGTCTAGTTGCCTTTTCAAAAAACAGCAACCTACCTTTGAGACAATCTAAGCATTCGTTTTCACTTGAATAATGCTGGTTCTTAATGTGTTGACTTGTTACACTGGAGATAAAGAATAGATGGTAATGCTAGTGTGTTTTCCTTGACATAGCTGCCATCTGCTTAACAAGGATGACTTGTGAGATGGGATAGATCTCAAAAATGTGCCCACTCTTAATGGGGAAGTGGTACCCCATTCGAAGTTATATATCTTCAAATGTAGGTCGATCTGGGACGGGACTTCAATAGCCTCACTGAGCCTGCTTAGGGATGAAAAATTGGGTATCAGCATGCTAATGATGCTGAGCCTTAAACTAGCAGATTACCTCACCAGCAATTTAATGTAAAAATTGAATAAAAGGAGAAAAGGAGTTGAGTTTTGAGATACTTTCCCCTTCAGATTAAAAAAAAAAAAGGATAATATCTGGTATCATAACTAAATTTCCCTTTCAAAAATAAAAATAAAAAAATAGAAATCTTGGCCAAGCATTTTTTGATCATGCAAGCAAAACTCAAGAAAGAAAGGTCATAAGCACTGAATACTACTAACCCTTGATTATGATCCTTGTTGATAGCATAACTAAAGGTTACATTCCATATATTAGCATTCTAAGCAATAACCACAGTGCTGTACAGAAGCTGCCATGTGATTAACACAAGAGCTAAGATCTTTAAGTTAGGCTCCAGCATATCCACAACTATCTCTTAGTAATTGTCAGCCCCTCTAATATACAGTATTTAATGTACTATTATTTATTTAAAAAGAAAGAAAAAAGGATATAGTACTCTGGAAAGCAAAGAGCCAGTTTCCAAAATTATCTTTAATCCAAGAAAATCCTTTCTGGATGCTTGACAGGTTGATCACCAGATGTTCAGAGTGGATTTGACATTTTTATCCACCTATAGAGTTCTTCCCAAGGATTTGGGATAGGCAGATATTGTTGTTTGATAAAAGTATTGTTGCAGGATGTAAGCTGTTCCAAGTAAAGCTGCCTTTTGCAATTGACTGGTAGTGATTATGTTAATGCCGGTGTTCAAGTGGTGTTCCAGATGTTTTGGGATTGCCCACAAGGCATCTATTCCAGTGGTGGGATTCAATTTTTTTTTACTACTGGTTCTGTGGGCGTGGCTTGGTGGGGGTGGCAGGGGAAGGATACTGTAAAATCTCTGTTCCCATCCCACTCCAGGGGGAAGGTTATTGCAAAATCCCATTCCCTCCCCACTTTACTAACTTGCTTTCCAGCTCCGTTCTCCTGTGCAGGGCAACAAAAGAAGACCCAGCCGATCAGCTGGGATTCAGGAGGCAGAGAATAGATGGGGGCGGGGCCAGTCAGAGGTGGTATTTGCTGGTTCTCCGAACTACTCAAAAATTCTGCTACCGGTTCTCCAGAACTGGTCAGAACCCACTGAATACCAACTCTGATCTATTTCTATTGGGACTAACTGCTTCATTTAATCATAGACATTCTATTTGCAGGTCTTTGTATTTTGTTATTTTCTCCAGTTCTTTTTCTTCTACTCTACTGCCTCGATATTGCCACATCCACTATTCAATCTTTTTCATCTTTCTTAATGACTTTTATTAAGTCTGTGGTGTAATGTGGCAGGTCCTTCTCTGTTTGAATTCTAAGGTCTCAGAGCACTTTAGCTTCTTCATTTTCCACTCCTTTGTCTATTTTGTGAGCCCACCAGGTATTGGTTGCAGGCTAGCCATATTTCTTGCACATATTCCAATGATGTCATACCACTATTTGTAGTCAGTCTATGTCAGAGGTCTCCAACCTTGGCAACTGTAAGACTTTTGGTCTTCAACTCCCAGAATTCCTCAGCCAGCAAATCTGGCTGAGGAATTCTGGGAGTTGAAGTCCATAAGTCATAAAGTTGCCAAGTTTGGAGACCCCTGGTCTATGTGATCTTGCATCAGCAAACTAGATGGTCCACTGTTTATTCAGTGTCTTTGCAGAAGCAATATTTTTTAAGGCTAAGTCTTGTTTAGCCAGAATTAGCCCCCCCCCCCCTTTCTTCAATTTTTCTGCTCTCAGGCATTGGTGAATCTTGTTATCTGCTTTACCTGCTAGTTTGTGTGTTTGTATGTCTGTGTCTGTGAGGGTCTATGTGTGTACTGCCCATGGAATATATTGCCTGATCAATGTCTCTCTTCTGTTTTTCATTTGGTCTTTCTTACAGGCCTGTTTGGTCTCTCCAGTAAGCCTTCCTGGTACACCAGCTTCAATGCATCTTCTTCAATGTCAGATATTCTTCCAGTCCCCCTTTTCCTTTTTCAACTGTCTGGTATCCTTCAGACCAGTGGTGGTATTCAATTTTTTTTTTTTTACTACTGGTTCTGTGTGTGTGGCTTGGTGGGCATGGCAGGGGAAGGATACTGTAAAATCCCCATTTCCACCCCACTCCAGGGGAAGGATATACTGCAAAATCCCATTCCTTCCCCATTCCACTACCCTGCTTTCTAGCTCCATTCTCCTGTGCAGGGCAATAAAAGAAGGCCCAGCCAATTAACTGGGACTCGGGTGGCAGAGAATAGATGGGGTGGGGCCAGTCAAAGGTGGTATTTGCCGGTTCTCCGAATTACTCAAAAGTTCCGCAACTGGTTCTCCAGAACTGGTCAGAACCTGCTGAATACCACCTCTGCTTCAGACATTCCATGCTCACCTATTTTCCTTGACAAGTAGTTCTATCAACATTGCTGAACGACATGATTTACTATCATTATTTTTCTAGTGTGGTTGCTGTGGGGCAGGGTGAGCTGCCATCACATGTTCCAGCTCCCACCAACCCAGTGGTTCGAAAGCAGGTAACCACAAATAGATAAATGGGTACACTTCAGTGGGCAACTTCATGGGGACATGAAAGGAATCCCCAACTGAGTGTCCCCTAGGCAATGGTGATGTCACTGGCAAATTCTTTTACCATGGAAGCAGAATAATGCTTCTGATACAGAAGCCTTTCTCTGGTATTTCTATCCAGGGCTTTTAGTTCTGCTTGAATCTAGTCCAAGCTGTGTATCTAATAACTGGAACACCTGGAATTGCCCAGGTGTTAATTGGCTTGATGGCATTTTCTCCTTTAAAGTTGGACTTTAGATCTATTTCACTCTCATGAGTGAAGAAGATCTTCACTCTAACCTTCTTATTGACCCCAGTATGCTTGACGTTGTCAGCTTGAAGGATGCTCAGGTGTTTGCAGTGATCATTATTTTTCTGTTTTCAGTCTTGTATATTTGCAATGGGTAAACATCTTTTCTTCCAGTAGTTCTGCAACTGCTGGTTCTGATTGCTGAACCAACAGTCCTGAATCCTGTAGCTTATTTATCACCAGATATCCAGGAACTCCAATATCTGATAATATTACCTAGTTTGGCAATGAAACATCTGCAAGAAAACCACGAAGCTCAGAAAACACCAAGGACTCCACATTTTAATTCTGAGATACAAATATTATCTTCTATTGGTACTCCAACATCTAGACCAATCAGTATAGGTTTTTTTTTTTGTAAAGTACATCTCACCATATTATTTATGGGAAAGGTGTCAGGGTTTCAAGTAATAGATCCATTTGAAGCAACACTCCAAGGCAAGTAGATTCCTCAAAGAATAGCTTTATTGGAAATATCTTATCGGCACATATCTGGTGAAAGCCAACTCTGAAAAGTCCTGTGGTTTTTCACCTAATTAAAAATGAAAGATTTTCTCTCAACCCCAAACAATCAGTCACATGGTACAATCAGGTGTTGTCTGATGGTCTGGTGACATCGCTCCTCCTTCCTCTGACCAGGTATGAGAATGTACTTGGTTCCAAAGAGAAAGTATTTTATTTTGACTACACAACCCGAGCTATCTCCAATCCCCCCTCCCTATACCTCAGCTCCAGTGTGGCAGCACTGAAGCTCCAAGATGGCTTCGGCCAGGACAGCTTCAGGGTTGACAGGCTGCCCCCCCCCTCAATTGAAGAGGATTTCTATGCATGTTTTAGAGTTGCCACCTGCAAGACAAAAACATACAGAGGGAAATTAGTTAAGGCTCAACTTAACACTCCCCCTTCCTCCCCCCAGAGGCCCCTTAGGCTTCTGAGCGAACTCATCATGACACTGTTTGAACAACCTAACTGCACTCTTCATCCAACTCCTCTGATCAGACCTATGCAGTATGCAGTATGCAGTACAGCTGAACTCCAGTCAAGATGGTGGACATAATGGGTATTCTCCTGTTTTCAACACACAGCCATGTGAGAGTGATTAGATTGAAAGATAATGTGACTGACCCAAAGTCACCCAACCAGTTTCTGAGCCTAAGGGAGGAGTGGAAATCTAGAATTAGAATTCTTTATTGGCCAAGTGTGATTGGACACATAAGGAATTTGTCTTGGTGCAAATGCTCTCAGTATACATAAAAGAAGAGATACATTCATTAAGAGTCAAGGATCATAAGGTACAACACTTAATAATAGTCATAGGGTACAATAAGCAATCAAATCATATTAGGAAACAGTCAATATAGATTGTAAGGATACAAGCGACAAAGTTACAGTCATACAGTCTACTCCAGTACCTTCACCAAAACGCACAAGCGGTTCTTTGTGAGGACTCTGGAGGCATTTGTTATAAAACTTACAATAACTGCAGCACTACTTTGAAAACTTATCACCTACCCAGTTAATTACAATGTTCTGGAAGTTGTTCAAGACAGAGATCTTCCAGACAGCATATGGAGGTTAGTCTGTTCTCACTATTTTAATTATTACCAGCATTTATCATCATTATTACAGCTATTGGTTAATTATTGCTCTGTCTGGCTTTTATGATATTAGTTTTTATTGTGGATGTGTTGATTTTTGCATAAACTGCTGTAAATCTGTATTGGCTTAGGCAAAACATGTGGGATAAATGCATAAATATAATATGTATATTGGTAAATATTTTAAGGAAGATAAGCACTCTGGTTGGATAAAGAAAAGGTCATGGAACAATATTATCTTTTTACCTTCTGTTGTTTTAGTTGTAATAACTGAGTAATCACTTTCTTTGAGTAGCCAGAACACATTCAAAAGGTCAAAGGTGCTCATTGTCCTAAAAAGGTTGGAGAGTCCTCAACCAGATGCCTTTAAAACCTTTTTTTCCAGACAATGATAACATGTTCTCTGTGTTTAAATTGGCTGATGACTTGGAATAAGCAACAAGAATAAGAACTGATCCGACCACTTCAAATTCCTAGAAAATCCTGAACAAAAGAAATGGACAGATGTTTAATGCTCATACAGATAAATTAAAGATAATAAAAAGTAATAAGACAATGCTTCAATTGCCTACAAATCCACCTGTTTATTTCTCTATATAAGCCCAGCTCTTGTTGAAAGGAGGTTCAAGAATTTTCCGCAATAGGGAAACTTTGCTAAGCTCAGTTCCAAATCAGTTGATTGTAGTCAGAGATCAGTATAAGCAGAGTGTGCTGTGAATGAATGAGTTAAAATGGATAGATATATAAATGTAGATGATATAGGTATAGATATTCTATCTTAGTAGATGATGAACAAAATAAAGTTTAAGACGGTGTTAAAAACATTTGTAAAACATCTATAATTCAGGTCCATATTAAATTATAATGTAAATACTAAAATATCAAATATGATAACTTCTAAAATAAGCAGCATCTGAGCTGCGGGGGTGCAGTTAGAATGCAGTATTGCAGGTTGACTCTGTGCACTGCCTGGAGTTCGATCCTGAACAGCTCAAGGTTGACTCAGGATTCCATCCTTCCAGACCAAATTTGGGTGACCAGGAAATCTACTAATCAGAGGCAATATGTGTCAGATTTGGATGTCTCCATAAAAGGAGCAATGAAGAAGAACACATTCTGTACAGAGTCCTCCATTACGACATAACTGTGGCCATTTCTCTGAGCACCTGAAATGCAGTCATGTGACCATACAAAAGAGGAGTAACCATTGGAACTTCAGACCCAGATCGTACATCTCCATTTTCATGTCGGTCGTAACTTTGAACGATTGTTAACCAGCTGGTCATAACTTAAAGACTGCTTATAGTTTCCACCTCTCTGGAATCACAGCCTTTCAACTTGCTAAATCTATTTCATTTAGATGAGACATTGGAAACAAAGAATGCTCATGCCCACATCCAATAAGAGCTCACTCATGTTCTCAAAAAAAAAAAAAAAAGCTCTAAATAGTATAAAAATTAAGCTCAGCTGTTCTTTCCATCCTTTTTCAGAGAGAAAAAAAAGAACTTATGTTCAAAAGTTCCATAAAGAACTAAACTCCTGTTTTCACTTCAAATGCTGGTAAAAGTTACAAATGACACTTTTGAAGAGGCATATTTTCTACCCTGTCATCTCTTCTAAATGTTCATCAGTGCCCACAAGGCATTCTACCCTCTCCATTCTTTTTTTTTTGAAAAAAAAAAAACTTATTTTAATAATAATAAGAAGAAGAAATAAAAGAGAAAGCTGGCACACCACATAGATTCTAGCAACATTTCTACTTCCAAGAATGCCTCAAGACCCCATGTCACAATCGCTCTTGAAAAAACAAGATTGAGTGGTGTCACTTTCTGACCTTGTTTGAAAGTGTGTCCATTAGGCTAGAAAAATAGCCTAGGATGCTACATCACATTCTGGACAATTAGAGGAGATTCGTCAGATTAATGTCTGACAAGTGGGGGTCATCTAGTACCTGTAGCCATCAAGGCAGCCATTTTAGGAGAGTGCACACACCATGCTCTTAAACTCCAAGTGTACAGAAAAGGTTGCCTACCAATAGGCAACACATCTTTATGAAAATGAATGCAGGGAGAACTTTGACATATCCAAAAGCATAATTTAGAAACAAGTAGGAGAAGAGACATTAATTAGTTTACCAAGAAAGAGGTATTAATGTCATCTTAACAATTTCACATTCTTTTAAACTTTAATTTAATTGCCAGAAACTGTACAGGGCTGCCCTTATCTTCCATCTCCTTACTTTCAGTATTTTCCTCACTGCAAATACAATTACCATGTCTGGGCTGCCACCATCCAGGCAATATCTACACAGCAAAAGGAAACCCCAACATTTTGCTGCAATGTCCTTAGCTCTCAGGTGCAAAGATCCATTCAGTTGCAGCGCAGAAGATTTATTCAAACCAATACACAATAATCTAGGCAACTAAAGTTTAGTACTAAATTGGTGCTTGATAAGGGCCAACAGAATACAGGAGAGGTTGGACTTGGATTGTTGGTGGCCATGTAATAATTTTAAGCTGATGATGCACTTAACACCCACCTCAGGTCTGCCTCTTCTTCTCCTACATTAACTCTGGTCTCATTTTATTCATTCTGTTACCACCTTTTTGGGTGTGTCACTGGTATGCCTATATATTTTTCTTTGAGTGCCCTTGAATCAGTCTTGACCTTGGCCAATTTCATGGACCTTGACTTGCAATTTCCTTGGCAGCTCTCCAGAAGTAGAATGGGACAATTTGGTGTGGCCAACTCACCATAGGACAACTTGCCATGGCCAATTCACCACAGGACAATTCACTGCGGGACAATTCAATAATTCAATTTAAGTATTTGCAATAATTAAAAAAAAATCATTCACACTTCATTTTGTCTCTTTTTGCATCCTTTCTTTAATGACTCTATTCCACCATTTCTTTGATATTTGTGTAGCTCTTGCCATGCAGTGAATTGCCATTTGGCGAGTTGGCCATGGCAAGTTGTCCTGCAGAAAGTTGGTTGCAGCAAATTGGCCACGGCAAATTGGCTGTGATGAGTTGACCACACCAAGTTCTCCTAGACCAGAGGTGTCAAATTCAAGGCCCAGGGGCCAGATCCAGCCCATGGGGTGCTTAGATTTGGCCCACAGGGCCACCCTGGAAACAGTGGACTGGGCTACGGTGCCTCTTCCAGCAAAAACAGAGCTCGGGAGAGCCACATTGGCCCTCCCGAGCCCCATTTTCCCTGGCAGAGGGTTGCAGGAGGCCACCACAGCTGAAAACGGAGCTCGTCAGAGCTGAGTGAGGCCCTCCCAGGCTCTGTTTTCCCTGGCAGAGGGTTGCAGCATGCTGTTGCAGCCAGAAACAGAGCTCGGGAACCTGTTTTCACTGGCAGATCGCTCGGGCCATCAAAGGCCCCTCCAACACAAATGACGTCACCTGACCCTGCCCACCCTGGTCCCCCGAGGTCAAACACAACCTTGATGTGACCTCAATGAAATCAAGTTTGACACCCCTGTCCTTGACCCCTCCAAAAATGGTTTGCCATGATTTTCTGGCATGTTTGTGGATTTTCCAGACTAAGGATAGTGAGATGTTCTAAGCAAGAATAACAAGCTGGACTTCACCATTCTAACACTTTACACCACACTTATTCTTATGAATCATATACCAGTCAGTGCCGTTTTAGCTTAGGTAATGCAATAACCCCAACAATATTGTTACTTACGCTTCACTGTGTCATTCAACCCCTCAAAATAGGCTTCATTGAATAAAGTGTACATACAATAACCAAGAGGTTATTCAAAGACATCTGTAAAATAAAACTCAAGTGGTGATACATCTCTTTGCTCTTAAGATGCTGGAAACTTTTGGCTGTTTTTGACTTCAACTGACTTACTCCTGCTTTACACCTGCTTTACAAAGGGAAGGAAATCCAGCTGCACATACCTTTCATGTTTACAGTTGTGGCCGAGCTGTTTCCAAAGTAAACAAAAATACAATCTCCTTCTTCCTTCATTGCCAAGAAAAAAAATAAACAGAAAAAGTGAAAGGGCTGAAGTTGAGCCTCAACCACTGGCACATGGAGAAACCAGAATGTTAAAGTAACGGCCTATTCTCTTGTATGAATAACTTCCTAACAATCTGCTGAAGGAATGAGTTTGTATCGGGCTGAAACCCCAAATCACCATATTTTTAATTTGCCAAGCACCTGTGAAAGGATGCAGCTGCAAAACCCTGAAAAAACAATGGGAACTATGACAGTTCATTAATATAAACCAGCAACTAGAGGTATTTGGGAAGAGTCACTGATATAGAATTACACTGGAAGATACATTGGCAAGTCCTGAAGTATACCAGGCAAAGAGCTAACTAAGATTATAGATGGGTGTACATAAAAAAAAAAGATAAATATGGTCTGATTAATTAAATATCAGAATTGTGGGGGGAGAAAGTGCAACTCCCACTTCTTTTTCATTCTCTCTCCTCACCTCCCTGTAAAATTACAACCCTGTGCAAAATTACTTAGGAACATGTTTGTTATTGGACTTGATAGGAAAGACTCCACTCCAGTGATAGTAGGCATAGATTTGCACTGACAATAAGGTGTTAATTGCTGGAAATTATATATAGGAACTGTATCAGTAGTGATTAATGGTTTAAAAAATGAAAAGCTAGACCTAAAATTTAATTGGAACTAGTCTTCTGAATGCAAATCCTTTCTCCTAATTCCTTGTCTGTGGGGTCTGCAATTATGTACAGGTCAAGGAAGTGAACTCTGCACCTGCCCAGGAATACTTTCATCTATTGTTTCACCTCTTCAGAGGTCGAGTGTTCTCCTGGAAAGAAATGTGGGGCTCAGCTCCAGTGGCCCTTGGAACAAATTTAATGGAATTTTGAACACATATATGTCTATATACCATATGCTAAACCCATAGACTGTGGTTTATATACCATGATGACTAGATTCACATACAGTCGTAATCTAAAACAAAACCGTGGCATTCTTGCTTAGTGAACTCACTATGAAAAGGTTGGTTGCTACAAATAACCAGCTGACTCTGGAAAAAGGCTAAGATAGACCAATTTTATTTCTTTTTAATTTTTATAGTTCTGGAGATTAGACTCTGTAACTCCAACTTGCTACAGCTCACCAACTGTCCTTTAATTGCTAGGGGACCCAAAATAGCCTCTCAAAAGCCAGTCTTAACAACCAAGAAGATTAATAAAGGAGAAGGTGGCTTTTATTTATATCTTATATACCTGTCAGTTTTGGAAAGATGAAATAGAAGATATATCCTAAGTACTAATTTGCCAAAATCTGTCTTCCAGCCTCCTAAAAGTCCACCCCCCCCATTTTATTATTGTCAAAGTGCTTGGGAATATTGTTTTTTTTTTCCCAGTCGAAGGTATGCTGTTTCTCTGTTTCGCATTTCTCCATTTTTATGTTACCCAGTGGTTAAGATGGAGGCCTAGAAACCAGAAGACTGTGAGTTCTAGTTCCAGTTTAGGCATGAAAGCCAGCTGGGTGACTTTGGGCCAGTCATTCTCTCTCAGCCTAATCCACCTCACAAGATTGTTGTTGAGGGGAAAGTGGGAAAGGGGAAAGAGTATTATGTATGTTTGTTACCTTGACTTACTTATTTTATAAAGGCAGTGTGTTCTTTTTTGGGGTTTGCCAGAAGATGTATGAAAAAGCAGACAATGGGAACCAAAAGTGGCTGAGGAGGAACATGTTGCAAATTGGAGTAGTTCTTTCCATAGTTTTATTTTGTGGTGGTTTTTCCATCTTCCTAAAGGATGGGTTTCATTTAGTGTTAGGGGAAGAGTTAGTCTTCAACAGAAAACAGCAGGAGATTTTTCCTTTAATCGCTCCATTGAACTGCTGGGAGAGGTTTTCAGTCAGCATTGGACAAGGTAGCACTGATGTGTTCAGGATAGCCAGTTGCACGCTTCCATCTCTGGCCAAAAATGTGATGATGAGTCCTCAGTCCTGGTCCAGTGCTGGAGGTTGGGAAAGCCTGGATGAGAAAAAACAAAAACAAATCTTAAAACTAAATCCTAGTAGGATGAAGTGCTTATGGATTTGAAAGCCTACTGAAACTAGAAATATTCCACCTTTAATTCTAGTTTGGAGTTATGCTCTCCATAATCTACTTAGCTTGCAATTTATGGATTCTCCTAGATTCAAGGTTCTTGTCAGAGGTGGTACTTGCTGGTTCTCCGAACTACTCAAAATTTCCTCTACTGGTTCTTCAGAACTGGTCAGAACCTGCTGAATACCACCTCTGCAATATAGACATGTGTTCTGTCCCTGTTCACACACACACTCACATACCGATGGATTTTAACATTTTATCTAACTACCGCAAGCCCCTAATGTGTAGGAACATGGTAGCTCATGGGGTTAGGATGGTGGACTGATGATTGGCAGGCTCATGTTCGAGACCCAGTTGCTGCCATGTGTGAGCTCCGGTTATATGCTCCTGCTGATCCAACAGTTTGAAGATGGGTGATCACGAGTAGATAAATGGGTGGGCAACTTAATCATGATATGAAAGGAGCCTCCAACTGGGCCTGCCCTAGGCAATGGTGATATCACCATCCAACCCTTTCAACCCAGAAGCATTTCTGTGCTCCCAACATGACTGTAGTAGTGGTAGCCCTGAACATCATTTCTCCTCCTCAGTCAGCCAGTCTCTTCGGCCAGCCCCTTGTCTGATCATTTGTTTGTCGGCCTTTCCGCTGGCTGTTCCTGGCCTCTCCTCTTCCTGCCCTGTCACAGAGCACTTCTCCTTGTCCCTCTCTGAAGTTCTGGGTTTCGCCTATTCCTTGTCTTCTGAGACGGCATCCAGGAAAGCCATTACAAAAGGAATGACTCCACCTTGCTGAAATCTTCATTCCACAGAGAGAAGCTTTGCACAATCATTTCATCCCACAATTCAGGTTGGCCTACTGGCAGAGGTTTTTCAATATGTGAGGGGATGCCACACCTACTGTATGGACAAGAGTATCTCACCACTGGGCATGCTGACCAGTGGTGGGAATTGAAATTTCAAACAAAGAGGGTATCATATTGTCAACTCCTAGTCTATATATACCAAAATTCAGAACAAAAATGCCATTGTGAATTTCTGCACAGATATTCTGTTTGGCTTTACATATGTCACTTAGACTTATATACTACTTCACAGTGCTTTTACAGACCTCTCTAAGTAGTTTACAGAGTCAGCCTATTACCCCCAACAATCTGGGTCCTCATTTTACTCACCTCAGAAGGATGGAAGGCTGAGTCAAACATGAGCCTGGTGAGATTTGAACTGTCAAATTGTAGGCAGCCGGCAGTCAGCAGAAGTAGCCTGTAGTACTGCATTCTAACCAATGCGCCACCTCAGCTCTTCAACTTACGACCACAATTGGTACCAGAATTTCCATGGCTAAGCAAGTTAGTTGTTAAACAAGTTACACCTAATTTTACAATCTTTTCTTGCTGTGGTTGTTAAACAAATCATTGCAGTTGTTGTGAATCTTGCAATTATTAAGCAGATCTAGTTTCCCCCATTGACTTTGCTTATTGGAAGCTGGCTGGGAAAGTGATCCCAGGTTGCTACAACCACTGTAAATATGTGTCATTTGCCAAGCTCTCAAATTTTGATCATGAGATTGCAGTGATGGTGACATCATTCACAATGGTCATGAATGCAAGAACCAGTCACTTATTTTCAATGCTATTATAACTAAACCAATGGTTGTACCCCCAGGTCTATCTGTAAGTTCACTTTCATCCATTTCAAGTGCCCTGTTATTTCATAAAAGGAACAGAGGAGGAAGAAATTGCAACATTTGCTGTGGTTCCCAGCCTAAGATGACTGTCCCTATAGAGATTGGGTCACACACTTCAGTCTATTTATTCCATTTACCCTTCCTTCCTTCCTTCCTTCCTTTCTTCCTTTCTTTCTTCTCTCTCTCTCTTTGAACATTTAACAAGAACGCAATAAGAACTACAGCCTACAGTTTGATTAAGTGCAATTGTCACCCCATGTAGCTATTACAAATTGCAGAGAGTAAAAAGATATTGCGGGACGATTCACATGGCAGAGATTAAGGGCTGCTAAGAGATGTAGGCTCATAGACGTTAATCACTAGTGAGCTTGTGGGTGTGTATTCACACATACACACACATATTTCTTTCCAAACAATTCAGGCAGTTTTTGAAAGTTTATCTCCAGAGTAGAACAGATTTTGTCTCATGACACAGTTAAACCAATCAACAATTCAATAGGATGTAGTGTAGTACTATATTAGGGTGTAATTAGCTTGTATTAGCACGTATTAGTATAATAGCATGAATTACAAAGTCTCTGATATAATTACCAGGACAAACATCATATGTCAGCTATCTACTTACCTTCTATAGGAAAGACGTGCAACCTATTTTCAAAGCCACTCTGCAAAAGATCAATTCAGGTTATTATTAAAGAGATAGCTAGACTTTCCCTGCAGCTTATAGTCTGGACTTTTTGAATCGTAGAATCCCAGAATTATAGAGCTGGAAGGGACTTTGAAGATCTTTTCATCCAACACCCTGCTCAAATCAGGAGTCTTTATACCATCTTGGACAAAAGGATTTCTGATCTTTTCTTGAAAACCTCCAGTGATGAAGCACCCAGGAGGCAAGACTTATATGTTATGGATCCAGTAGGATTCCCACCATTGTCTGCACACATCAGTAATGTTACTTACAACACGGCTCTGCAACCCAAGACAGACACAGACTTCAGAGAGTAATTAGGACTGCAAAAAACAAACAAACAAACTTACAATTGCTACCAACTTGCCTTTCATAGAGGACCTGTACACAAGTCAAAAAGAGGATTATGAAAATATCTACAGACCCCTCACATCCTGGACATAAACTGTTTCAACTCCTACCCTCAAAACGATGCTATAAAGCACTGCCCACCAGAACAACTAGACACAAGGACAGTGTTATGATATGTACAGAATAACCCTTGAGTAACAAGGACATGCACATGGAAACGTTTATGACAGTAGTTATGAATAATTATTCAACCACACACAGCTACATTAAATTGAATTAAAGTTTACTTTAAGAAATAGCACAGTCCAATAAACAGTCCAGGTCATATACGTTTTACAGTCCAAAGAATATCCAATTACAAAGTCTTCTTAATGGTTGCCTTTGTCATTTACAGCAAACAAAGATATCAAAGTATAAGCACAGTATAAATACAACCTTAGATAGCAACAGAATGTCAGATACAGAATGTCAGAGAGACAGAATACCAGAGATATAGAATGGCAGAGAGAGCAAGCCATGATCTCTAGCTCCCTCTTATGGCAATTCACAATACAATCAACCAATCGGAACATAGTACAAATCAATACAGTAACTTTGTCTTAAAGCATACAAACATACATTGTTGGTTTATATATTGCCAACTCAACTAATTGGTGGACAGATTCCTAACAGACAGGTTTTTTTGAAGCATCCTCATGGTCACATGATCCAAATTCCTATGCTTGGAAACTGGCATGTATTTATGACAGTTGCAGTGTCCGAGGGGTCATATGATCTCCTTTTGTAACCTTCTGAAGTCAATGAGGAAGCCAGTTACATTTAATAACTGTGTTACTAACAACTGCAGTGATTTTACTTTACTACTGTGGTGAGAAAGGTTGTAAAACAGGGAAAAATCATTTAATAACTATCTTTACTTAACAACAAAAATTTTGGGCTCAGTTGTGGTTGTAAGTCTAGGACTACCTTTTATGTTCTGATAACAGCTTGCTACACTACATGTTATTCTTCATAAAAAAAGTTGTATCTTGGTATTTTATTTATTAAAGAGAGATTATTTATTTATCCATCCTTCCATCCATCCATCTGTCCAAGTTATATATGTTGAATCATCAATTTTATTGTTGAATGTTAACCATCTTTGCCTCTTTTAAAATTTTATATATAGTTTTTATGTTTTAATATTTTATTTGTATATCATCCAATTGTGCATGAATGTAAGGGAGATGGGCAGTGTCTGAAATTGGTAGATAGATAGATAGATAGATAGATAGATAGATAGATAGATAGATAGAGTAATGTCAGGTGTGAATGACCAAGTCCACATGTGGAGATCCAATTAAACTGATTAACTGCTACTCATGCATATGCAGAGGAATCTTCTCAACTAATCGTTAGCATCTGCTAGGAGTTAGATAATGTTCAATTAAATTCAAGGAAGGTTGGTCTTAGTTCATTTAGGGTGTCATGCCCCTGGTGGAGACTGAGTCTGAGGGAGAGGAGGAACAGCCGACAGGAAGTGGAAATGTGGCTCCAGAGGTTGTAGAGGAGGCTGGGGAAAGGCAGAGGCCAGCTGGGCAGTCAGAGGAGGACCCAGGCCCATCCCCTCTCCATCCTAGGGCATGCAGGGAGGAGAGAATAAGGGAGAGATGTGATCTACTTGGAGGAGAGGGCCTTGATCCTCTTCATGGGCTGCAGCTGTGACAACTGGATAAGAGAACGGACATGCATACGGGCCAGTGCTAGAAATAAAACATGGAAATATCTCTAGTTTATTGTTCCTCTCTGAGTTTGGCATCCTTCCCAATGTGTGTTCTGATATCTGTGGAAGTCTTCAAGCCCTTATCTTGCCTGGTTTGTGTTGTTTTTTACTCTTTATAATTTAAATGGCATTTCCTCCTTCTTGTAACTGCTTGTGTGGGAGTTTTTTTTTGTCTCCAGTCAGTGATATTTGGAGCTTGGAAGCAAAATGAAAGAATAAAAGGGGCTTCACCTGTTTTTTGTGACTGTGTTTATTTTGTATCCCACCCTGGGTCATCACATATGGCTATGTAGGGATTCTAGGTTGACCTCTCTTTTAACTCCACCCCCAGGTTCTGCCACTCTTAATAGCGGTATATTCCACAATACTCACTATGGACAACTAATATCAGATTAAAATTCATAATATAAATAATAATAATAATATCATATATCATATAAGTAGAGAATGGAATGGAATGAAGTGGAGTCAGGGTACAATGGAATGGAGTGGGACAGGACAAGACAGGACAGGACAACATGGTGGCAACCAAAGGCAACATGAATCTTCAGTAATTGCACAAGTATTTCAGGGGCTCAAAAACTTGCACAGTCCATTAACATCTTGACCTTACTTTATGAATAGAGTGACAATTGCCACTAATTCAAAAATCAGGGTAACCTACAAAGAATCTAAACCAGGCTCTTCAAATTTGACAGCTTTAAGACTTGTGGACTTTAACTCCCAGAATTCCTCCTGAAGTCATGTTTGCTGAGGAATTCTGGGAGTTGAAGTCCACAAGTCTTAAAGCTGTCAAGTTTGAAGACCGCTGGCATAAGCTCTCAGTGTACATAAAAGATATAAGTGATGAATCATGATCATAGTCATCATAAATACATTCATCATGAATCATAAGATACAACACTTAGTGATAGTCATAGGATACTAAATAAGCAATCAAAATCATACTAGTAAACTTGTACCTTATGATTCTTGACTCTTGACAAATGTATCTTTTCTTTTATGTATACTGAGAGCATTTGCACCAAGACAAATTCCTTGTGTGTCCAATCACATTTGGCCAATAAAAGAATTCTAATTCTAATTCTAAATAAAAAAAATATAAATCGTAAGATACAAGCAACAAGGTTATAATCATAAGTAGAAAAGGAGATAGGTAATAGGAAGGATAAAAAGAATAGTAAGTTAAAGGAACGCTACACCATTTTATCAAGTCTCATCTGGTAATCAAGCCAGTTCCCTCTTAAACATCCATTTCTGTTTCTAGATTCTACCGCTTCAGCCTTCTATCACCATTCCTGGCAATTTCATGTTGCATTTTGCCATCTTTGGCGCCAAGGCCACATTTTCCCATTAACTGCCACGATTTTTCTTAACTAACACATGTCCAGATGATCTAATGTTGTTTCCTTTTCTTACACAATTTACTCTTGCATTCATCATTTAACAGAGATCATGCAAAAATGGGACAGGAAGCTTTCCAGCTTTGTCTCAATTAACATTCAGCACTTCATTTAGAGCAGTCCTTTGAATCTGCCCAAGCATTTGGCAGAGACTCCTTGACCCAACTTGCTCGTTTAAGATATTCACGTTAAATATTATTTGCATGTTGATTGTCTCTCTTCTGAAATTTCTCTTTTAGGTTCCAGGTAGAATATTTGATTTCAGATTCTTGTACATGAGTACTATTTCACTGTATTTTCAATTCAGAGCCAGTTTGATCTAGTGGTTAAAGCACTAAGCTAGAAAGCTGGAGACCATGAGTTCTAGTCCTGCCTTAGCCATGAAAGCCAGCTAGGATGACCTTTGGATAGTCACTTCTCTCAGTCCAACCCACCTCACAGGGTTGTTGTAGGGAAAATAGGAGAAGAAAGGTGTACCGGATATGTTTGCTACCTTGAGTCATTTGTAAAAACAATAAATAAATAAACAAACAAACAAACAAACAAACAAACAAACAAACAAACAAACAAATAAATATTGGTCTGGATATCGAACATTGTCTCAACCCCAAACTTAACTGATTTTTTTTTGGAAATTCTATTCTTGATTGCTTGCAGGTTTGAAAATTACTTTAACTTTGTGGTGGGCTGGAGAGAAATCTCACCCCCAGAGCACCCCCCCAAAGCAATTAATCCAGGCTGCGCAGAAACACAAGGCTGCGCCACCCACATGGCCCATGGGAATCCTCCCCACCCACTCACTCCTTACCCAGAAAACTTGCCTGCTAAATTGCTATTTTTCCTTTTTCCGACCATCATCTATTCTGCTGTGCCGGGAGATTTAGATTAGCTAGGAAGCAGGAAATGGTTGGATTTCTAGCTTTCTAGCTAGTCTTTAGATCTTCGGCTCTGCTTTTAAGCACAGCTGAGCTTCCCTTAGGACTAAAGGTTCTATTATTCAGGGCAGACTCATGGCAAGCACATTTTATGTGACAGACTGAGCTAGCCGATGGCAGATAGATAGATCACTGAATGATTCTGTGACCAACTCAATTTGCCTGCCTGCTTTGCCTGATTTTGGGTAAAAGTTGCTCTTTTTTTTTATTATAAAAAATTCAATATTTACATGCATGGTGTGTTGTGAGTTAATTTTATGAGTTTGCTTGCAAGCAAATTTTATGTGACAGACTAAGCTAGCCAATGGCAGATAGATAGATTTCTGAATGAATCTGTGATTCTGTGAGCAACTCAATCTGCCTGCCTGCTTTGTCTGATATTGGGTAAACGTTGCTCTTTTTTTATTAAAAAAATCAATATTTATATAAATATCTATAATATTTTCATACAAGCCATGCGCAGCCAGTCACATGACCACCAAGCCACACCCACAAATTAGGCCATGCCCACAGAATCAGTTAGTAGTCCCTGGGATTTAAAATTATGAGTTTGATGGTCCCTGAGGTCCAAAAAGTTAGTGACCCCTGTTCTAGTCCAACCCCTTGTTCAAGTAGGAGACCCTATACTTTTTCAGACAAGTGGCTGTCCAGCCTCTTCTTAAAAACCTCCAGTGATAAAGCACCCACAATTTCTGTAGAAAAGCTGTTCCATTGTTTGATTGTTCTCACTGTTAGGAAGTTTCTCCCAAATTCCAGGTTGCTTCTCTCCTTGCTTATTTTCCACCCATTGATTTTTGTCTTGCCTGTGGTGCTTTGGAAAGCTTTCTTCTTTGTGGCCATCTCTAAATTAGTCATACCCAGTTCCTACAACCGTTCTTCATATATTTTATTTTCCAGGCCTTTAATCGTCCTAGTTGCTCTTCTCTGCACTTTTTCCAAAGTCTCTTTTTTGCAATGTGGTGACCAAACCTGGATGCAGTGAAGACCGCCGAGGATTCCTTATTTTCAATCATCAGCAAAGGTAACCTGAGAGAAAGACAGCTAGTTCTGAAGTGGAAAACATGCCATGATTCATAACAGAACCAGACAGATTTTACAGCACATTTTGGTATTTGTTTCAAAGGAGGGAAAGTTTCTAATGGGAGGTTATTCATGAAAAATCTGTGGGTGACATTTTGGAATCTGGGATTTCTGCCAGAACTCAAATAAAAGGATGATAGGAACAATAACATCTGCTATTCTTGCTAAAATCAGACACAGATATGTCATTTTTGCAGTACATCTAGATAGTTATGTCTTTTTCAGTGATCAATATGCACATTATTGTCAGATCAGACGGTAGACAGGAGAGTATTAATGATGCCCAAGATATAAATTACAGGTAGTCTATTGTTATAGGAAATACATAGAAAGTTGTGTCTGAATGCAGGACCATTTGGGGAAGATTCTGAGTGGGTTTGATTGCAAAATCAATCACAATAAGGAGAAAACTTTATCTCAGAAGATGACATAATCTAGATGTTTGAAAAGGTAATTCAGGACATGAACAGGATGAGTTAACCTGCACTTTTCGCTCTTCTCGTCTCCTATTTTCCATTATTCTCATTTTTCTTTATATTTGTGTATTTTATATTTTGATAATCGAATACAGTTTGTAATCAAAGGTCCACACAGCCCAAGGTTGAAGTAGTGTACAAGCCAAAGCTGAGCAAAGATTCCCCTTAACTATGGTCTCTAGCTATCAATCTATCAGGAAATGTAAGTCCAAGAGGATTCCAAGTCAGTTCTGTTCCTCAGAGGCAATGTAATCTCACCCAGAGAAACAAAATGGGGAGGGATAGAAGGATCTTAATGTATAAACAGTAGCTTCATTTTACTCCAGTTCAATTTAAACTTGTTCCCTCCCATTTAGATCATCATGGCGTCCAGATTGGTCCAGATTGTGACAGCATCAGCAGTGCAGGTGGCAGAGGGCTGTGTTGTGGCCTACAGTGGTCAGCGGCGCTAGCAGCAGATTTGGACAGTGGAGAGGTTGGGATGGAACATGGGCCAGTCCTGGAGTCTGGGGAAGGCTCTGGCGAATGCTCTGAGTCAGAGGCAGAGATGGGGCCAGGGCCGTCTGACAATTATCAGCTGCCTTTGGAATCAGAGATAAGTGGGGAAGAAGAACAGCTGGAGCCTTTTCCCAATGTGCCCATGCGCAGAGCTGCCAGGAGAAGGGAACATTTAAGGAACAAGGGTTGACTCAGGAGTAAAGGCACAGGTGGATGGTGAATGGCCCTCCCATTGGGAATAAAGAGGAGTGAAAGGGGAGTGGTGTTTGCAGGAGACAATTACTTCATTCAATGAGGGGGAAGATTTGCTCCTGACTCCTTGCCAAGTATTTTCTGCTACAGTATGGCATTTGGAAGCTATTGGCCTGGCAACTCTCTAAGCCAGATAAAGGTCTGTAGTTGTAAAATCTCTTGAAAGACTGTTTGTCAGGACTTTGCTGGATGAGAGGAACTCACTTTAGGAGTCTGATTCGTGATTTTGGGAAGCCTAGGTCATAACAGGCTGCAGGAGGCCATTGTGGCAGAAAACGGAGCTCGGGAGCCTGTTTTTGCTGGCAGAGCATTTGGGCCACCGCAGCACCCTGACACAAGTGATGTCAAGCTGGCCACGCCCACCCTGGTCCCCCAAGGTCAAACACAACCCTGATGCAGCCCTCAATGAAATTGAGTTGACAGTCCTGCTCTAAATCTACCCCCACAACAGCATTCCTTAAACTAGACTGTATTGAGATGAGAGAGATTGTGACTGGCTCAAAAGCATCCAATAAGATTCCCACTTAAGGCTTTTTAAATCCAAATCTAACTTCTTAATCCAAATTTACACTGGTCCTTTTTGTACTTAGGAAAATGTCAGAATGTCACAAACATTTAAGCATTTTAAGTAGGCATCAATACACTGTGTGTTAATTGATGGCATGCAGAAAGCAGCACAGTGCTTGGAAATCACTCTCCAGATTAACAGTTCTTGCTTGCATGGAAGAACATTGGATGCCTGGAGTAACGTTAGTGTAGGTTGCACTTATCAAATACCGGTCAAAATGTGTGAAAATAACTGACAGGGTTCTTTCCTTAGCACACAATGTTGCATGTGGCATAGATACATCTAGGCTTAGTAAACTAGTCTGCACCTTTTCTATATCACTAAAGAGTTTTATATGAAAGCCTTCATTGGCCAAAGTCATGATGTCGTGACTTCCATTGGCATTGGAGGTCAATTTCTCTGAGCTCAAATCTACAACTTGGAATGTCTGTGGAGACTCTCAGTCATCTGGGACATGGTTGTCCCAAAGGTGCTTTTTAAAAAGGCAATTGGACTTTGCTTTTCTTTGAAGACATTGAGCTTCTCATCCAAAAAGCTTATTCAGCTCTGACAGGATAGTGGGGAAGGGAAGGATTTATATTCCTTGCAGACAGCTGGTCATTTGTATCCTTTTAGAGGGTCGTTGAGGCTACTTGGAGGTTTATGCGTGTCCTCAGGATCCCCTGAATAGTGCTCCTGGTTCCTGTAGTTTGACCAGCTGTCTGCAA